>NC_092379.1:145199535-145517589 GCF_030028105.1 Mobula birostris
AAGCAGGCTTTGTCCGTTGAGGTTGGGTGGATCTATAACCATGGGTTAAGGATGAAAGGTGCGAAGTTTAAGGCGAACCTGAGGGAAAATTTCTTCACTCAGAGGGTGGTGAGAGTGTAGAATGAGCTGCCAGGACAAGGTGTGCATGCAAGCTTGATTTCAACATTTAGAGAAGTTTGGAAGGCACATGGATAGTAGGGATATGAAGGGCTATAGCCCGGTGCAGGTCGATGGGAGTAGGCAATTTATATGGTTTAAAGCATGGACTAGATGGGCCAAACAGCCTCTGTGCTATATTTCACTATCACTTCATGGGCTTTAAGAGAAGGTCACTCACGGCACGGATTAAGCTGGTCCCAGTTTCCATCGTGTTTAACCTGGAGTCAGCCACTTTAATGGCCAAAACCTGGGCTCCAGGAGCTACACCATTCCTCTCTGGATCTTCTGGAAAGTGCCCAGCAGCAATTGCAGCCACATGTGTCCCATGGGATCCTGTTCATATGTAAAATAAAACATCTTTTACATACTATCATTTAGCAAGACCTTCATCCCATCCTGTCAAAAAATAGCAATTTGGTAGAACAACAAAACTACTGGAATAACTTAGCTGATCAAGCAGCATCTGTGGAAGCAAAAGGATATTCGACATTTCAGGTCAAGACCCTGTGTCAAGTTCATTGTTACCTGACTGTACATACATACAAACAAACAAAACAACGTTCCTTTGGACCACATTGCACCCACAAATAAGTTAAATAAGTTAAAACATTAAATACGTTTAATGCATGTAGTGCACAGCACCAGTAAACAGTAAACAATCCAGTAAACACCTCGTTGTCCTGGTGACGAGACCTCTGTGATGGCAGGGTATTCATTAGTCTCACAGCCTTAGGGAAGAAGCTGCTACCCAGTTTGGCAGTCCTAGTCCTGATGCTCCTGTACCTCCTTCCTAATGGTAGTGGGTCAAAGAGATCATGGGATGGGTGGCAAGGATCCACCACAAAACAATCAGCACGAGTTATGCTAGTAGTTTAGTTTATATTCCTGCATCTGCACTCTTTTGTGTTTCCACATCACTTTATTAGACTTAATAGAAGACATAGGAGCAGAAGTAGGCCATTCGCCCCATCAGGGCTGAACTACACCATTCCATCATGACAGATTTATTATCCCTCCTAAGCCCATTCTCCCAGCTTCTACCCAAAACCTTTAACGCTCTTACTAATCAAGAATCTAGCAAACTTTGCTTTAAATACACCCAATGACTTTCCCTCCACAGTCGTACATGGCAATGAATTCCACAGATTCACCACCCTCTGGCTAAAGAAATTCCTCCACTTCTCTGTTACAAAGGGTAATCTTTGTATCCCAAGGCTGTGCCTAAACTCTACTCTCCCATTACTGGAAATATCCTTTCAAAGTCACTCTATTGTCGGCTGGTGGCGCAGTGACATCAGCGCCGGACTCCGAAACGGAGGTTCCTGGGTTCGAATCCAATCGGGCCGTTTCGGAGTATGCTTTCCATCCGTGCCGGGTTGAGTGTTGAGCTCACAACTCCACCTCGTAAAATAAAGAAACATACTGTACTGCAAAATGTCTGTGTGTGGAGTGACGCGCCAGACAGACTCTCACTCCGCGCCTTGTAAGGCACGTGCCCGACGCTGGCCTTTGGTCTGAGTCGATGTCGATCATCATCATCTATCTAGGCCTTTATACACACACACCCACACACACAAACGTTGCAGATTCTCCTATGTTTATACTTCAATAGAGTTGTTCAGTCAACCCTGCTTCCCCAAGCAGTTTCTTTATGACTTACACCTTTTTCCTTCTCAGGTACACATCTCATTCTCAGTGAAAGTTACTGCTGACGACGCTTGCAAAGCCCTTTCAAATGATCACAGCAACATGTTGCATGGGGGATTATATCCTTATAATCTTGCTGGGTTGGGTGTCGAATTGCAGTTTAATTTCCAATGATTGCTTGTAATTTTATATAATCACCTATATACCCTACCTTTTTATTGAGATACAGCGCACAACAGGCCCTACAAGCTGCACCACCCAGTAACACCCAATTTAACCCTAGCCTATTCACAGGACACTTTACAATCCCCAATGAACAACCTACCAGTATATCTTTGGACTGTAGGAGGAGACTGGAGCACCCTGAGAAAACCCACACATTCCATAGGGAGAACGTACAGACTCGTTACAAATGACATTGCAACTATGAACGTCAATGCCCTGAGCTACAAAAACGTTGTGAAAACTGCTGTGCTACCATGACACCTGTGCAATTGTCCAGTAAATTTTCCAGAAATTATGGTATATTCCTTCGGTATTTTTCTGGAAGTTTCTTAGTTTTCAGTAGCAGGGGTCACGCACTGGAATCTGGCTATTTTAAGGAATAATTGTTATCACTGGAATTTCTGTCTGAGTAGCTGACAGCCATGATTGATCTTTCCCTTTATCTTTTCTTTGTTCTCTCTCATTTGCTTTTTGTTTTTGTGGCATTTAATAAAACAGCTGTAAGCAACAAGTTTTTAGCAAAGTTCATAAAAGAGATACAAGAGCGTCAGGACTAGGATCATCAGACTGAGTAACAGCTTCTTTCCTCAGTCTGTGAGCCTAATGAATACCCTGCCACCACCAAGGTTTCGTTGCTAGGACACTGAGCTGTTTACAGTTTACTGTACTGTTTACCTGTGCTGCACACTACATGCTTTTAAAATTGTATTTCATTAACTTATTCATAGTAATATTGTTTTATCTGCTGTGTGATGTATGTTTTGTGGATACACTGTGGTCCAAAGGAATGTTGCTTTTTCTGGTAGTATATATGTACCTCAAATGACAATAAACTTGAACTTGTTTAATGCCCCTTTCTCAACTTCTGAAGAACCTTTGGATCACTAACATATCAGGATACAACATCCTTAATCTTAATTCAAGCGATTCCAAGGGTTGTTTTCTGTAGATTGGAAGCATGGGGATGGTTTACTTCTGTACATAAAAAAAACAATAAATTCCTTTCTGTTGCAGGCTTACCAGAATTTGTGACAATGGAAAGAGTGTTGCCATCATCGTAAATATTGATGGAGTAATTCAGCATTTCTGATTTACCCAGCTGTGCATATTCATAGTCTTCCTTGTAGCTCCTTAGAGTTCGACAGCTACTCAGGTTTCCACATTCACTGGTGTCAAGACAAGCTCTACCAAGAGGGAGAGAAAAAAAATGAGAGAAGCAAAAAGGATAAACATCTTGGACTGTGTTGGCTGTTGATGCAAATGACATGCTTCACTGTATATTTCAATACATATATGACAATGAAGATTATCTTTAAATTTGAAAGAGATTAGATCAAGGAGGTGCCCAAAGATTTATAGAGTCAGAGAATTACAGCATGGAAAGATGAAGTAAATGAGAATTTTGCATTAGTCTTCCTTGTAGAAGACACTTCATTGTGCCAGATGTTGAAGGGTATAAGGGAAGGGAAGTGAGTGCAGTGAGTATTACAAGGGAGAAGGTGTTCAAAAAGCTGAAAGACCCAAAGGTACATAGGTCACCTGGACCAGATGAACTGCATCCTAGGGTTCTGAAAGAGGTAGCAGTAGAGATGGTGGAGGCATTCGTAAGGATCTTTCAAATCATTGGACTCTGACATGATGCCAGAGGACTGGAAAATTGCAAATGTCACTCAACTCTTTAAGAAGAGGAAGGCAGCAGAAAGGAAATTATAGACCAGTTAGCCTGACCTCAGCGGTTGGGAAGAAGTTGGAATCCATTGTTAAGGATGAGGTTATGGAGTATTTGTAACACAGGACAAGATAGGGCACAGTCAGCATGGTTTCCTTCAGGAAAAATCTTGTCTGACGAACCTGATGGAATTCTTTGAGAAGTATACACGTAGGATAGATAAAGGGGATGCAATGGATATTGTATATTTGGACTTTCAGAAGGCCTTTGACAAGGTGCCACACATGAGGCTGCTTACCATGTTAAGAGCCCATGATATTACAGGGAAGTTACTGGCATGGGTAGAGGATTGGCTGATTGGTAGGAGGCAGCCAGTGGGATTAAAAGGATCTTTTTCTGGTTGACTGCCAGTGACTAGTAATGTTCCGCAGGGGTTGGTGTTGGGACTGCTTCTTTTTATGCTGTGTATCATTGATTTAGATGATGAAATAGATAGCTTTGTTGCCAAGTTTGCAGATGTCACAAAGATTAGTGGAGGGGCAGGTAGTTTTGAGGAAACAGGTAGGCTGTAGAAGGACTTAGACTGATTAGGAAAATGGGTAAGAAAGTGGCAAATGAGGGGCATCCATTTAAAACAGATGCAGAGAAGTTTCTTTAGCCAGAGGGTGGTGAGTTTGTGGAATTTATTGCCTCAGGCAGCTGTGGAGGCCAGGTCATTGGGCGTATTTAAGGCAGAACTTGATAGGCTCTTGATCGGACACGGCATCAAAGGTTACAGGGAGAAGGTCAGGGAGTGGAGCTGAGGAGAGGAAAAAAAAGGATCAGCCATGATTGAATGGCAGAGCAGACTCGATAGGCTAAATGGCCCAATTCTGCTCCCATGTCTTATGGCCTTATGAAAACAGGCCCTTCAGCCTAACTCATCCATGTTGATTGTGTTTCCCAGGCAGGCAGTCCCATTTGTCTATTCACATCAAAACTGACTTTTCACTGGGCAATCAGGATATTGTCATTAACGCCACTGTCTCATGTAAACACAGGGTGAATCTGGAGTAAGCCGTAAGTAAGGTTAGCGTACAGTACTGTGTAAATGTAATATGTATATACACATAGTACTGATGAATCTGTGATATTCATTGCCACAGATGGCTGTGGAGGCCAAGTCATTGGGTATTTTTAAAGCAAAGGTCAAGAGTTCTGTAATTGTAAGGGGTCAAAGGTTACAGGAAAAAGGCAGGTGAATGGGGTTGAGAGGGATAACAAATCAGCCACGTGGGAATTCCAGAGCAGACTCAAAGGGCTAAATGGCCTAATTCTGCACTTGTGTCTTATAGTCCACACAATTCAATCACAAAGTTCACTTAAATTTGGTCATCTCTTTTAGAACTGTGACACAACTTCTGAAGATATGTTGCTGCAATTACGTGAACTTCCTTTGCCTCCAAGTCAATTCTTCATAATAATTAGATAAGTTATTGTAATTAGCTTTTATTAAAAAATGTGCTCTGAGTCATTACTGAAAATAAATATTTAATCAGAATTTCAAATAAGGCATAATTTCAATATTGGGAAATGCAAATTGTTCTTCAGAACTTGGCTGTAACTGTCAGAATTGTATGGTGTCAAATAAAACATACAAAGGTCTAATGACCTAGCATCAGAAATGACGTAAAATGAGTTCACCTCCAACTCTCTCCATCATGCCAAACCAAGCAGTCATATACAGGTCCAAGGTCAGAATATTTCTTCTCTTGTATATCCAACTGATCAATTTGGCACTGAAGATCTTCCTGTATCAGCTTCTCTTCCTGTTGAAAGTCCAATTCCAAGGTGAGATATTAGCACTCAAATTGCAAAACAATCCTCTACCCTCTGGAATGATGTCAGGGTAAAAGACCCCTGTCCTGGAAGAGACTGAAGGAGGATGTATAGTTCTCTTTTTACCAAAGTAGTCAAGCTTAAGGCAGAAATAAATAAACAGAAGCACGTACATAGCCACATGCGACTGACGCTATTTAAAAACGGTTCATTCTAAGCACGGTGTAAGACCTAACAACTACAGAAGTGTATAGTCTGACATTAGTTAGAAACTGTTTGTCAACGGTCTCCTGCCCCAATTAAGCAGCATCATGTCCCAAATAAACAAAGGGAATCCCAACTATTTTCTCGATTAGTCTTTGTTCTTTAATAGTTATCCCAAATAAGCAGCTGCCCCAATTAATGATGGCTCAGTTAACTGGAATCCACTGTACTTTGCTTTCCTAAATCTCTTCTACATCCTCGCTAAAGATTACACATCTTTCCTATTACAAGGTGACCAGAACCGAACACAACACTCCAAGTGTGGTCCAACTAGGGCTTTACAGAGCAGCGACATTACCTCATGGCACTTGACCTCAATCCTCCAACTAATGAAGGCCAACACATCATATGCCTTCTTAACCACCCATCAACTTGTGCAGCAGCCCTGAGGGATCTACGGACATCGACCCTACCTGAGATAGAGTTGCGGTGTTTTTGTTGAATTCCGTCAGCCTTCGGTGTGCTTCTGCCACAGCCACACGATGAAGAGGATCCCATCGCTTCTCCCGTCTCTCTTGCTGTTTGCAAAGGTGGGCAAAGGCACAAAATTAGGGCAGGAAAGAACAAAAGCATCAGGGGGAAAATATGCATGTTCCTTCGGTGCAGGTTGATGGGACTGGGCAGCTTATATGGTTTGGCATGGACTAGATGGGCTAAAGGGCCTGTTTCTGTGCTGTACTTTTCTATGACTATGACTCTATAAACTAAGTCCTATGCCACTGGGAAGAAAGATATAGCTTAGAACAAGTTTGTGTCCAGTTTTGGTCACCTACCTACAGGAAAGATGTAAACAAGACTGAAAGAGTGCAGAGAAAGTTTACAATGTTGATGAATTATAGGGAAAGGTTGAATAGGTTAAGACTTTACTCCCTAGAATGTAGAAGAATAAGGGGAAATTTGTTATAGAGGTATACAAAATTATGAGAGGTATAGATAGGGTAAATGCAAACCGGCCTTTTTCACTGAGAGCGAGCAAGACTAGAACTAGAGGTTAACGGTGAAAGGTGAAAAGTTTAAAGGGGACATAGGGAGAACTATTTCACTCAGAAGGTGGTGAGAGTGTGGAACGAGCTGCCAGTGGAAGTGGTGGATACAGGGTCGATTTTAACATTTAAGAGAAGTTTGGGTAGGTACATGGACAGGAGAGATACAGAGGGCTATGGCCCGGTGCAAGTCAATAGGTCTAGGCAAAATAATAGTTCAGTATGGACTGGATGGGCAGAAGGGGCTATTTCTGTTCTATAGTGTTCTATAACTCTCCGACAATGCCTAAATATTGTTGATGTATAAAAACAAACCTTGTAATACCAACTAGAGGTGCAAAAAAACAGACTGGCCAAATACATAATTATTTCATAATTTCTAGCCTTAAGATTCATTAACAGTCTTAATGAAATAATACCCATGTATAATTACACAAGTGATTAAGTCTGAGGATGACACCACTGTCATTGGACCAATGAGAATCAGGTTTAAATCATTGGCATATGTCGCAAAATTTGTTGTTTTGCTGCTGCAACACTTAATAAAAAATATTAATTACAATAAGAAATCTCTCTCTCTCTCTCATATAAACTAAATTTAAATAAGAAGAGCAAAAAGGGAGAGAAAAAATTAGTGAGATATTATATGTGGGGACATTGTCCATTCAGAAATCTACCTCCTCAATGGTAGCAATGAGAAGAGGACTTGTTCTGGATGATGCGGCCCTTAATTTGTCTAATCACCAGAGATGATTAATCCAAGTACCAGCAGGGAGTAAACTAGTTCGTGTCCTGGTACAATCACAACAACTTGGAACAAAGAGCCTCAAAACCACGGAGATGTTTTTCACCTTCAAGAGAAATGTCTCTCCTCTCCACCCACTCGTCATCTCTACAGTTAGCACTGTTTCAATTCAGGTTCCTGGGCATCATTATTTCGCAGGCCTCATGTGGGAGAACCCCATCTTCCCACCACCCTACCAGGGATAGGGTTCCTCTTATCTTCACCTATCACCCCACCAGCCTCCGCGTCCAGCACATAATTCTCTGAAACTTCCATCACCTCCAAAGAGATCCCACCACCAAGAACATCTTTCCCTCCCCCTCAATTTCTGCTTTCTGCAGAGGTCGCTCTCTACACGTCTCCCTTGTCCAATCGTCCTTCCTCACTGATCTCCCTCCTGGCACTTATCCTTGCAAGCGGAACAAGGCTATACCTGCCCCTGCATCTCCTCCCTTACCACCATTCAGGGCCCCAAACAGTCCTTCCAGGTGAGGCGACACTTCACCTGTGAGTCTGTTGGGGTCACTTACGGAGTTTGGGGCTCCTGATGTGGCCTCCTGTATATTGTGATGCTGCTTTGCTGAGCATCTATGCTCTGTCCGCCAGATCAAGCAGGATCTCCCAGTGGCCACCTATTTTAATTCCACTTCCCATTCCGAAATGTCCATCCACAGCCTCCTCCGCTGTCGTGAGGAGGCCACATTTAAATTGGAGAAACAACACCTTGAATTCCATTTGGGTAGTGATGGCATGAACATCGATTTCTCAAACTTCCAGTAATACCCCACATTCCCCCCCCCCCACTTCACCAATTCCCATCCCCTTTTCCCTCTCTCACCTCATCTCCTTGCCCACCCTTCACCTCTCACTGGTGTTCCTCCCCCATTTTTCTTTCTTCCATGGCCTTCCGTCTCTTTCACCAATCAACACCCTAGCTCTTTACTTTATCCCTTCCCCTCTAGGTTTCACCTATCACCTTGTGCTTCTCTCTCCCCTCCCCCATCTTTTAAATCTATTCCTCAGCATTTTTTCTTCAGTCCTGCCAAAGGGTTAACTGTACTTTTTTCATAGATGCTGCTTGGCTTGCTGAGTTCCTTCAGCATTTTGTGTGTGTTGCTCAAATGTTTTCAAACCTTAGTGCAAGATTTAATTGGATCATAATTACTATTCCCTCAAAATGCCTTAATTGCCAGATCATCAGTGACCTTTCCTCACAAAATGAAACATGATGTATTTTTTTGCTGGCTCCTCACATACTACTCTGGAATACTATTTTGCATGCAATTCACCCTCCACGGTATACTGCCAATTTGGTTTATTAAATCAATTTAATGAATATGTGGCTCAAGGAAAATGGTGCGCTCGGTCACAACAGTCATTCTGGGCCCAAACAAAGGTGTAATTTTTCAACCATTACTTTTTTTTTTACAATTGCAAGAGACTGCTGGATATTAAGAACATGTAATGAAGGTCTACCCCATCAACGAGTTGCTTGATAGCAGTGAAACTGGATTTGTTGGGTTCCATGTTGCTGCCTGCTACAGCCACCCAAGGAGGACGGTGGAGGCACTGGGTAGTCCAACAAATGGCACAAATGATCGTCTCGGATGTGCTTCTTGAGATTGCAAGACCTTGTTGGACATTGCTAAAGTAGAATACTACAAGTCCAGTTCACTGGCAGGACTGACGGCAAGGGAGCTACTGTAATTATATGTACTATATGTACTGTTACATACCTCGTGGGTATCTTGTAACTGTCTTATGACCATGATGTAATTGAGTATCTTGTGAGCATGATGTAATGGTCTTATGATGATGGGGTGATGTAATTTTCTTGCCAGCATGAGGTCACATGATGACATGTTCTCAACAGGGGTTGCCGGCTATGCATCTCCATCTTCTTCGATCTTGCGACAGCACTGAGTACAGCCTCTCCTCCAGTTTGTTCTCGCTGGCCGCCTTAGCACCGCCCGCCGCTGAAATTGAGCCCGAGGCCGTGTCGGCCTCCAGCCAATGGCCGCTTCTTCAAGCTCGGCCCTTCCTTAGGCGGTGGCCTTGGGCAGGTCCAGGCACATGGTGCAGCGCCCAAGTTCATCATGCCTCTTCTAACTAGGTGCAGAGCATACAGTTCGTAGATACGTGGTGAGGCTTTAATCTCTTCCACGGAAGATGGCCGTTGGCTCACAAAGAGCTCATCCGCCCTTTGTCAGGTCTTGTTTCTTTTTAGTCCTGCTAGAAGCCCCTGTTGTTACACAGTTTAGTTTGTTGTCCAATTCGCCAGTTACTCCGTTATGCTGCGTATTCGTCTCATGACGCAGTTTTGTTTTAAAGTTGAGTTTTACTTTCTTAAAGTACAAGAACCTGAAGGATTGAGTAAAGTTGGTGTCACTCAGCAGTTTAATACAGGATCGACCTTATTGAATCTTCATTCAGAAATAGTGACCTGCATCTGAGATAACCCCTGTAAGATCAGGAAGGTTTTTTGCAGTGTTCATTTGCCAGGAAAAGGTCAGTTCCTTTAAGCCGTTTTATTCCCTTTATCATGAATCCTTTGGAGAATTAGCAGTAATGTCAAGTCTTCGAGGAAATCCGTTTCCAGAGAAGTCTCTCCTTATTGACTGTGTAACACTTTAAGACTGTGTTCGAATTTACCACTTTAAGACTGTGATCGAATTCACCACTTTAAGAACCGTTCCAGATTTGCCATATAGCTGTTAACTTCCGGTTAACTTCCGGTTAAGTTAGTCGTTTGAATACTTTTTGCTATTGGTGAGCAGAGTTTAATAAATGTTTGTTTGTTCATAAAACCTAACTCAAATATATATTCATTATTGCTGGTCACGTGACAAAATTGGGGGCTTGTCCTGAATTGTTCCGATTTTGAGCTTAAGTGCTTGTTGAGTTATCAAAGGGAAATACCCGATCCTTTGGTTTGATTGGTCTGTGGGTGGTATTCCGCAGCAGCAATGAATATCGACGAGTTTATGGCAACGCCAGACCCGGAGTTATTAGGGAAGGCGAAAAAGGATGATGTATCCGAGATTGCTAGAAGGTTGGACCTTAAAGGAATTTCGAAGGTTACAACAAAGCCGGTAATTCAGAGGAAAATCGCAGAACAATATATAAATTCGGGAGTTTTTGATGAAGCGGAGTTAGATAGGTTCCCTGTAAGTAAAGCAGCGATCCAGTTGCACCTGGAACAGGTAGCGTTAGAAAAGCTTAGAGTAGAAGCTAACTCAAAACAGAAACAATTAGGAGCTGAATTGGAACAAAGTCGGTTAGAAGCTGCAAATAAACAGAAGGAATTTGAAGCTAGAGAAGCAGATAGAAAGAGGGAGTTTGAGCGAGCGATGTTGAAATTAAAGATGGAGAATCTGTCCTCTGGTTCTTGGAAACAGTTTGTTGCTAGTCAGGAAGTTACATTGGCTCCTCCATTTATTTAATGAAGCAGAAGTGCACAAATATTTCCAATGTTTTGAAACTGTTGCTCTGATTTCAGGGTGGCCGAAAGATAAATGGTCAGTGATGTTACAAAGTGTAACTAGAGGTAAGGCACAACAAGTTTATACAGCTTTAACTGCTGAGCAAGCTCTTGATTATGATATCGTGAAGCAGCATATACTAAAAGCGTATGAACTGGTTCCGGAAGCCTATAGAGAAAGATTCAGAAGCTTGAAGAAATCTGTGGAAAAAACTTACGTGGAATTTGCCTACAATAAATCTGTGTGATTTGAGAGATGGGTTTCTTCTAAAAATGTGAATGGGGAGTATAATAAATTAAAAGAGTTGATTTTATTGGAGGAATTTAAAAGCAGCATCCCTGTTGAAGTAAGGACATACTTAAATGAGAGGGACACTGCTACATTGCAGGAGTCTGCTAAATTAGCAGATGAGTATGCTTTAAACCACAGGAGTATATTTCCTTCAGGTAGAACTTTTAAAAGGA
The DNA here is from genome assembly GCF_030028105.1 of Mobula birostris. NCBI lineage: Eukaryota > Metazoa > Chordata > Chondrichthyes > Myliobatiformes > Myliobatidae > Mobula > Mobula birostris. Next base: position 145,211,031 of record NC_092379.1, read on the forward strand.
AAAACAGCACAGAGAGTCAAGGTAAACCATAAATTAAATCAGAAGTTAGTGAGAAAGGTAAGGATGAAGGGAAACACATGAAGGAAAGACATTTTGGTCCTATTTGTAATTATTGTAAGAAACCTAGTCACATAATAGCTAACTGTTTCCGATTGAAGAAGGAGGAGAAGGAGGCAGTCCCAGATGCTTGTGTGCAACATATTGAAATACCCGTAAATCCACAGGGTTCGACAAATACAAATGAAGCTTTGACAGAGTCTGACCAAGTTAAGAGGGGATATGATCATTTTATAACCCATGGATTTGTATCCTTGAAAGAGGGATCCACTCCAGCGCCAATAAAAATACTTAGGGATAGTGGAGCTTCTCAGTCACTTATGTCAGACAGTGTTCTAAAGTTTAGTGATAAGTCTGACAGTGATGAGGTAAACTATATATGAGGTGTTGGGAGTGCCCTTATGCCTGTACATTTGCATAAAGTAAATTTAAGGTCAAGGTTAGTTACAGGACTTGTTAAAGTAGGACTACAACCCAGTTTACCCATGAATGATGTTTCTTTATTGTTAGGAAATGACTTAGCAGATGGACAAGTTTTTCCTGAAGTGCATTTGACAATAAAGCATGTTTCTGAGGAACCAAAGATGGATTTCAAACACGGATTCCTCCTGTGTTGTAACCCGAGCTATGGCTAAAAAGATTGATGTGCAGGATGGGCCTGTTGCCCTTGACTGTTCAACGAGAGATTCGAATTTTGAGGAAGTGTCAGAAACTTTCTTACCTTCATTGTTTGATCAAGATTCTTGTAGTAAGTCTGACCATGAAGATTTGTCTTTATCTCGGAAGGAAATGATAGCAGAGCAGAGTAGAGATCCTGAGATTATCAAATTAAAGGAACAAGCTCTTCCAGATAGTGAAATTGAGAGGGTGTCAATAGGATATTATTTTGAGAAGGGAGTATTAATGAGGAAGTGGAGATCACCTACAATTCCTGCAAGTGAGGAATGGGAAGTTTTTCACCAGGTAGTAGTTCCTAAAGATTATCAGAATAAGATTTTAACTATGGCTCATAGTATGCCTTTGGGTGGCCATCAAGGTGTGAAGAAAACTGTGAACAAGGTTTTTAAACATTTTTACTGGCCTAGTTTAAGAAAAGATACGGCGACATTTTGCAGAACATGTCATACTTGCCAAATTGTGGGTAAACCTAATCAAGTTACTCCAGTGGCCCCACTGCAACCTATTCCTGCATTTGGTGAACCATTTTCAAAAACTATTATAGATTGTGTAGGCCCATTGCCAAAAACCAAAACTAGGCATATTTGCTGACCATCATGTGCACAGCGTCTAGGTTTCCAGAGGCAACACCACTTAAGAATATAATGGCTAAAACTCTAATAAAGGCTCTTACAAAATTCTTTACTTACTTTGGGTTGCCTAAGGAAATACAATCTGATCAAGGTAGTGATTTTATGTCTGGATTGTTCCAGCAGATAGTTTATAAACTGGGAGCAAAACAGATTACCTCGCCTGCATACCATCCATAATCGCAAGAAGCCTTGGAGAGATTCCATTCTACCCTCAAAACTATGATTAGGACGTATTGTGTGGAAAATGAAAATGATTGGGATGAGGGCATACATTTACTTCTATTTGCAGTCCAGGAGTCAGTGCAGGAATCCCTAGGTTTTAGTCCTTTTGAACTTGTCTTTGGGCATAGAGTTAGAGGACCTTTGGCCTTGTTAAAAGAACAGTGGATTAATAAAGAGGTACATACTAATTTGTTGGATTATGTTTTAAAATTTAAGGAAAGAAAGCATAAAGCTTGTAGCTTAGCTAAGGAAAATTTAAAATCGGCTCAGGAGAAAATGAAAACTTGGTATGATAAGGAAGCTAGAATTAGGTCATTTAAGCCTGGAGATAAGGTGTTGGTTCTTTTCCCAGTGCAAACGAACCCTTTACAAGCTAAATTTCATGGTCCTTATGAGGTTATATCTGAAGTTAATGATGTGGATTATGTGATAAAAACACCAGACCGAAGAAGGCCAACATAGTTTTGTCATATAAATATGATAAAACCATATTATGAGAAACAGTCTGCTGCTATGACTGTTGTGGTCAGTAATGATGAGTCTGATCCCACTGGGAACCTAATGGATGATTCATCTGAAACTCATTTTAAACCCAATATTATTTCTGCCAGGTTACCAAACTCAACAATTCTGGAAAATATTGATGAGAAATTAGCTCATTTACAGCCAGAGCAGAGGCAGCAGATGAAGTAGTTAATTTTTAAATATAGAGATTTATTTCCAGATGTCCTAAAAGAACCACAGTAGCTTCACATGATGTAGATGTTGGAGATGCCAAACCCACAAAGCAACATCCATATCGGATGAATTTGGAAAAATGTAAACTTGCTGAACAAGAAATTAAGAATATGTAAGAGAATAATATTATTAGTCCTTCTAATTCGAATTGGAATTCCCCATGTGTTATGGTGCCTAAGCCAGACAATAGTATTCGGTTTTGCACAGATTACAGGAAGGTGAATGCTGTGACAAAAACTGATGCGTATCCAATCCCTAGAGAGGATGATCGTGTGCATAAAGTGGAAAAGCAAAGTTTCTTACAAAGATTGGTTTGTTAAAAGGTTATTGGTGTGTTCCATTGATGGACAGAGGTAGAGAGATTTCTGCATTTGTAAACCCATCTGGGTTTTATGAATATAATGTTCTTCCCTTTGGGATGAAGAATGCACCAGGTACTTTCCAGAGGATGATTAATTCTGTAATTCATGGGTTAAAAGATGCAGATGCCTATATTGATGATTTAGTTACAGGAAATGATACTTGGGAAGCACATATTACTGCGGTGGAAAAACTATTTGAAAAGCTTTCAAAAGCTAACTTAACTACTAACTTAGCTAAAAGTGAATTTGGTAATGCCACGGTAACCTACCTTGGTTATGTTGTAGGTCCGGGCTCAGTTAAAGAAAATGGTTAAGGAAATAAATCAAACTCCAATTCAGCAACAAAGTTTGATGTTACAGGAGTATAATATTTTGATAACTCATATTAAAGGTAAAGATAATGTGATTGCTGACCGTCTAACTAGATGTTGAATATACAATGTAAATTTTTTTATGGAGTGGTATTTTAACATTTGTAACACTCCTATCGTATATTAGTTTGCAAGGTGCTGTATGATAATACTGTGTATATTGTGTATGTTGTAGATTTTATACATTTGTATTTTTTTTGTAATAGTTAGTTGTTAAAACTTTGCTCATAAAACACCAAAATTTTCCTTTTTTGGAGGGAGGTGTTACATACCTCGTGGGTATCTTGTAACTGTCTTATGACCATGAGGTAATTGAGTATCTTGTGAGTATGATGTAATGGGTCTTGTGATGGTGGGGTGACGCAATTTTCCCGCCAGTGTGAGGTCACATGATGACATGTTCTCAACAGGTATGTAACTGGAAACCCCTGTTGTTACACAGTTTAGTTTGTTGTTTAATTCGTCAGTTACACCGTTATGCTGCATATTCGTCTCATGACACAGTTTCGTTTTAAAGTGGAGTTTTACTTTCTATTGTAAGTCTAGTATTGGAGAGTGAAGACCTTACTAAAGTACAAGAACCTGAAGGATTGAGTAAAGTTGGTGTCGCTCGGCAGTTTAATACAGGATTGACCTTATTGAATCTTAGTTCAGAAATAGTGACCTGCATCAGAGATAACCCCTGTAAGATCAGGAAGGTTTTTTGCAGTGTTCATTCACCAGGAAAAAGTCAGTTCCTTTAAGCTGTTTTATTTCCTTCGTCCGGAATCCTTTGAAGAAGCAGCAGTAAGGTCACATCTTCGAGAAAATCCGTTTCCAGAGAAGTCTCTCCTTATTGACTGTGTAAATCACTTTAAGACTGTGTTCCAATTTACCACTTTAAGACTGCGTTCAAATTTACCACTTTAAGAACAGTTCAAGATTTGCCGTATAGCCGTTAACTTCCGGTTAAGTTAGTCATTTGAATACTTTTCACTATTGGTGAGCAGTGTTTAATAAATGTTTGCTTATAAAACCTGACTCAAATATATATTCATTGTTGCTGGTCACGTGACAGTACTTCGTGCTGTGTGTAACTATTGGCACTGTATTTTACACCTTGTTCCCAGATGATGGTATCAGAAATGATCTGGCATTTGTGGATTGGGACAGGCTGTTTTCTGGCAAAGGTGTACTTGGAAAGCGGGAAGCCTTCAAAACTGAAATTTTGATAGTACAAAGCTTGTATGTGCCTGTCAGAATAAAAGGTAAAGTTAAAAAGTGTAGGGAACCTTGGTTTTCAAGTGCTATTGAAGCCCTGGTTACAAGAAAAAGGAGGTGTATAGCAAGTATAGGCCAGTAGGAGCAAATGAGGTACTTATGGAGTACAAGAGATGCAAGAGAACACAAGAAAATCAGGAAGGTTAAAAGAAGGCATGAAGTTGCTCCAGCAGACAAGATGAAGGAGAATCCTAAGGTATTCTACAGGTATGTTAAGAGCAAAAGGATTGCAAGGAACAAAACTGGTCTTCTGCAAGACTAGATTGGTAATGTGTGGAGTCAAAACAGATGGGAAAGATCTTAAATGAATTATTTGCATCTATATTTACTCAGGAGCCGGATACAGAGTCTACAGAAGTGAGGCAAAGAGGCATCAACTTCATGGACCCTGTACAGATTACAGGGGTATTTGCTACCCTGATGTAAATCAGGATGGACAAATCCCCAGGGCATGACAAGGTGATCTCTCAGACACTAAGGGAGGCAGGTGCAGAAATTGCCGGGACCCTAGCAGAGATATTTATAACATTCTTAGCTACAAGAGAGGTGCCAGAGGATTGGAGGATAGCCAATGTTGTTCCACTGTTTAAAAAAGGCTCTAAGAAACCAGGAAATTGTAGGTCAGTCAGTCTGACATCAGCTGTTGGAAAGTTATTTGATCATATTCTAAGGGGTCGGATATATACTAGTAATTGGAGAGATATGGACTGATTAAGGATAGCCAGCATGGCTTCGTGCATGGTAGGTCATGTCTAAACAATCTTAAAGAGTTTTTCAAGGGAGTTACCAGGACAGTGGATGAAGGCAAGGCTGTGGATGTTGTCTCCATAGACTTTAGTAATGCATTTGACGAAGTCCCACATAACAGGACATTCAAGAAGTTTCAGTCACTTGGCATTCAGGATGGGGTAGTAAAATGAATTAGAGATTGGCTTTGTGGGAGAGTCCAGAGTGGCCTGTGACTAATGGTGGACTCGCAGGAATCGTGGCTGGGTTCTTTGTTGTTTGTCATTAATATCAATGATCTGCATGATAATGTGGTTAATTGGATCAGCAAATTTGTGGATGACACCAAGATTAGGCATGTAGTGGACAGTGAGGAAGGCTATCATTGGCTTGCAGAGGGATCTGCATCAGCTGGGAAAATGGGCTGAAAATGAAAGATGGAATTTAAAGCAGACAAGTGTGAGGTTTTACATTTCAGTAGGACCAACCAGAGTAGGGTTACATTTCAGTAGGACCAACCAGAGTAGGTTTTACACAGTAAACGGTAGGACACGGAAGAGTGTGGTCGAACAAGGGATCTAGAAAAACAGGTCCATAATTCATTGTAAGTGGTGTCACAGATAGATAGGATCATAAAGAAAGCTTTTGGCACATTGGCCTTCATAAATCAATATACTGAGTACGGAAGAGTATAAGATGTTGATGAGACCTAATTTGGAGTATACTGTGCAGTTTTTGTCACCTACAGGAAATAGGTGAACAAGGTTGAAAGAGTGCAGAGAAAATTTATAAGGATGTTGCTGGGTCTGGAGGAAAGATTGAATAGGTTACGACTGTATGCTTTAGAACATAGAAGATTGAGAGGAGATATGACAAGTATACAAAATTATTTGGGGTTTAGATAGGGTAAATGCAAGGTTTTTCCCACTGAGGTTGGGTGGAACTACAACCAGGGATCGTGGGTTAAGGTTGAAACTAGAGAAGTTTAATGGAAACATGAGGGAAAAACGTCTTCACTCAAAGGGTTATAAGAGTGTGGAATGAGCTGCCAGCACAAGGGTGCATGTGAGCTCGATTTCAATGTTTAAGAGAAGTTTGGATAGGTACATGGATAGTAGGGATATGGAGGGTTATGGTCTTGGTGAAATTCAATGGGAGTGGGAGTAGGCAGCTTAAATGCTTTTGTCACTGACTAGGTGGGCTGAAGGACTGTTCTGTGCTGTACTTTTGGTTGTATTTTATGTATGGTTGAATGACAACTGAACTTAGATAAAAGTCACCTTTTAAATTGATATTGGCCAGCCATCTTCAATCTCTCTTCACCACCCCATTACAAGAATCAATATGATGGATCTACATTGCCCCAACTCCAGAAGTATTCTCTAGCTAGAAGACCAAAACCACACATAGAATAGAAAATAAAACCTCTGTAAATCACTCCAGTCTCACTTTACTTGAAATTAAGGTAAACTGTCTGCCTTCCTACTTACTCGCTCAACAAGTATGTTAACTTTCCACCTCTAATGAATTAGCACATTAAATCCTTCTTGCCATTTAACATTGAACAATTCAGTATTGCAAAGGCCCTTTGGCTTATGATATTCTGCCGACAATTTAACCTACTCTAAGATCAGTCTAACCATAGCCCTCCATTTTTTTGTTTTCATCCATAGAATCATACTCATAGAAAATGAAAGCACAGAAACAGGGTCATGTGCCAATCGAAGAATCTCATAAATGTCCCTAATGTATCTGCCTTTGCCACCACTCTGGCAGAAAGTTCCATGCACTCACCACTGTTTATGTAAAAGCCCGACCTCTGACTTAACTTTCTTCCAAGCACCTGAAAATTATGCCCCTTCATATTAGTCATTCCCCCCCCCCCCGGGAAAATGTCAAAACTATCCTCTAATGATCATTGATATTGGCCAGCCTTCCTCAATCTCGCTTCACCATCGATTACAAGCATCAAAATGGTGGATCTACACTGCGCTGACTCTAGCAGGGCATTCTCAAGTTAATATCAATAATCTGCAAGAGGACATTCTCAAGTTATGAGACCAAAACCACACATAGGATACTAAATGTGATCTCCATAAATCACTCTGGAGTCTTGATTCACTTGAAATAAAGGTTAACTATCTATTTGCCTTTCTAGTAGCTTGCTAAATAAGTATATTTACTTTGAAGTTGCTAACTCTCTCCAAAACTGATCCACTGACAAAAACTGCCTCTTGGACTTCTAGTTTCCTCCTCCTGTAGTCAATAATCGGTTCTTTGGTTTTGCTGATTTTGAGTTAGAGGTCTTCGTTGTGGCACCACTCAGCCAGATTCTCAATCTTCCTCCTGTATGCTGGTTTTTTCATTGATTCTATTGTGTTTACTATTGTCTTTCTACTTACCGTGAATACCCACAAGAAAATGGATCTCAGGAAAATTCAGGAGAGAAATAATCCCAATGATTCACATGACATTAAACATATAGAGTACTTTCAGAGGCCTTCCTATATCCATTCCCAGCATAAAGCACTCATAACAGTTACTTTCCCCAAGCAGCAAGACTGATCAACACCTCCACCCACTACCCCACCCATCCACAACCTCTACTTTATCACTTCCTGTCAGAGTCACCTTATGAAAAGACACTCCTGTGCCTAGCATCACTTTTTGGACATACAATTAATGTATACAAGCCATCTTATGCATTTATATTTATTATGGGTTTTTTTTTACTATTATCGTGGTCTTTGACGAAGGGTCTCGGCCCGAAATGTCGACTGTACCTCTTCCTATAGACGCTGCCTGGCCTGCTGCGTTCACCAGCAATTTTTATGTGTGTTGCTTGAAATTCCAGCTTCTGCAGATTTCCTCGTGTTTGTGTCTTTTATCTTATTGTGTTTTTTTGTATTGCATCAGATCCGGAGTAACAATTATTTTGTCTCCTTTACACTTGTGTATTGGAAATGACATTAAAAAGTCTTGAATCTTGAATAAATAAAAGGGAACACATTAGGGTTTGAATTGGGGATACAATGAAAGCAAATAACTGATGGATTTGCTGTCAGGTTGGAATGTGTTTGCACTCAAGTGGTTGCAAGAGCAAGTAATTTACACCTGACACAGCTCCTCAACATGAGACTCCATGTAGTAATGACTATTTAATAATGCTGAAGGTGACCTCAACCCTAGTGAAGGACTGTTTCTGTACTGAGAAGCTCACATCATCCATGGATGAGGAATATTACAAGTAATACACACACATGCTGGATTGCATGCAGCACTCTAGATCCCCGCATCCTAACGTGCCTGCATTCCCCTGGTCCTTTTGGCCACCCTATCCTGACAATTAGTCCACACAGGCTAACATCAAGCTCCATTGCAAACATTCCTAAGAAATAAAAGAGACTGCAGATGCTGGAAATCCAGAGGAACAAACATAAACATTGGAGGAACTCAGCAGGACGTACAGAATCTATGCAGAGGAATAAGCAGTTAATGTTTTGGCCCAAGACAGCGCTTGTTTATTCTTCTCCATAGGTGCTGCTCAACCTGCTGAGTTCTGCCAGCATTTCATGCGTGTTATTTCTATAAAACACCTTGTGATGCTACAGACATATAAATGCAAGTTGTTCTCTATTTTCCATAATAAAAGCAAGAGAACAATATGTTCCAAATACTCCACTTCCCCAATTGTCCAATCCAGCCCCCAGTGAAAAACTTCTGTAACTGAAACCCTGAATAAGTATCTCCCTTGATAACTGACTCAACTGGTCTAATTGCAAAATTTGCTGCAGAGATGCACTGCGCTATCCAGACTTTACTTAGGGAATCTAGTCTTCTTACCTGAATTCTTTCCTTGAGTGGCACAGGATAGAAATCAAAGGCATTCTTGATACCAACATGGTATCTCCCTGAAGGGTTGATCCAGTCTGATGGTATCTAAATCAAAAGATAAACAGTAGTCAGTGCAAAGACTAAAGAACACACAGCATTCTACAACTTTTACATATTATCTGTTAATACTATTTTATGTGCTGCATGTGATATATGCAGTATATTTTGCACCTTGCTTCCTGAGGAACATTTAGCTATATACATACAGTGGCATGCAAAATTTTGGGCACCCCAGTCAAAACTTCTGTTATTATGAATAGCTAAGCGAGTAAAAGATGAACGGATTTCCAAAAGGCACAAAGTTAAAGATGACACATTTCTTTAATATTTTAAGAAAACTTATTTCCGTCTTTTACAGTTTCAAAATAACAAAAAAGAAAAAGGGCCCAAAGCAAAAGTGTGGGCACCCTGTATGGCAGTACTTAGTAACACCCCCTTTGGCAAGTATCACAGCTTGTAAACACTTTTTGTAGAAAACTAAGAGTCCTTCAATTCTTGTTTGGGAGATTTTCGCCCATTTTTCCTTGCAAAAGGCTCTTTTCATCTTCAGCTTTTTTACAGACAGTGTGATGTTTGCTTCCAGAATTTGCTGTTATATAATTGAATTAATTCTTCCCTCTACCAGTAAATGTTCCCCTTGCCACTGGCTATAACACAAGCCCAAAGCATGACCTTTGCTCATTGCGGCCAAAAAGTTCTATTCGAAAGGTTGGAAGGAACATCTAAACAAGCCTGATGCATTTTGGAAACAAGTCCTGTGGACTGATGAAGTTAAAATAGAACTTTTTGGCCGCAATGAGCATAGGTATGTTTGGAGAAAAAAGGGTGCAGAATTTCATGAAAAGAACCCCTCTACAACTGTTAAGCATGGGGGTGGATCGATCATGATCTGGGCTTATGTTGCAGCCAGTGGCACGGGGAACATTTACTGGTAGGGGGAAGAATGAATTAAATTAAATACCAGCAAATTTCATCACACCATTTGTTAAAAAAAAGCCAGAGATGAAAAGAGGATGGCTTCTACAACAGGATAATGATCCTAAACACACCTCAAAATCCACAATGGACTACCTCAAGAGGCGCAAGCTGAAGGTTTTACCATGGCCCTCACAGTCCCCTGACCTAAACATCATCGAAAATCTGTGGATAGACCTCAAAAGAACAGTGCGTGCAAGACGGCCCAAGAATCTCACAGAACTAGAAGTCTTTTGCAAGGAAAAATAGGCAGAAATCCCCCAAACAAGAATTGAAAGACTCTTAGCTGGTACAAAAAGTGTTTACAAGCTGTGATACTTGCCAAAGGGGGTGATACTAAGTACTGCCATGCAGGGTGCCCAAACTTTTGTTTTGGGCTCTTTTTCTTTTTTGTTATTTTGAAACTGTAAAAGATGGAAATAAAAAAGTTTTCTTGCTTAAAATATTAGTGTCATCTTTAACTTTTTTCCTTTTGGAAATCTGTTCATCTTTTACTCACTTAGCTATTCACAGTAACAGAAATTTTGACTAGGGGTGCCCAAACTTTTGCATGTCACTGTATGTACAGTTGAACGACAATAAACGAACTTGATTCTTCAGCAAGCTGTGCACAAAAACCCTACCATAACAAACTGTGATACATTGCTGTTTCATACTGGAAGATGGCAAGAAATTCTGTAGAACACTGCACACTTAATCCAGCATTTACCGCGCTGACTACTGAACTTCAGTCTGTTTCCAAATGCACCATCATACACCAAATGCATAAGACTTGAAAATGGGAAATAGGCAAAATTAATTGAGAATTAATAAATTTAAAAATATATTCCTTGGACATTTTCCAGATCTTGTGAAGTCTCAAACCATAAAAGCATAAAATTTTGAAAATTCAAATTGCAAAAACGGTCACCAAACAGCATGATCTTCAGCTTGCACCTTGGGTGCAGAATCAATAGAGATGCATGAAATACAGTTTAATTTTATCAAGCGCAGGCCGGGTGACACAGAATGGAACAACAGAAATTCAAACAAACTGTAGAATTCCAAACATAAATACAAGTTACTATACTAACTGCACAGCAATTTAACCACTCTACAATTCAGAACATAAATCAAATTCCTATACTTCCTGCAGAGCAATAAGCAATCTGATCAAAAATCACTTAATAATTTAAACATAAAAAACCTACAGTACAATACAGGCCCTTTGGCCCACACTGCTGTGCCGAACATGTACTTTAGAAACTACCTAGGGTTACCCATAGCCCTCTATTTTTTTAAGCTCCATGTACCTATCCAGGAGTCTCTTAAAAGACCCTATCATATCCGTCTCCACTACCGTTTCCAGCAGCCTACTCCAAGCACTCACCACTCTGTGTAAAAATCTTATCCTGAATCTCCTCTGCAATGACTTCCAAGCACTTTAAAACTGTGCCCTCTCGGGCCAGCCATTTCAGCCCTGGGAAAAAGTATGTGTATCCATACGATCAATGTCTCTCATCATCTTATACACCTCTATCAAGTCACCTCTCATCCTCCACCGCTCCAAGGAGAAAAGGTCAAGTTCACTTGCCAGGCAACATCCTTGAAAATCTCCTCTGCACCCTTCCTATAGTTTCCACATCCTTCCTGTAGTGAGGTGAACAGAACTGAGCACAGTACTCCAAGTGGGGTCTGACCAGGGTCCTATACAGCTGTAACATTACGTTTCGGCTCTTAAACTCAATCCCACGGTCGATGAAGGCCAATGCACCGTTTGCCTTCTTAACCACAGAGTCAACCTGCGCAGCTGCTTTGAGCATCCTATGGACTTGCACCCCAAGATCCCTCTGATCCTCAACACTGCCAAGAGTCTTACCATTAATACTATACTCCTCCATTATATTTGACCTATCAAAATGAACCACCTCACACTTATCTGGGTTGAACTCCATCTACCACTTCTCAGCCCAGTTTTGCATCCTTTCGATGTCCCGCTGTAACCTCTGACAGCCACAACCAACAACACCTCCAACCTTAGTGTCATCAGCAAATTTACTAACCCATCCCTCCACTTCCTCATCCAGGTCATTTATAAAAATCACGAAGAGAAGGGGACCCAAAACAGATCCCCGAGGCAGACCACTGGTCACTGACCTCCATGAAGATATGACCCGTCTACAACCACTCTTTGCCTTCTGTGAGCAAGCCAATTCTGGATCCACAAAGCAATGTCCCCTTGGATCCCATGCCTCCTTACTTTCACAATAAGCCTTGCATGGGGTACCTTATCTAATGCCTTGCTGAAATCCATATAAACTACATCTACTGCTCTACCCTCAATGTGTTTAGCACATCCTCAAAAAATTCAATCATGTTCGTAAGACAACACCTGCCTTTGACAAAGCCATACTGACTATTCCTCATCATATTATATCATAAGATGAAAGTAATACATGCAATGGAAACTGATGTAGTTGCAGCATTGTCAAGGATTTTCTCACAATTCAAACGAGGCAGTACTGGAGCCATGTCTGTGCAAAAGCTACACACTACAGAAGTGAACGTTGATATTTTATTATTGATACCTTGAGGGTTCTTCCTGAAAGGCCAACCAATTCACCATCCTTAGTTTCTAAAACAGTGGAAGTATTCACATCACCACTTCCAGAAGCATCAATGAAGTCAATAATCTTTGGTTTTCCATCCGTTGTCACCTGAACAATATATAAAAAAATGTAGTCAGCAAATCAAACAATTCATTCACATTCAGTCCTCCCAAGATCTGAAATACAGATGTGAACTGTTTCACAAGCAACCATACAGAAAAATGAATACCATGATAAGAAAGCAGGACAGCACCTCTACTTCCTTAGGAGTTTGTCAAGATTCAGCATGATACCTCAAACTTTGACAAACCTCTATCGACATGTAGTGGAGAGTATATTGACTGGCTGCATCACAGCCTGGAAAAGAAACACCAATACCCTTGAACTGAAAATCCTACAAATACTGGATACGGCCCAGTTCATCACAGGTAAACTCTCCTCACTGTTGAGCGTATCTATGCAAAACACTGTCGCAGGAAAGCGACATCCATCATCAGGGACACCTACCACCCAAAACATGCTCTTTTCTTGCTGCTGCCATCATGAAGATGGTACAGGAGCTCAAGACTCACATGACTAGGTTCAGGGTTAGTTATTACCCATCAACTATCAGGCTCTTTAAACAACGGAGATAACTTCACTCAACTTCACTAGCCCCATTATTGAAATGTTCCCACAACCAATGGACTCAGTTTCAAGGACTCTTCATCTCATGTTATTGATATTTATTGGTTATTTATTATTCTTTCTTTTTGTATTTGCACAGTTCATGTCTCTTGCACTCTGGTTGAATGCCCAAGCTGTCTTTCATTGATTTTATTATGGTTATGATTCTATTATGGGTATACTGCAAGAAAATTAATCTCAGGGTTATATATGGTGACATATATGTACTTTGATAATAAATTTATTTTGAACTTTAATATCCTATACAATCCACAAAACCTATAGCCTTAGACTTTAAATTTTTGTTCTAATAAACTAATTTTTTGCAAAACCAGTCTCGACCTTCAAATCTTTGACATGTTATGGGATTACATTGGCAAGCACACAAAATAATGTTTTCCTATCAAAATTTAACAGTATGTTGAATACCATTCTCTGTGAATTGATCATTAGACTGGTTTACCAAAAGGAGGTTATTCTGGAGAAGCAAAAGAAACTGCAGATGCTGGAAATCTGGAGCAACCCACAAAATATCAAAGTTTACTATCGTCTACACAAGTATACGTATGCACAGTTGCAATGAAATACTTTCTTGCAGTAAGACAGGTACAAGGCACCAGACAAGTAGCATTCACAAGAAACATTTGGTTCAAGAACTGTATAGATGCATGTACTTCAGGTTTCTGTATTTCCTGCCCGATGGCAGCTGCGAGAAGTTGGCATGGTCCAGATTTGGGGGACCTTTCTGATAGATACACTTGATCTTGGCCAAAAGGCCAAGAAGCGATGTTGCCTTCTTGAGGCAGTGCCCACTGATGATACTACCAATGAGAAGGAATGTGCCCCATGAGAGTGCTCTACTCTCTGCCCTCTCTTATATTCCTGCACATTTGAAATGCCATACCAGACTGCAATGTCAAGGAATTTAAAGCTGCTGACTTTTTACTGCCAATCCAAAATGAAGACAGGTACATTTCGCCCTCTTTCTCAAGTCAACAATCATCACTTTAGTTTTGCTAGCTTCGAGTTTTGCAGCATCAGGTGACCTATCTTAGCCAACTCATCACTACCTGTGAGTCATCCAACAATCAGCAAATTAGAAGATGGCATGGGAGCTATGCTTAAACATGTATAGCACACAGCGTTGAGGTGCCCATGTTGCGGTTCAAATGAGATGTTGTTACCAACCCTCACTCAGAGGTCTGCTGATAATGAGGAAGTCAAGCACCCAGCTGCAAAAGGAGGTACAATGCTGTGGGAATCCAGCGGGTCAGGCAGCATCTACGGAGCGAAATGGAACACTTACATTTTGGGTGGGACACTTCATCACAACAGGACTTCTACATTTATGCCAAATAAATCTCTATCATTAGAAAGCCATGACTTCAGTAAATTCAAATAATAAGATACTCAAACCTATCAAATTCAGGTTCAAGTTTATTTAAAATAATAATGTTTCGACTTCTGGACTTCCAATCGACCTTAGTGCTCGATCTTCAGTTTCAACCCACAGACGAGCTGATGATGCACCCAAACACCGTTACTCACCAAATTCTTTTTCTACTTTGCTACAAGGTTAGCACTTGCTCTTTAATGGCATATTATCTTACTCCTGAGCAGACAATAATTAATAGCATTGTACTGGGACAAGTTTGACCATAACTTTCTATTAAATAGACTTAAAAGTTCAAAACACTGTTTATAATTTGAATAAAGATGCAGTGATTTAAGTTATGTATGATTCACATTCTAACTATTGTTTTTGGGGTGACATTTTGCAGACTGTTATAGCAGGGGGTAAAATGAGCAACACACTGTTCTATGGACCGTATGGAATAAGTTTCATCCTGAAATTGACCCACTTCATCACCTCCATACAACACATCTGTCACAAATGGTACGTAGCATAGTAGTTAGCTTGATGCTATTATGGCTCAGGATGTCGGAGTTTGGAGTTCAATTCCAGCATTCTCTGTAAGGAGTTTATATGTCCTCGCCATGGAATAGGTGGGTTTCCCCCATGTGCTCTAGTTTCCTCCCAAACTCCTAACACATTCCAGTTTATAGGCTAATTGGTCATTGTAAATTGTCTTGTGATTGGGTAAGGGTTAAATCGGGGTTGTCAGGGGTTGCTGGGCTGTGCGGCTCAAAGGTCCAGAAGGACTTATTTCACACTGTATTACGCTGTAAGTAAATACTCCAAATGGAATTTTCCATTGCTAATGAGGAGCAGTGTGTCTAATATCGAAACCTCAGTTTGTAAACCACAGATGAGTGCTTACTGTACATGTGAATGAAAGGCATGTCTGCAAATTTCTTCTGTCCATCCTCCAGAAATAAACCATAAACCAAGTACTCCCCAGAAAATTCAACCCCAACTGTATGGAAAGCAAAACTCCATGCCGACTCAAATCAAAACCACAGTGCAGCAGGAAAAGTTAAATAGGTATCTGCACTTTGTTGTGCACCTCTCCCCACTGAGAGGAAGGGTAGAAGATCAGAAGAGTTTAGAGAGAGGCATACTTGTTTCAAGAGGAAGTAAGCACAAAATGGATAGTCATGGCGCACATCGACGCGGTCATCTAGACCCACTGAAATGCGTCAATTGCGAAAGCAGATCCATGGCAGGATCATATCCCTGGACCTACATTCATCTCTGGAGCATCTAGATAACATAGACATCCATATCAGACACCTATTCGTTGACTACAGCTTCACCTTCAATACCATAATTCCAAACTCATAAACCTAGGACTTGGCACCCCTTTTCTGCAAATGGATTCTTGACTTGCTGACCAACAGACTGCAACCATTAATGATAAGCAACAACACCTACAATTACCTACAAACACAACCACAGCGCCCTGTGAAGCTGTCTCCTCATCCCCCCTACAATACTCCCTTATACATTCAGGGTGACCAAATACCGCTCCCATTCCAATTTCAAGTTTGCAAATTGTGCCACTGTAGTGGTGAGCAGGACCTCAAACAACAATGAGATGCAGAACAGGAAGGAACAGGGTCACAAGAGGGGAGGGGGGGTATCTTGTGGCATGGTGCCAAGACAATAAACTTTCCCTCAATATCGATATACTTCTTCAATGATTCTATTGTGTTTCGTTGCATCTACTGTGAATGCCTGCAAAAAAGAGATTCTCAGTGAAGTATATGGTGACATATACATACTTTGATAACAAATTTACTTTGATGTCAACAACATGAAAAGAGCTGACCATTGACTTCAGCAAATGGAGTACCATATCCCATATGTATCAATGGTTCTGAGTTGGAGGTTGAGTTTTGCTCCTAGGTGTAGACATGGCCAACAACTTGTCCTGGTCCAGCCACATGCACGTACTGGTCAAAAGAGAGCTCGCCAATGTCCACCTCAGAAGACTAAAGAAACATGGAATTTCCCCAAGGGTTCACCATTTTTACAGATTCACTACAGAAACCATCCTACTTGGTTGCATCACAGCTTAGTATGGCAACTGTTCTGCAAAGACCACAAGTGTTAGTGGGTTATGGCCGAAAGGAGAAATGTCTGAGGAGAACACAAGGGGCACTTCTTCACTCAGAAGGTGGCGAGCGTGTGGGACAAGCTGCTAGCGAAAGTGGTGGATTCAGATTCCATTTCAACTTTTAAGAGAGATATGGATAGTACATGGATGGGAGGGATATGGAGGGCTATGGTCCAGGCGCAGATCGATTGGAGTAGGCAGATTAATAGCTCAGCACGGAATGGATGGACCTCTTCCATTAGCATTTTGCTTTGCAGCATTCCAGTTTGCTCTACAGTACGTCACACAATTTCACTGTTTTGTCCTTATTGTTGCTGTATTGATTGTTGTGTATATTGCTTCATGTGAGCAAGGAATTTCACTGCCCTTTGAAGTACGTGACAATAAACTAATCTGGTTCTAAATCACATGGCAAATAGCCCTGTGACTAAATGTTGGGGGGGGGGGGGGGAGCGGTGGTACCTGGGGCCATTTAAGCGTCGAAGCCATTGGCAAAGGACAATCGTGTGTTCAGTTCACCACTTTATGAAGTTTTACTCGCGTCAGCGCTAAACTGTCTCAGTAGCTGTGGCCTGCAGCTATTGGCACACGCTTCAGCACTGAACTGGCTCAATGGCTGGTGACTAATATTTGGGACTCTGCAGTTGATGTTCTTGCACATTGGATATTTGACAGTCTTTGTTGTGTGGGGTTTATGTGTATTCTACGGTTTCTTTGTTTTGTGACTGTCTACAGAAGGATGGAACTCATGGTTGTCTATGATATATAGTACATACTCCGATAGTAAATGTAATTTCAAATGTGTTGAGCAAAAACTTGCTGCCATCTGGAGACAAAGTAATCTGCTCTGTTTTGTGTATATCAATTCCAGATCCTGAGGTTCTGCTTCAGAAAGGGATATCTTGGGTTATTTTGTAAACTTCATGCTCCCCTGGAAGCTTTCCATCCAGTATTTTCTGGTGAATTAGGGGAGCCACCATGAATCTACCCAATAACTCCCACCACATCGATCTCAGCCAGGGGTTCCTACCCTGGGGTTAACAGTAAGGGTCCACAGCCTAAGCAGAATCTGAAAACGATACAGCTGTCTTTGGAAACGTGGGAGATGGTACCAAAGTCGCGGTTGCGGATGACAAGAATGATACATTGAATAGCAGAAACTCTGTAAGAGGAAGTATCTGGTGAGTAAATCACCCAACTCAGATAAAGCAGCAATCAGGTTGTTCAAAGAAAGGAAGGAAATTTCCGTGACTCTTGTGAACAACTTTTCAATCTTCTCTGGCTCTGCCAGAAAAAAATAGTGCAGCACTAAGTCATAGAGCACTACAGCATACAAACCCTTTTTGCCCATCTACTCCATGCCAAACTATCACTCTGCATAGTCCCATCAACCTGCACTCAGACCACAGCCCTCCCATTCATGTACTCAGAACCCACATCCACCACTTGCACTGGCAGCTTGTTCTACACTCTCACCAACATCTAGGTGAAGAAGATCCCCCTCATGTTCCTCTTAAGCATTTCACCTTTCACCTTTAACCCAGAACCTCTTGTAGTTCCACCTTACCTCAGTGGAAAAAGCATGCTCGCATTTACCCTATCTAACCCTCATAATTTTGTATGCCTCTATTAAATCTCCCCTTAATCTCCTACACTCTAGGCAATCAAGTCCAGATCATGCTGTAAGCTTTGATAACCTTCTTCACTGTCCTCTACACCCCCAGACTTAGAGCTATCATCAAATTTGCTAATCCAGTTTACCACAATATCATCCAGATCTTTGATATAGATGACAAACAATGGACTAAGCACCAATCACTGTGGCACTCTGCTAGCGACATCTACCATCACCCTCTGTGTCTACTGCCAAGCCAATGTCTAACTACTCCCTCAACCTGAATGCCAAGTGACTGAAATGTTTAATGACATTGTTAACCAACGGCTTACTACATTTAACAGGCATTTTGACATATTCTTTGATAGGAAAGGCATTAAGGACACATGCCTATTGCGAACAAATGCAATTAGCGTTACTAGGCATCGTGGTTGGCTTGGATAAGGTAGGTCAAAACGGCTAATTTTCTGGGCACACATTTCTATAATTCTTTTCTCTATTATTCCAAAAAGGAGAGGGATATAACAAGTTTTTACAAGCTAGTTTCTAATAAGGTTTTATGTTATAACTTGACTGATTTTCTTTGAGAAAGTAATGAGGATCCTTACCACCCATCCCACAATCTCTTTGATCCACTCCATCAGGAAGGAGGTACAGGAGCATCCGAACTAGGCCTGTCAGACTGGGTAACAGCTTCTTCCCTCAGGCTGTGAGACTAATGAATCCCCTGTCACCACTGAGGTCTTGTCACTGGGACAATGAGGCATTTACTGTTTACTTGTGCTGCACACTACTGCACTTTGAATTATATTTTATTAACTATTTGCGGTAATATTTTGTTTTATGTGCTGTGTATGAAAGATGTTTTGTTGGTGCACCATATCCAGAAGAACATTTTTCATTTGGTTGTAAATACTGTATTTACAGTCAGATGACAGTAAACTTGAACTTGACTTGATCATTATCAGATGAAATTTCCAGCAAATCATGAGAATCAGAATCAGGTTTATTATCACTGGCATGTGACATGAAATTTGTTAACAAAGCAACAGCAGTTCAATGCAATTCATAATATAGTAGCAAAAAAATTTAAATAATAATAAATCTTATTCAATATACTTTATACAGTATACATATATTGAATAGATCAAAAATCCTGCAAAAAAAAAACAGAAATACAATATATTTAACAAAAAAATCAAGGTAGTGTCCAAGGGTTCAATGTCCATTTAGGAATTGGATGGCAGAGGGGAAGAAGCTGTTCCTGAATCACTGAGTGTGTGCCTTCAGGCTTCTGTACCTCCCACCTGATGGTAACAGTGAGAAAAGGGCATGCCCTGGGTGCTGGACGTCCTTAATAATTGACGCTGCCTTTCTGAGACACCGCTCTTTGAAGATGTCCTGGGTATTTTGTAGGCTAGTACCCACGATGGAGCTGACTAAATTTACAACCCTCTGCAGCTTCTTTCGGTCCTGTGCGGTAGCCCCCTGCCCTCCCCCCCACAATACCAGACAGTGATGCAGCCTGTCAGAATGGTCTCCACAGTACATCTATTGAAATTTTTGAGTTTATTTGTTGACATGCCAAATCTCTTCAAAGGCCTAATAAAGTATAGCCGCTGTCTTGCCTTCTTTATATTGACATCGATATATTGGGGCCAGGTTAGACCCTCGGAGATCTTGACACCCAGGAACTTGAAACTGCTCACTCTCTCCACTTCTGAGTCCTCTACGAGGATTGGTATGTGTTCCTTCATCCTACCCTTCCTGAAGTCCACAATCAGTTCTTTCATCTTACTGACATTTAGTGCCAGTTTGTTGCTGCAGCACCACTCCACTAGTTGGCATATCCCACTCCTGCCTGAGATTGTACCAACAATGGTTGTATCGTCAGCAAATTTGTAGATGGTATTTGAGCTATGCCTAGCCACACAGTCATGAGTATAGAGAGAGTAGAGCAGTGGGCTAAGCACACACCCCTGAGGTGTGCCAGTGTTGATCATCAGAGAGGAGGATATGTTATCACCAATCCGCACAGATTGCGGTCTTCCAGTTAGGAAGTCGAGTATCCAATTGCAGGAGTTACAGAGGCCCAGGTTCTGCAACTTCTCAATCAGGATTGTGGGAATGATGGTATTAAATGCTGAACTACAGCAGATGAACAGCATCCTGACATAGGTGCTTGTGCTGTCCTGGTGATCTGAAGCCGTGTGGAGAGCCATTGAGATTGCATCTGCCGTTGACCTATTGTGGCGATAGCCAAATTGCAATGAGTTCAGGTCTTTACTGAAGCAGGAGTTCAGTCCAGTCATGACCAACCTCCCAAAGCATTTCATCACTGTACATGTGAGCGTTATCGGGTGATAATCATTAAGGCAGCTGACATTCTTCTTCTTAGGCACTGGTATAATTGTTGTCTTTCTGAAGCAAGTGAGAACTTCCGCCTGTAGCAGTGAGAAGTTGAAAATGTCCTTGCACACTCCCGCCAGTTGGTTGGCACAGTTTTTCAGAGCCTTATCAGGTACTCCATCAGGACCCTCCGCCTTGTGAGCGTTCACTCTCTTTGAAGACAGTCTAACATCGGCCTCTGAGACAGAGATCACAGGGTCATCAGGTGCAGCAGGGATCTTCACAGCTGTAGTTGTGTTCTCCCTTTCAATGCGGACTAGAAGGCATTGAGTTCATCTGGTAGTGAAGCATCGCTGCCATTCATGAAGTAATGTCTTGCAGGCCCTGCCAGAGTTGTCGTGCATCTGATGTTGCCACCAACCTCGTTCAAAATTGTCTCTTCACCCTCGAAATAGCCCTCCACAACTCATATTTCTGGGACAGGCCTGGGTTGCCAGACTTGAATGCCACAGATCTAGCCTTCAGCAGATGACGTACCTCCTGGTTCATCCACGACTTTTGGTTTAGGAATGTGCAGTAAGTCCTTGTAGGCACACTCATCCACACAGGTTTTAATGAAGTCGGTAACAACTGCAGTATACTCATCCAGGTTCAAAGATGAATCCCTGAATACAGTCCAGTCCACCGATTCAAAGCCGTCCTGCAGGAGCTCCTGTGTTTCCCTTGTCCATACCTTCTTGGTCCTCACTGCTGGTGCTGCAGTCTTCAGTCTCTGCCTGTACTCAGGGAGTAGAAGTACAGCCAGGTGATCAGAATTCCTGAAGTGAGGGTGTGGAATAGCACGGTCAGCATTCTTGATGGTGGTTTAACAATGGTCCAGTGTGTTGTTTCCTCTGGTATTGCAAGTGATCTGTTGATGGTAGTTGCTTAGTGATTTTTTCAGAGTGGCCTGATTAAAATCCCCCAAAACAATGAAGGTGTTAGGGTGTGCTGTTTTGTGCATTTTGATCCCATTGCTCAGATCATCTAAAGCCTGATTGACACTGGCCTGAGGTGGAATGTAAACTGCTACCAAAATGATCCCAGGAGAACTGCCATGGTAGGTAAAAAGGACGGCACCTAACTGCTAGGTATTCCAGGTCTGGTGAGCAGAATTGGGACAGCACTGATATATTTGTGCATCAAGAAGAGTTGATCATGAGGCATACTCCTGCATCTCTGCTTTTGAAAGACTCTAAAGATGTATCCTAACGGTGTTCAGTAAACCCAATGATCTGTAGTTCCCATAGATCCCATGAAAAGGCAATTCCATGTTAAGTTAGGGATCGCTGGACAGACAACAGTTGTGGCAGGTTTTGCAGGCCATTAATTTCGAAAACGCCAAACCTAACATCAAAAATGGCAGTGAAACTTTTCTCCAATGAGCACAACACCTGTACTAAGACCATAAGATTCAGGAGCAGAATTAGGCCATTTCATCATGACTGATCCATTT
This sequence comes from Mobula birostris, assembly GCF_030028105.1. Taxonomy (NCBI): domain Eukaryota; kingdom Metazoa; phylum Chordata; class Chondrichthyes; order Myliobatiformes; family Myliobatidae; genus Mobula; species Mobula birostris. The sequence continues at coordinate 145,233,180 of NC_092379.1, forward strand.
TTCCTTTCAGTCCCAATCTCCTGCTTTCCCTGGTACCTCTTCATGCCCTGACCAATCGAGAATCCGTCAACTCTGCCTCAAATATACATGAAGATTTGGCTACCACAGCTGCCTGTGGCAACAAATTCCACAGACTCACCACTCGCTGGTTTAAGAAATTCCTCATCTCCATTCTAAAGGGCACCCCTCTATTCTGAGGCTGTGTCCTCCAGTCTTAGACTCTCTCCATAGGAAGCATCCTCTCCACATCCACTCTATCAAGGCCTTTCACCATTCCATCGCTTTCAATTAGGTCACCCCTCATTCTTCAGAATTCCAGTGAATACGGGCACAGAGCCATCAAACACTCTTCATATGACAAGCCATTCAATTCTGGAATCATTTTGGTGAACCTCCTTTGAACCCTCTCCAGCTTTAGAATATCCTTTCGAAGATAAGGGGCCCAAAACTGCTCACAATACTCCAAGTGAGGCCTCACCAGTAAAGTCTTCTTCAAAGAAGACCAACAGATTTGTCACATAAGTTTTCCCTCGAGGAAACCATGCTACAGCCTATTTTATCATGTGCCTTCAAGCACCACAAAATCACATCTTTAACAATTGACTCCAACATCTTCCCAACCACTGAGGTCAGACTAACTGGTCTATAATTTTTCCTTTCTTGAAGAGTGGAGTGCCATTTGCAATTTTCCAGTCTTCTGAAACCATTCCAGAATCTAGTGATTCTTGAAACATCATTATTAATGCCTCCAAAATCTCTTCAGCCACCTCTTTCAGAACCCTGGAGTGTACATCATCTGGTGCAGGTGACTATCTACCTTCAGACCTTACAATTTCCCCAAGAACCTTTTCCTGGTGATGGTAACTTCAGACACGTCATGACCCCTGACACCTGAAACTTCCACCATACTGCTAGTGTCTTCCATAGTGGAGAGTGATGGAAAATACTTATTCAGTTCACCCATCATTTCCTTGTCCTCCATTACTACTTCTTCAGCATTGTTTTTCAGCAGTCCAATATCCACTCTCACCTCTCTCTTACATTTTATGTTCCTGAAGAAACTTTTGGGATCCATTGCGGCAACAGTACATGATGAAAAAATACAAAATTTACTCCAAAAAAATATATAAATTAATTTTAGTGAAAAGAGCAAAAGAAAGCAAGAGTACAAAAAGAGAGCAAAAAAGGAAGCAGCAGTTCCTGAATTGTTGAGTGTGTATCTTCAGGCTCCTGTACCACCTCCTTGATGGTAGTAATGAGAAGAGGGCATGTTCTGGGTGGCGGGGGGGCCCTTAATGATCGATGCTACCTTTTTGAGGTCAAAACAATTTGGGTACTGCCATCTGCAGGCACAGGAGTTAGCATTCTTTGTCACTTAACAACACTTAAAAGCCTCAAAAATGATAGTTGTGTCAAACAAACTCGGCTGTTTATAAGTCTTACAGTAAATCACTGCAGACAAATCACCTGCAAGTCCTGGGGGTTTGCCAGTTAGCTGTGCATTTTCTAGTGATTGCATGCTTTCATGGCTTGTCAGAGTCTTGAATTCAGGCACAGCCAGACAAGGGAAATAAATGGACCAAATCGATTTCCAGCGACCCACTATTCCGGGTCAAGATAAGCATTCTCAGTGCGATCATAAGCACAGATGGTGTACTCTTACCCTCTTGACACAGTGAGGCTCATATTGCCTTCTTTGTAAATTAATGTCAGCAATCAGGTCCACATGTTTTATATGAACACAACAAAAGTGTGGTTTAATTCCTTGTTAATGTTCTTGTCATTCTGCACTGGCAAACCTATCTGCTCACTGGAAGTGACTGTTCAGCTCAAAGGGCTGACAAGTTCACTTGTTTTCATCTGACCGTACATACAACCAAATGAAACAGCATTCCTCCACACAATGGTGCACCCACAAATCCTACATCACACACAGTCCAGAAAACAAAATATTACCAGAAAGTTAATAAAATGCATATAGTGTGCAGCACAAGTAAACTGTAAATAGCTTGCTGTTCTAGTGACAAGCCCACAATGGACAAGTCATTCCAGTTCAATGAATATTATAGCACAATACAGGCCCTTCAGCCCACAATGTTGTGCTGAACCTGCACTAAGATCAATGTAGCCCATCCCTCCTACCACTGTCCTCCATTTTCCCATCCTGCAAGTGCCTACACAGAGAGTAGTTAATGAGTGGAATGCTCTACCGGCTACAGGCAGATACATTTGGGACATTTAACAAATTCTTATGAAAAACTTACCTGTGACATCCTCCTTTACTTTCATCCAAACGCCTTACAATTATGCTGCCTCATATGAGCCACTGAAACCCTGGGAAGAAGTCTCTGGCTATTCACTCTATCTACACCTCTTATCATCTTGTACACCTCTAGCAAGTCACCTCTCGCCCTTCTTCACTCCAAAGAGAAAGCTCTGCTCATTCAACCTGCCCTCATCAGGCACGATCTCTAATCCAGGCAGCATCCTGTTGAATCTCCTCTGCACCCTGTGAAGCTTCCACAGCAGAGGGTGCGAGAGCAGAGGAAGGAGGTGGTGGTGGGGAGGCACGGGCGGGGTGGAATGGTGACGAGAGGGTGAGGGCGGGGGTAGAAGGGGGAGGGAATGTGGAGGAAGACAGCGTGGATGGGGCAAAGGCCACCCCCGCAGCTGTGATACCTGCAGCCCCGGCGCCGCCGGGTCCACTCCCGAGTCAAGCACGGCGATCAGTACCCCGCGGCCGTCACTCTCGGGCCGCCGGCTAAGAAAGGACAGCGCGCCGGTCTCCCTCTTGGGCAACAGCCCCTGAAACGGAAAACTGCTGCTCGCCGCCATCACGCCCTGCCTGACGTCACTTCCGCGGGGCAGCGCCATGGCAACTGGGGCGGGGCCTCGGGGAGGGGGAAACGGGAGGGGAGGGATGGGAAGGGAGGGGAATGCAGTAGAAGGGGATGGATTGGTAATGCAGAGGTGGGAGTGGGGAGAAGGGGAGGGGTGGGAATGGGAAGAAGAGGGAGGGTGTGGGAATGGGTAGAAAGGGGAGGGAGTGGGGAGAAGGGGAGGGTGTGGGAATGGGGAGGGGTGGAAATGGGAAAAAGGGAAGGGAGTGGGGCAATAGGGGAGGGGTGGAAATGAGTAGAAAGGAGAGGGGTTGGGACAATAGGGGAGAAGGGAGGGGTGGGAATGGGTCAAAAGGGGAGGGAGTGGGGCAATAGGGGAGAAGGGAGGGGTGGGTATGGGTCAAATGGGGAGGGAGTGGGGCAATAGGGGAGGGAATGGGGAGACAGGGAGAGGAGATGACAATGGGCGGCTGAGTCAAGTGGGAACGGGGATAGTGGAGAGTCTGTGGCAGGAGTGCCCACTGGAATTTCTGGGCCAGCGTTAATCCTCAACTGATATTAGTTGGTTTCCCTGTTCACATTGTTCATACTTATACAAATGAGATAGTATTTTCATAACAATTGAATCATACCATATTGATAATGGCAGATACCGATGGAGAGAATATCCAGCTTTCTTTCAATGATGTCAGAGGATGTTATCGTGATTCTGCGTTTATGCATTAGACTGTTCCGTTTATGGACTGTGGGCTTTTTCAGAACTATGGTTTTTACATTCTGTGTTCTTTTTTTGCGGCATCTTTCCCATTTTGTGCGGGGGGGGAGGGGGTTTGAGGGGTCAATTTTCTTGTTCTGTTTTGTGCATGGGAGTGGGTTTGGGGGTTGACAATCAGATTGCTGTTTCATTTTGTGCAGTGGGGTGGGTTTGATGTTTATCTCCGAATTACTTTCATGTTCTTTCTTTGTTTCATGGCTATCTGGAGAAGATGAATCTCAGAGTTGTATATAGACACATACTTGTATAACAAATAAACCTTTGAACCTATATGCAATTGATGAAATTGGCCCTGGTTTGTTATTGTCAAAAATACCAAGATACAGTGAAAACCTTGTCTGACATTCTTTTCATACATATCACTTTATTACACACTGCACTGAGGTAGAACAAGTTAAAGCAATAACAATGCAAAATAAAGTGTAGCAGCTACAGAGAGAGTGCAGTGTTGGTAAACAATAAGGTACAAGGTCACAATATAGATTGTAGGTAATGTTCCCTTTAAGGTGTGCACACACACATCTTTTGCTGCCACCACACAGAGGAATTTAAACTGTGCACAAAAGGTTGTCACCCTCTAACTCGTTGGCATGTTCAGTATATTTTACAATTGCACACAATCACATTTCCTTTCTTGGTTTTTGATACGAACAGGGTTGACAATGTGGAGTTTGCAATAAGTTGTCTGTAGATTTCAGAACTGGCTTATTTATAATGTTTTCATTGAAGAAATTATTGGTTCACTATTTCGAATTCCAAAGAAGCAAAGGTCATGAAGCACAAAAGAACTGCTAGTTCATTTAGAATAGAATGACTTAATGAAACAGCAAAAACTGCTGCACCAAAAGCTCACGAGGTCAGGAATATGCAGCTACAAGAAATATTTATGTACACGACAGAAACTGGTGTTACCTGTGTGTCTTGTCACGATGCAAAAGTTGCTGAAGAATTTGCAAGTGGGAAGAAGTGGAGTGATATTTGGAAACTTGACTTTGTAAAGCATCTTTTAACAAACCACATACGGTCAGTGTGCTGAAACTTCAGTGAGAAAATCCTTCATTACCTGCTGCAGGCCTGCTGCATATGTTTCGTGAGAGTGCAAATAAACGAGAGCGAAAATGATCAAACCCAAAGGAGAGTAAAGTCCTTATTGGTGGTGTTTTGCTAGCCGTTAAAATGAATACCTCCATATGTATATAAAATTTAGTGCACACATGTTATCACTGGGCAAAAAATTACACAGCACAAGATTCTTGCGCACACTGGTCATTACAAATTAGAGGGAACGTTAATTGTGAGGCCCATCTTATCAGACTAGGGAAGCCTTCAATAGTCTTATAACAGCTGGTAGAAGCTGTCCTTGAGTCTGTTGGTATGAGCTTTCAGGCTTTTGTACCTTCTGCCAGATGGGGTGGGTGGGTATCTTTGATTTTGCTGGCTGCTTTAGTAAGGCAGTGAGAAGTGGAAACCGAGGCAATGGAGGGGAGGCTGCTTACAATGAACAGAATCAGAATCAGGTTTATTATCACCGGCACGTGATGTGAAATTTGTTAACTTAGCAGCAGCAGCTCAAAGCAATACATAATCTAGTAGAGAAAAAAAATAAAATAATAATAATAAACAAACAAGTAAATCAATTATGGTATATGTATATTAAATAGATTTTTTAAAAATGTGCAAAATCAGAAATACTGTATATCCTTTCAAAACAGGTCATGATGGTAGAAGTCCGAGCCACTGGACTATCATTGTTAAGGGACATTTTATTGTCTTGCTCAGGTACCAGGAGGATTGGGTGGTGAGGTGGAGATACATCTGTTCCAAAGGAGGTGTAAGGAGCTCCTTCCTTCTGCTCGCCTGCAGGTTACTCTTGGGGAAGGTGTTGCACCTGCTTAGCATCGACACCCCCCCTCTCCCCCTACTCCCGATCATGGTCCTGTGAAGCCATGGGGGCAGATGGTGGATGAGCAGCGAGTGCATATCACAAACATAGAAACATAGAAAATAGGTGCAGGAGTAGGCCATTCAGCCCTTCGAGCCTGCACCGCCATTCAGTATGATCATGGCTGATCATCCAACTCAGAACCCTGTACCAGCCTTCCCCTCATACCCCCTGATCCCTTTAGCCACAAGGGCCATATCTAACTCCCTCTTAAATATAGCCAATGAACTGGCCTGAACTGTTTCCTATGGCAGAGAACTCCACAGATTCACCACTCTCTGTGTGAAGAAGTTTTTCCTAATCTTGGTCCTAAAAGGCTTCCCCTTTATCCTCAAACTGTGACCCCTCGTTCTGGACTTCCCCAACATCGGGAACAATCTTCCTACATCCAGCCTTCCAATCCCTTTAGAATTTTATATATTTCAATAAGATCCCCCCTCAATCTTCTAAATTCCAACGAGTATAAGACTCGTCGATCCAGTCTTTCATCATATGAAAGTCCTGCCATAACAAGTCCTGGTTATGTGACCTGTGACCCCAGACAGACAATCTCTGAAGAGAATTGATAATGGCTGGGGTTACCCATCTTGTAAAGACACAGCCCAGAAGAAGGCAATGGCAAACCACTTTTGCAGAATTTTCCACGTACAATCATGGTCGTGAGACCACGATCGCCCATGTCATACAACACGGCACATAATGATGATGATGACGACCAGGATGATCGTGGTCTTCTTAAAGTAGACGGGAGCCACAAATTGAAGCAGGAAGAGATTAAAATATCTGAAGATACCCTGCCAGCTGATCTGCACCAGGCCAGATGTTTTCTGAGGGTTCACTCTTCAGAAGACTGATCTTGCTTTACAATTGAAAAAGTATCACTCCATCTTTAAAACAAATCTAACAATTTGTCCACTTTAATAGTGAAGATTCAAATATTTGATATAATTTGGAAATGCAAAAGACTGTAAATGCTGGAATCGGGAGCAATAAACACACTGATGGTGGAACTCAGTGAGACAAGCAACATCTGTGGGGAATAGTAATTGATATTTTGTGTTGGAATCCTGCAACAGGATATAATTTGTCACCTGGTGATATGCGTGTTAAAATGGAATTTTTAATCGACCATTTCACCAATATTCCTTCCGTACACCATGCAAAGAATGAGTTAGAGTTAATTGTGGAGTAAAATTAATAAGATACATATCAATTATAAAGGATTCCACAATAGTGTGGTGGTTAATGCAACACCATTTCAGCTTGGGGCGTCGGAGTTCAGAGTTCAATTCTAGTGTCCTCTGTAAGCAAGTTTGTACTTTGCTTCCTATGTCTGCATGGCTTCCCTCTGGGTGCTCCGTTTTCCCCCACATTCCAAGGCTGTACTGGTTAGTAGGGTAATTAGTCACTGTAAATTGTCTCATGATCAGGATAGGGTTAAACCAGTGGGTTGCTGGGTGGTGCGGCTTGGTGTCAGCGCTGTATCTCTCAAAAAATGACTGAAATTTAAAAACCATGTTAGAATTTTTAAGAACAGTATTCCATTAGTGATGATCACTCTGTCTGTGGGCTTGTAATTGGTCAGGGAACTCAGAACATGACAAGAAGTGGGAGTAGCCTCATTTTCAACATTTTGGAATTGAAACACAAGTGACTGTAATCTGAAGCAAAATGCAGCCTTCTGGAGAAACTCAGTGGGTCAGGCAGAGGGATGGTCAATGCCTCCGGTCAAAAAGCAGTTCCTGGTCCAAAGCAGCAACTATTGCCTTACCTCCACAGCGTAAAGTCAAGAAGTTATACCGCAGCTTTAGAAAACTCTACTTCAGCTGCAACTGGGGTATTGCATACAGTCCTGGTCACCTCATTGTGAGAAGAATGTCAAGGCTTTAGAGAGGGTTCAGAAGAGGATTTGCCTGGATTACAGAGCATCTGCTATAATGAGCGGTTGGACAAACTTGGATTTTTTTCCTCTGGGGTGATGGAGGCTGAGGAGAGATCTGATGGAGGTTTATAAAATTATGAGAGGCACGGATAGGATAGACATGTCTAATTCCAGACAGCTTGCATTTAAGGTGATGGGAGAGGCATGTTTTTACACAGAAAGTGCTAAGTACGTGGAATGCATCTCTTGGGGGGGTGTTGGTGGAGGAAAATACACTAGGGATTTTTAAGAGATGTTTAGACAGGCACATGAATAAATTGAATTGAATTGAAATGAAAATGAGAGGAAAATGGAAGAACAAGGACGTTGTGTAGGCAGAAGAGATGAAATAAGTAAGTAAATCTTATTGTCAAAGTACATCTATGTCACCATATCCAAACCTGTGATTCTTTTGCTTGAGCGCGTACACAATAAATCCATAATAGAATAATAACCATCAGAGAATCAGTGAAAAACCACCCAACAGGGCATTCAACCAGAGTGCATTAAGACAACAAACTGTGCAAAAACAAAAAGAAGAAATAATAATAATAATAATAAAAATAATAAATAAGCATTAAATATTGAGAACATGAGATGAAGAGTCCTCAAAAGTGAGTCCATTGATTGTGAGGACATTTCAATAATGGGGCAAGAGGAATTATCCCCTTTGGTTCACTGCCTGATGATTGAGGTATTATTAACTGTTCTTGAACCTGGTGGTGTGAGTCCTGAGGGACTTATCCCTTCTTCCTGATGGCAACAGCGAGAACAGAGCATGGCCTGGGTGGTGAGATCTTTGATACCGGATGCTGCTTTTCCACAGCAACATTTCATGTAGATGTGCTAAATGGTCAGGAGGCTTTAACCTGTGATGCAGTGAGTTGAATAGACCAGGCCGTAATGCACCTAGTCAGCACACTTTCCACCACACATCTAAAGAAGTTTGTTTGCCGTGGTTTTTGATGACATACTGAATCTCCACAGACTCCTGAAGAAGTGGAGGAGCTATCATCCTTTCTTTGAAATTATATTCATGTGATGGGTCCAAAACAGGTCCTCTGAGATAGTGACACCCAGGAAATTAAAGTTACTGACCCTCTCCACCTCTGCTCCTCCAATGATTACCAGCTCATGGACCTCTGGTTTCCCTCTCCTGAAGTCTACAATCAGTTAATTGGTCTTACTGACATTGAGTGAGAGGTTTGTTGTTACTACACCACTCAGCCAAATTTCCAATTTCCCTCCTGTGTGCTGATTGATCACCACCTTTGACTCATCCCACAACAGTGGTGTCATCAGCAAACTTGTATATGGCGTTGGAGCTGTACTTGGCCATACAGTCATAGGTGTATAGTGAGTAGGGCAGGGGGTTAGGCACACAGCCTTGGAGATCATAGAGGAGATGTTGCCAATCTGAACTGACTGGGGTTTACAAGTGAGGAAATCCAGGATCCTGCACAAGGAGGTACTGTGGCCAAGGTCGCGGAGCTTATTGATTAGTTTTGAGGGGATGATGGTATTACATGCTGTGCTGAAATCAATAAACAGCATCCTGATGTATGCACCTTTACTGTCCAGGTGTTCCAGAGTTGTGTGATGAGCCAATGAGTTGGCATTCGCTGTGGACCAGCTGCTCCGGTAGACAAAACGGAGCAGATCTAAATTACTTCTCAGGCATGAGTTGATATGTATTATCATCAACCTCTCAAAACACTTTATCACTGTGGATGTAAGTACCACTGGACAATAGTCACTGAGGCAGGTCACCACATTCCTCTTGGGCACCAGTATAATTGAAGCCTGCTTGAAGCAGATGGGCACCTCACACTGCTGAAGTGAGTAGTTAAAGACCCTCAGTGAACACACCAGCCGGTTAACCAGCACAGGTCTCTAGTACTTGGCCAGGTATCCCATCTGGGCCCCATGCTTTTCGTAAGCTCTCTCTCCTGAAGGCTACAGCTTGTTGACATCAGAGACTGAAATCATAGGACCATTGGGTGGCATCAGGGACTGAAATCATAGGACCATTGGGTGGCATCAGGGACTGAAATCATAGGACCATTGGGTGGCATCAGCGACTGAAATCATAGGACCATTGGGTGGCATCAGAGACTGAAATCATAGGACCATTGGGTGGCATCAGAGACTGAAATCATAGGACCATTGGGTGGTGTGGGAGTTTGTGATGGTTCCTCCATGTTTTGAAGGTCAAAGTGAACATAGAAGACATTGAGCTCATCTGGAAGTGAAGCCCTGCTGTCTACATTTCATTAGGAGTTTGAGGAGATTTGGAATGTCACCAAAGACTTTTACAAATTTCTACAGATGTACAACAGAGAGCATTCTGACTGGTTGCATCACTACTTGGTACAGAGGGGCCGCTGCACAGGATCAGAAAATGCTGTCAAAAGTTGTAAACTCAGTCTGTTTCAACATGGGCACTCTGCCCCCCTCAGGGCATCTTAAAAAGGTGATGACTCAAAAAAAAGTGGTATCCATCACTAAGGACCCCCATCAATACCCTCTTCTCATTGCTACCATCAAGTAGGAGGGGCAGGAGCCTAAAGACACACATTCAATGTTTCAGGACCAGCTTCTTCCCCTCCACCATCGGATTTTAGAAGAGACAATGAACCCATGTACACTGTCTCACTATTTTTGCTTTCTTTTTGCAGCACCTGTTTAATTTTAAAAATATATTTCTTGTTATAATTTAGATTATATTTTATGTATTGCTCTCTTTTCGCTGCAAAACAACTAATTCCTCAACTTATTCCCAATTGATTTTGATTCTGAAGACCAAACATGATAATAGTTGACAATTTGAAGTCGTCATTATTGAAACTATTTTGAAATGTGAATGGAGAGTTCCCACACATTCTTTGCCAAGATTAAGCAGCAGATCCTACCAATGGTTTATAGTAATACTAACTGGGGGATTTGGGCTGAAAAAGTCCATTTCCTTGCAGTATAATTCTTTGAACGAGTCATCAAAACTGCCCAATGCAGCCTACCCGCCATCAAGGACGTACTGTATATACAGAAAGTTGCCAGAAAAGGGCCAGTAACATCATTAAGGATCCCACCCATCCTGCTCATGGACTGTTGGTCCCACTCTCATCAGGGAGGAGGCTATGTTTCATCCATTCCAGGACCACCTGACTCAAAAACAGTTACTTTCCCCAGGCAGTATGGCTGATCAACACCTCCACCCAGGACCACCCTGTACCTCTCAATGTCCTCCACCACCACTACGTTATCATTTCCTGTCAGAGTCACCTTATGTTCAGACATTCCTGTGCCTAACATCACTTTATAGATCTGTGTATAGAAGCTATTTTATGTATTTATATTTATTGTTTTTTATTATCATGTTTGTAACCGGGTGACCGTCGGATCTTATTCCGTATCGTTAAAAGTGTACTTAGGCATCCATCCGGGTAATGCTGGAATAGTTGTCTGTGCCTTTAAGGGAGACAGTGATGTCATTACGCACGCGCGGGATAGTGAGGAGAACATTTTACTTTCTGCTGAAGACATGGTAAGGCGTTGGAATTGGGTTCTTCCCAGAGTGTGCTGGGCATGGTGAGGAAAGGTGAGCATTAATTGACAATATTCATGTGAATTCGTTTATGCTTGTTGGCAGATTGAGAATATTGGTAATTTGCCATGTTTTACATGTGGATGCTTTAGATTTCCACGAGTGAAGAAATCAACGCTGGGTAGTGTGGCTTATACCAAGTTCCTCACCATCCAAGTAGGTCAGTCTGCCTGTAATTTAACTACCAGGCAATGCCTTGTAAAAGTTGTGCCAAAGTGTACCTTTTGTCTAACTTTATTGTATCAGGACTGATTGTGCATTTAACAGTGTAACGTGAATGTTTAGTCTCTGTTCGGAAGTTCAGCACATGCGTGCGTCTTAGATGAGATGTATTCGCACACATTTTTCGCTGTTATGTATAAAATGCAGGGTGGGTGGGATTCTAATGTTGTTTGTATTGTGTTCTTTCAGGATTGCCAGTACCGTATTTGTACCGTATTTCTACCGTATTAGTACAGTATTAGTTCTGGTATTTTTATACTGCATACTGTTGTTGTTGTTCGTCCATCAATGGCGTCGATGAGGACCTCGACACCATTATTGATGGTGTCAAGACTAGCACGTGATTTGGATTTAAGTGAGGGAGAGTTGCACAGCGTCAGCCTCACTCTCTCTTCCCAATTCCCATCTGGATCCAGTGGCAAGACAGAGTCTAGACGGCTGGAGATGGGACGAGGCGCAGTGGATGACCAGGACGTCTTCTGTGTCTTGTCCTGCTCTACACGTTCCACGACGCTTGCAGAGACCGCCTTCTTGACCGTTGGACCTTCCATTGGTCTCATCCGCTCAATCCGCCGGAGTCTGTCTTCACATGCTGGGATAGACAACTCCCTATCTCACCGAGGGTTTGAGACCCGTCGGCTACCCTCACCTGGTTTAGCCGGCTTGTCAAAGCCGTTGCCCAGGGTGTGGCCGCTGTCGCATGCAAACAGCTACTGGGAGCCACAGGTGAGAGCTGAGTGCCAGGTGGGGACCAAAGGTGGACTAACCACCCTGAAAGGGATGCGACATGTTCCCCCACCAGAGGTGCTACCCCCCCTGACACCCCATACACCCATACTGCATACACAATTCTGTCCATACACAAGGGTGTGGGTCGAAAGTTAAATTGAGATTGTAATGGCAAGAACTGGTTCTAAATTCATTCGTTTTGTTTTGAGACTCTCTTCTGGCACTTAAACGTCGAAAACCGATAAAAGAATTAAAACCCGATAAAGTCTTTGTGGTCCTGAGTGTGTACTTTTCCCCAGGCTACATGTTCTTTATCTTATTGTGTGTTTTTGTGCTGCATCAGTTCCAGAGTAATAATTATTTTGTTCTCCTTTACACTTGAGTACTGGAAATGAGATTAAACAATTTAGAATTTTGAATCTCTAGTACCACCAACAAGCAACCCTGAAACACTGCACTGGTGTAACTGTATTTCAGAAGTAAATAAAATTATTTAAAAAATCTGCAGGTGTTGGAAATTTACAATAAAAACACAAACTATTGAAGCACTCAGCAGGTCTGGGAGCATCTGTGGTATGAGAAGCCATAAACAATGAAGAGCTAAAGTGGTTTATTAATGTCGACATCTCTCCCTTGAATTTTATCAGCTTAACAATGAGCAGAAATAATTTCTTCCAGTTTAGCTCATCAAAACCTGGTAGTGCATTTCTAGATGAATGTCACCCTGCACTCTAATTGCTGGTCTATTAATACAGATGGTGCTAACTTTGTCTAGCCTCAGTGAGAGTAGTAACAAATCTCAAACGAGACAAGAAGAAACATCCATCCTCAGATCTTGAAAGAGTGAGCAATTTGGAACTCTTGATGGCTGCTATACTGAGGATATTAAAGAGTCCACAACAAATCTCTTCCAATCAATGAAACATAAATTTAAAGACAGCAAAGATCCAAGTGCAAACTAATAAGGTGATGTTCTGTGAATTACAATAGAACAGTTGGAACAACATAACTCCTAAAAAGGGACTGTAATATCTTGGGAATAACAGTGTTTTAAAAGTGTAGAAACATGTTTGAAATTCTCCTGGATAAAGAAGAGAACTAGCTCTAAGGAAGGAGAAGGAGAAGGGGCGTGTGTGTGTGTGTGTGTGCGTGTGTGTGTGTGTGTGTGTGTGTGTGTGTGTGTGTGTGTGTGTGTGTGTTTGAGGCTTTTATTTGTTAACTAATAACCCTGCTGGCTTTTATTTTGAAATCCCTTTGGACCACAACAGGAAGGCAGCCATTTTTTGTTTTTTAGTCGTTTTTCATTCAGACGGAACCACGTGTGCACAATCCTAGGCTGTTTTTCTTTCATTTGTGACATAGAAGTCATCATCTGTAAGTGTCTAGTTCATAGACACCATCTGAGCAATATTTTATGTTAATATTATGTAAAAGTTTATTCCTGATTATCGGTATACCACACTTTATACTTTATTGTCGCCAAACAATTGATACTAGGACGTACAATCATCCCAGCGATATTTGATTCTGCGCTTCCCACTCCCTGGATTACAAATCGATAGTAAATATTAAAAATTTAAATTATAAATCATAAATAGAAAATAGAAAAATGGAAAGTAAGGTAGTGCAAAAAACCGAGAGGCAGGTCCGGATATTTGGAGGGTACGGCCCAGATCTGGGTCAATCACTTGGTAATTTAAGGAATGCCTATATGATATTAATATTCCTGCATACTTTAAAATGTTGTTTATTCATATTGTGTATATTTTTGAAAACTTTGCATGTAACTCTAGTTTTATATATTTCTGATTTCTTATGAAATTGACACTTAATCATCATAATTTTGCTCCATTAAGTACTTATGGTACATTTCTATTTCTCTCTCTGTTTTTCTCTGGTTCAATTATTTCTGTGAGTACTGCCCAATAAAGCACCTGGAGCTTGGATGCTATATCCTGACTCCCATGTTCAGTTGAGTAGAGTTTAGCTTACTGCTGACTTGTGTACTTTCTACTTGACACACAAGAAGCGCAGTACAATGTATGTGTGTATGTCTATCTGTCCAGGAACATTCAAGGACAGAAACCACCTGTTTAGAAGTAAGGAAAACATTACACTTCTGTGACCATCTGTAGGTCTGTAACTACTGGTAGAGCTATCAATGAGGAAATTTGCAAGGAAATTGTAAAACTTGATAATGTGCAGCTTCCAAATGTGGACAGGGACAGCAACAGGCATAACAGAGGGGAGAGATGAGAGTTGTCTTCAGGAGAACTTTCTTGATCTGTCCCATTGAGGAAGGTGGTGATGCTGGACTTGCTTGTGGAAAATAAATCTGGTTAAGTGGAGCAAGCATCAGTGGGGAAATATCATAAAGTTTAGTTCTTTCGTGAAGATTCTAGCAGCATTCCTTGATGAAGACTAATGTAGATCACTCATCTCTCACCGATCATCGGCCAGCTGGTACTCCTCCCCTCTATTAATCTTATTCTGGTTTCTTTCACCTTACATCATTTGTGTGTGTTGCTCTAAAATTTCCAGCATCTGACCACTGCAAAGGATCGGGAAAAAAAACTGCATAGGGTTGTAAACTCAGCTGGCTCCATCATAGGCACGAGTCTCTCCAGATTGTGGACATCTTCAAAAGGTGGCAGCCAGCATTAAGGACCCCATCACACAGGATATTTCCTTTCCTCATTGCCACCATTAAGGAGGAGGTACGGGGGGGGGGGGGGGCTGGAGAAGGAGGGGGGAGAAGGGGGGTGAGAGAGAAAGAGAGAGAGAGATTCTCCGAACACCTTGTGTTTACCATCCCCCACGTTTTAAATCTGCTCCTCATTTTTTTTCTCCAGTCCTGTCTCATACTGAAACATCAACTGTACACTTTTCCATAGATGCTGCCTGGCCTGCTGAGTTCCTCCAGCATTTTATGTGTGTTGCAAGAGGTTCAGTTGTTGTCTTGACCAAGTATCAGAATGGGGGAAGAAATGTGATCTAAGTTACTTTAACCGTGGAATGAACATTGGTGCCAGATGGGGTGGTTTGAGTATTTTGGACATTGCAGATTTCCTGGGATTTCCACACACAACAGCTTCTGGAGTTTACAGAGAATGGTGTGAGAAACAAAAACATCCGGTGAGCGGCAGTTCTGTGAGTAAAAACACCTTGTTAATGAGAGAGATCGGAGGAGAATAACCAGACTGGTTCAAGCTCTCAGTAAGACGACAGTAACTCAAACAACCATGCATTACAACAGTGGTGTGCAGAAGAACATCTCTGAATGCACCACATGTCAAACCTGAGTGTAATTACAATGTTTCCTCTCACTTGTCTCCCTTCTGCCACTTTCCTTTCCAGTCCTGATGAAGGATTTCAGTCTGAAACATTGACTTCCTCTCCATTGACGCTGCCTGATCTGCTGAATTCCTCCTGCATTTTGTGTGTGTTATTCTCCTTTGTCTCATCAGGTTGAATTACTCAAGATCAAATTTCTTGTACTGCATTTCCTTGGCTAACTAGATATCTCCATATCTGACTAGACCAGGGGTTCCCAACCTTATTTATGCCATGGAACTGATTCATTAACCAAATGGTCCGTGGATCCCATGTGGGGAACCCCTGGACTGACCTTTACAATTGGTTGCTCCTTCCATTCATTCCAAAGGTTTCAAGTTCAAGTTCAAATTTATTGTGATCTGGCTTTACATATATACAACTCAACAAAACAATGTTCCTCCAGACCAGAGTGCACACACAAAAACATATATCATGCACAGAACATTAAACAAAATATCACCACAAATAAGCTAATAAATATAATTCAAAATGCATGTAGTGCACAGCACAGGTAAACAGTTTAGTAAACAGCTTGCTGGCTTAGTGACGAGACTTCGGTGATGGCAAAGTATTCATTAGTCTCACAGCCTGAGAGCTGTTACCCAGTCTGGCAGTCCTAGTCCTGATGCTCCTGTACCTCCTTCCTGATGGTAGTGGGTCAAAGAGGTTGTGGAATGGGTGGTAGGGATCCTCAGCAATGCTTTGGGCCCTCTGTCTACAACACTCCTGGTAAATTAGATTAGATTAGATTATGAGGACATGCAGTCTCTTTTATTGTCATTTAGTAATGCATGCATTAAGAAATCACACAATATTCTTCCAGTATGATATCACAGAAACACAGGACAGACCAAGACTGAATAACTAACAAAAGCCACATAATTATAACATATAGTTACAACAGTGCAACAATACCATAACTTGTTGAAGAATACGCCATGGCACAGTAAAAAAGTTCAAAATCTCTCGAAAGTCCCACATCTCACGCAGACGGGAGAAGGAAGAAAACTCTCCCTGCCCAGCCCGACCACAGTCCGACTCTGAGTCGTCCAAAAACTTCGAGCTCCGATCAGCCCTCTGACACCGAGTACTGAGCGCCATCTCTGCTGAGCGCTTCGACCCCAGCCCCAGCCGCCAGCCGCCAGCAGCAGGCAAAGCCGGGGATTTTGGGGCCTTCCCTCCAGAGATTCGATCGCACAGTAGCAGCGGCAGCAAACCAGGCATTTCAGAAGTTTCTCCAGATGTTCCTCTGTGCTTCTCACATCTGTCTCCGTCAAATCAGAATTGTGCATGGCATCCTACTTACAAATACAATATCATTTCACTGGAGAGCTGCGCACGCTGCGTCGCGCCGCCATCTTCTCCTCCTGCCTAAATGTCACAAATATAGGGTTAGGGGACCCTGGTGATCCTCTTGGTGGTTTTTACTGTTCTCTGTAGGTTTATTATTTTATCTGTACTTCCAAGGGAGCATAACCAACAAATATCCAAATACTGATGCTAGTGGGGTCTCAGTTGTCAACTTTATAGGTGCACCGCTGCCCGATGGGACTGTTCAAATGTTCTGCTATTATTTCATCTTAATGCCAATCTCCCACATGACATATTTTTATGATTAGAGATTAAAGATGAGTTTTATTTGTCACGGGGTACATCAAAACTTCAAAACAGTCAGTGAAATGAGTCATTTTGCATCAACAACCAGCACTCTGTGAGGATTTGCTGGGGGCCACAGGTGTAGTCATGCCAACATTAGACAGAATCAGAATCAGGTATGAGTTTATCTATCTATCTATCTATTTACTTGTTTGTTTATTTATTGAGAGATACAGGGCTGAGCAGACCCTACCATTCCTCTGAGATGTGCAGCCAGCAACCCACGATTTAACCAGGACACTTTACACTGACCAATTAACCTACTAACTGGTACGTCATTGGACAGAGAGGAAACAGGAGCACCAGAAGAATCACACGCACTCACGGGAAGAACGTCGGGATGGCACTGGAATTGAACTCTAAACTCAGACTCTCTGGGCTGTAACAGCATTACGCTAACTGCTATGGAACATCTGCTGTGAAATTTGGCAGCACCTCTTCCTAGAGATGCTGCCTGGCCTGCTGCGTTCACCAGCAACTTTTATGTGTGTTGCTTGAATTTCCAGCATCTGCAGAATTCCTGTTGTTTGCTGTGAAATTTGTTGTTTTTTGCAATAGCACAGTGCAAAACACAAGAATTACCATAAGTTACAAAAATAACTAAATAATGCAGAAGCAGAATAGTGAGTTCAGGGGTTCATTGACAATTCAGAAACCTGATGGCAGAGAGGAAGGTTAAGTGTGTGTCTTTATGCTCCTGTACCTCCTCCCTCATGCTGGCAATGAGGAAAGGAAATATCCTGTGTGATGGGGTCCTTAATGCTGGATGCCGCCTTTTGCAGGTGTCCACAATCTGGAGAGGCTCGAGCCTATGATGGAGCCAGCTGAGTTTACAAGCCTATGCAGCTTTTCCCCCGATCCTTTGCAGTGGCCCTGCCATACCAGACAGTAATGTAACCAGTCAAAGTGTTCTCTCCAAGGTACACCAGTAGAAATGTGCAAATCCAGAGCTAGAGTCTTTGATAGCATACAAAATCTCCTCAAATTCCAAATGAAATATAGCTGCTGTGCTTTATTCATGACTACATGAAACTCAAGTTAAAAGTTCAAAGTTCAAAGTAAACTTATTATCAAAGTATATTGTATACAACCCTGAGATTCATTTTCTCTGAGGGACCCACAGAAAAACAAAGAAATACTCTACAATAGAACCAATGAAACATAGATTGACAAATACCCAGTGAGGCAGAACTAGGATGGCACCCAATGCCTGCTTCTTCAAACTCATCTGCGGAAACAGCGTAAATTCCTCTCTTTAATGTCTCTTTTTTTCCTTTTCTAGGTGGTTGGGGCTCTATCGAAGTCCCTGATTTGCAACGGCACTCAAGCTATGGTTTTTCACGGCGGATGAGCTCTCATTCTTAGAGCTCACGGACCAACTGTTCATCTTCTGATATTCTGCAGGCCCAGTACGGGAGACGCTGGGGTGCAGTCCTGTGCAGGCCAGTTGCACCAAATGAGGCATCGCAGGGAAGAAACATCAGCATTTCATGGCGATGGATCCTGTGGACCGAGGTCTCTGTTGTCAAGTTCTCTCTCTCTCAATTGTGGGGAGAGTTTGCTGCCAAGTCAAGTCAAGTCAAGTCACTTTTTATTGTCATTTTGACCATAACTGCTGGTACAGAACATAAGTAAAAATGAGACAACGTTTTTCAGGACCATGGTGCTACATGAAACAATACAAAAACTACACTGATCTACATAAGAAAAAACACAAAACCTACACTAGACTACAGACCTACCCAGGACTGCATAAAGTGCACAAAACAGTGCAGGCCTTACAATAAATAATAAACAAGACAATAGGCACAGTAGAGGGCAGTAGGTTGGTGTCAGTCCAGGCTCTGGGTATTGAGAAGTCTGATGACTTGGGGGAAGAAACTGTTACATAGTCTGGTCGTGAGAGTCTGAATGCTTCGGTGCCTTTTGCCAGATGGCAGGAGGGAGAAGAGTTTGTATGAGGGGTGCGTGGGGTCCTTCATAATGCTGTTTGCTTTACGGATGCAGCGTTTGGTGTAAATGTCTCTAATGGCAGGTAGAGAGACTCCGATGTTCTTCTCAGCTGACCTCACTATCCGCTGCAGGGTCTTGCAATCCGAGATGGTGCAATTTCCGAAACAGGCAGTGATGCAGCTGCTCAGGATGCTCTCAATACAAGCTGAGAGTTTGCTGCCGATTCTCGAGTCAGAGAATCTCGGAATAAAAAGTGATGCAGCAGGCTGTAACTTCGTAACAGCAACTGTTGGTTGGTCTCCACTTTCACTCAGAAATGGGTGACAACTCTCTTTTCCCAATTAGTGAGAGAGAGAGAGAGAGAGTGTGTAGCATGTCAAACTGTCAGGTAATCAATAGTTTTTGCAGATCATGGTCTCTCTTTGGGGGCTTTGCTGTTGCTTGGAGGGTGGTGGGTACTGATGCTTTCCATTGAATGGGTGGAGGAGGAGAGAGAGGGGACTTTGGGGTTCTTCTGTTTTTCAGGATGTATACTGTATATATTCTCTGATAGTAAATGGAACCATCTGAACCAAGGTGCAAATGAGGATAAATTGTGTAATTAATAAAAAAAAATGTAATCAATTAACACAGAGATCTTGAGCTGCAGAATCTCTGAAAATGAATCCACAGGCTGTGGAGTCAGTTCACAGCTGAGGAGAGTGAAGCCATCCATACTGGTCCAGAAGCCCAATGGTTGTAGGGGAACAACTGTTCCTGAACCTGATGATGTGGGACCCCAGGATTCCTGCACCTCCTGCCTGATGGTTGTCGGGGGACAACTGTTCCTGAAGCTGATGGTGTGGGACTCCAGACTCCAGCACTTCCCACCTGATGGTAATAGTGAGAAGAGAGGGAGACTGGTCAAACACAGGAAGACAGGATAGGCCTGATGGGTGATCTTGGTTTGAACGGAGCAGAGGGGCTTAACACCAGTCCGTTATTCACTCTAGGGCGTTGACACTTTAATCCATCCCAGCACCATCTCTTCTGATCCGTAAAATCACTAGTTCATTTCCAGGGTCTTATCGGCTCCTCACTTAATGGGAAGGGCCCATGGCTTAAAAGGGGTTGGGGACCCCGATTTAGACGGTTCAAAGATACGTTTCTTAGAGGGGAATTACAGGCTGCAGATTGCAGGGATTGTAATTCAGAAGTATATCTCGTGGAATATCTAGCAGTTTTTGTGAGCTACCCGCAAAATATCATCATACATCGCCAGTACCCATCTTGAAATGTGTTGGGCCCAGGAAAGATCTTCTGAGATGTTGACTCCCAAACACTTGAAGCTGTTCATATTTTCCACCACTGAACCCTGAATGAGGTCTCCTGACTTCCCTTTCCTGAAGTCCACAATCAATTCCTGGGTCTCACTGATGTTGTCATCGTGTCACCACTTGACCATATGACCTATCTCACTCACCTACACCTCCCCATCTGAGACTTTGCCAACAACAGTGCTGTCATTGGCAATACACAAGTAAACATACAATTAAATATTGTAAACATTGCTTTGTAAGTGCCCCATTATACACCCTCTTAAACAACTATCTTTTTCCGTGCATTGGGCACCTGCCAATTTTATTTTCTGCTGCAATAGATTGAAAGGTTAACATGCCAGGTTGCAAGCTGATTGGCTGGATGTCACATTGATCAAAATTATAATCCGTGCTGGAGTTTCTCTGATTTAGCTCACATCTGTGGTGGAGGGAACAATTTTACATTGTGTTAAATTTAGTCTAATAGGTCAGCTTCTTACAGTAGCAGTTCCTGTTAATTTTTGTAACTGTGAATGAGCTTGCTAATTCTCACTCGATTCACAGCCTTGTTCAAAGTAAATTTATTATCAAAGTATATATATGTCACCATGTACAACTCTGAGATTCATGTTCTTGCGGGCATTCACAGGATAATAAAGACATACTAGAATTGTTGTACAGGTCATACTATTGGACCAGTGATTATTAGAACCATATAATTTTCATTAACGAAAAGACTCGGAAGAGGATGGACTGTTTATGGCAGTTGGTAAAATTCCACCTTTCCCAGAACATACTGGTGCAATTCCACGCTACCATTGTAGAGAGCATCTTCCCATCAGCCATGACTGTCTGGTTTGGTGCAGCGTCCTCAGGCAATGTTTGGTAACTATAGCAAATGGTCAGGGCAGTAGAAAAGGCCATTGGCTACAGGCTTGCATCACTCTAGGACTTGCATGTGTCTAGGACAACGCGACCCACCTTGCCAGCTGCCTTTTCTTAAAGCTTCCTTCTGAAAAGCTCTACAGGGCTATGAAAATGGAAACTTCACACCATCTTATAGATATGGTTCTTCCCCCAGGCAGTTACTCTGATCAATCATTCTAGTTAGCCTCCCCACCCCTCTCTATCTATTACCTCAGTTACTGCACTGCACTTGAAACACATTAAACCACTATCTATAATGTTGTGCTGTTTACCTCTACATTGTAATTACATGCTGCTATGTATGTATTTATGCACATTTTATTCCATATCCATACTTATAAATAATTTTTATATACATCTGTCTTGATCAGCATATCCACCCATTAAGCCACTCCACCACCACCCACTACATCCACATCACCCAGTGTCACTTCACACACATACAATCAGTCTGTGTTTATAACAGCTACGTGTACATTCTGATTGATAGGATTGCTTTATATTTATATTTATTGTGTTCTTGTACTGAAGCAGATCCTGAATAACAATT
This sequence comes from Mobula birostris, assembly GCF_030028105.1. Lineage (NCBI taxonomy): Eukaryota > Metazoa > Chordata > Chondrichthyes > Myliobatiformes > Myliobatidae > Mobula > Mobula birostris. The sequence continues at coordinate 145,254,933 of NC_092379.1, forward strand.
ATTTTGTTCTCCTTTACACTTATATATTGAACAATATCAATAAACAATCTTGAATATACTTCTTTATTCTTGTTGAATGCTATAGTTGTTGAAAGTTGCTTTTGTTGCATGCCGTGCCCTGACCAATACACCACAGCAAATTCCCAAAACACGTAAATGTATATAGTGAGTAAAATTAATCAGCGTCTCTTTCACCTCAGATGGTTGAAGAAGTTTGGTATGGGCCCCCAAATTCTAAGAACTTTCTACAGGGACACAATTGAGAGCATCCTGACTGGCTGCATCACTGCCTGGTATGGGAACTGTACTTCCCTCAATCACAGGACTCTGCAGAGAGTGGTGCGGACAGCCCAGCGCATCTGTAGTTGTGAACTTCCCATAATTCAGGACATTTACAAAGACAGGTGTGTAAAAACGGTCTGAAGGATCATTGGGGACCCAAGTCAGCCCAACCACAAACTGTTCCAGCTGCTACCATCCGGGAAATGGTACCATAGCATAAAAGCCAGGACCAACAGGCTCCAGGACAGCTTCTTCCACCAGGCCATCAGACTGATTAACTCACACTGATTTGAGTGTATTCTATGTTACATTGACTGTTCTATTTATTATAAATTATTATAAATTACTATGATTGCACATTGCACATTTAGACTGAGACGTAACGTAAAGATTTTTACTCCTCATGTATGTGAAGGATGTAAGAAATAAAGTCAATTTAATTCAATTGTGAGGATTTGAAAATCAATCTTCCAAGGTTCTGAATGCAATTTATCATCAGGAGGGAAGGGGTGTGACTGTGGGGTGTGACGAATGTCAATATAAGTGAAAGAGGAAGTGTAAATGAGGACGCAGAACACTGTGAAAACACCGGCGGGCTATCAACATCTGTAATGGTAAACAATGAGGATCCACTGAGAGATCAGATCCTATCCTTTCAGATAGGATCCACTAAGTGATCAGGTTCTGTTCCTTCAGATAGGATCCACTGAGAGATCAGATTCTATCCTTTCAGATAGGATCCACTAAGTGATCAGGTTCTGTTCCTTCAGATAGGATCCACTGAGAGATCAAATTCTATCTTTTCAGATAGGATCCACTAAGTGATCAGGTTCTATTCTTTCAGATAGGATCCACTATGATCAGATTCTATCCTTCAGATAGGATCCACTGAGAAATCAGATTCTATCCTATCAGATAGGATCCACTGAGGGATCAGATTCTATCCTATCAGATAGGATCCATTGGGAGAACTCACTAACAGGGGAAAAGATATTTTATTTTCTGACAAGTTTTCATCCCGTCCTCCCTTAAGTTACTAAAATTTTTGCCAGTTATTTGTACTTATTACATTGATTGGTGAACACTACTTGTGTTAAACTTTCTTTCACCCATTTGGTTCTTGAACCATCTGTTACAACCCTAATAAATACCTAAAAATACATTCTAGCAACACTATGACCACTTTGATCACTTTGCACTAAAATTGACTTCTTTGTTCTAATTAAGTTCTTCTTGGCAAAATATTGCATGCAATTTATGTTGAACTGATGTTTTTCCCATGAATGCTGTTTATCTGCTGCGCAGTGCCTGTAATGCAGCTACGTCTTGTATTACACCTGTGCACACGTGGACTTGTGCAGATGGCATAAGGTGCCTCACGTGAGGCTGCTTAGCAAGATAAGAGACTAGGGTATTACAGGAATGATGCTATCATGGATAGGACACTGGCTGCTTGGAAAGAGGCGAAGACTGGGAATAGGGTCTCAGCCCGAAATGTCGACTGTACTTTTTTCCATAGATGCTGCCTGACCTGCTGAGTTACTCCAGCACTTTTGTGTGTTGCTCAGATTTCCAGCGTCCGCAGAATGTCTCTTGTTTGTGATAAAGAGGGACTACTCTGGTTGGCTGTCGATAACCAGTGGTGTTCCATAGGGGTCTGTGTTAGGACTGCTTCCCACATTATATGTCAATGATTTGGATAATGCTTTGTGGCTATGTTTACAGATGCTACGATGATACAGAAGGTAGAGGGGAAGGTAGTGTTGAGGAAGCAGAAAGACAGATTGGGGGAATGGGTAAAGAAGTGACAGATCGAATATAGTGTAGGGAAGTGTACGAACATGAACTTTGGTAGAAGGAATAAACGCATGGACTATTTTCTAAATAGAGTCATAGAAAAGTAGAGCACAGAAACAGGCCCTTCTGCCCATCTAGTCCATGCCAAAACCATTTAAACTGCCTACTCCCATCGACCTGCACCGGGACCATAGTCTTCTGTATCCCTACCATCCATGTCCCTATCCCAACTTCTCTTACACGTTGAAATCAAGCTCACATGCTCCACTTGCACTGGCAGCTCAATCCACATTTGCACCACCCTCTGCGTGAAGAAGTTTCCTCTCATGATCCCTTTAAACCTCTCACCTTTCACCCTTAACTGATGACCCCTGGTTGTAATCCCACCCAACCTCAGTGGAAAAAGCCTGCTAACATTTACCTTATCTATAGCCTCCATAACTTTGTATACTTCTATTAAATCTTCTCTCAGTCTTCTATAATCCAAGCAATAAAGTCCTAAGCTATTCAATATTTTCTTATAACTCAGGTCCTCCAGACCTGGTAACATCCTTGTAAATTTTCTCTGTACCCTTTCAACTTTGTTTACATCTTTCCTGCCGGTAAGTGGCCAAAACTGCACACAATGCTCCAAACGAGGTCTCATCAATATTTTTTACAACTTCAACATGACATTCCATCTTCAGTACTCAGTACTTTTACTTTATGAAGGCTAATGTGCCAAAAGCTTTATGATAAAATGGGAAGAAAATTCAAAAATCAGAGGTGCAAAGGGACATGGGAGTACTTGTGCAGGAGTCCCTAAAGGTTAACTTGCAGGATGAGTTGGTCTCAGAGCTCAGCTGCTATATCAGAGGGACATTAGGGCAGCGTGTGTCCTCTGCTTCATGGAACCCTGGTTAACCTCTTCCATACCGGAGGCAGCAATTCAGATTGATGGGTTCACTATATACCAACAAGAGGGGCCTGTTGAGTCTCTCAAAAGCAGAGGTGGAGGTGTCTGCCTCATGATCAACTCATCATGGTCTACTAATACGTCGGTGACGTCCCAATTTTGCTCACCAGATCTGGAATATCTCACATTTAAGGTCCAGCCATTGTAGCTACCCTGGGAGATACATTTTGGCAGTGGAGTACATTCCACCTCAGGCCAGTGTCAAACAGGCTTTAGAAGATCTGAGTAATAGGATCAACATGCACAAAACAGCGCGCTGACGCCTTCACCATCATCTTGGGGCATTTTAACCTGGCCAGCTTGAAAAAGTTATTAAACAATTATCACCAACAAATCACTTGTAGTACCAGAGGAAACAACACACTGGACCACTGTTACGCTAAATCAAGAGTGCTTACTGAGCTATCCCACACCGACACTTCAGAAAGTCTGATCACCTGTCTGTTCTTCTGCTCCCTGAGCATACACAGAGACTGAAGACTGCAGCACCAGTAGTGAGGACCAAGAAGGTATGGACAAGGAAAGCACAGAAAAACCAATGTGGATGAATATGTGCCTATGAAAACTTGCTGTACAATCCTACCCAAAAGCTGTGGATGAACCAGGAGGTATGTTATCTGCTGAGGGCTAGATCTGTGGCATTTAAGTCTGGTGACCCAGGTCTGTACAAGAAAACCAAGTATGACTTGCGGAGGGCTATTTCAAGAGCGAAGAGACAATTCCGAGAGAGGTTGGAGGCAATATCAGATGCACGTCAACTCTGGTAGGGTTTGCAAGACAGCGGCTATACTTCAGTAGGAGTTTGAAGAGATTTGGTATGTCAACAAATACACCCAAAACCTTCTATAGATGTAACGTGGAGAGCATTCTGACAGGCTGCATCACTGTCTGGTATGGGGGGGGAGGGGCTACTGCACAGGACTGAAAGAAGCTGCAGAAGGTTGTAAATCTAGTCAGTTCCATCTTGGGCACTAGCCTACAAAGTACCCAGGACATCTTTAGGGAGCGGTGCCTCAGAAAGGCAGTGTCCATTATTAAGGGCCTTCTCCACACAGCTGATAAGCCCAAGGGAGTGGCAGAAACCAATAGTTTGGCACCAGCAGCATCGCAAGTGTTGCTGACAACGGAGCGGCTGAGCCACGTCAGCCCAGAGCAACTGGTTTTAAAGTGCCAGTAGAAATGGTTCCGCCTTGCTTCGAAGCTAAGCCACGCCTGAAGACCAGGAGCTGGACAGTTGTCAGAGGCTATTGGAGATGCACGCCGTTGGGAGCATTACGTAGATGGTGGGAGCTTATCTCCACTACCCCCTCACAGCTATGTCAATCTTAAGGAACCAATGAACATGAAGTTATTCTATTGACCTGATATGACTACACTGTATAATGCTATCATACGGCAGAAAGTAATTTCCATCATAACTCTGGCCTTTGTGCAGGCAGTTCTACTTGTGTTAAAACAATAACTTTAGAGAACTTATATCGAGGTATGATGGTTTATTTACCTTGCAAATATTTCTAAATGAGACCATAAGAACAAATGACATTCCAGCAGAATTGAGCTATTTGGCCCATCGAGTCTAATCCACCATTTTATCATGTCTAATTTATTATTCCTCTCAACCCCATTCCCCCGCCTTCTCTCCATAACCTTTACACCCTGACTAATCAGGAGCCTATCAACCTCCACTTTAAATATACCCAATGACTTGGCCTCCACAGCTGTCTGTGACAATGAATTCCACAGATTCACCATCCCCTGGCTAAAGACATTTTCCCTCACCTCTGTCCGAATGGGATGGCCGTCTATTCTGAGGCTGTACTTCTGGTTCCAGGCTCCTCATATCCCTGGGATCATTCTCATGAACCTCCTCTGGACCCTCTCCAATGCCAGCACATTGCTGGTATCTCAGTAGATGTGAGTGCTACCCAGCATGATCAATGCTGAGGTTGGTAAAGGAGGTATATGGCTTGCTTGCTTTATTAGTTGAGGTATTGAGTTCAAGAACACACATACAAGAAGGACATTCAGTAAGATGATGACATGTTTGATTGCAGTGGCTTCTACAGGGACAACCAGAAGTGTTACTGTCATTTAAAATTTTTTTTTACACTCAAAAGACCCTGCTGTTCATTAAGAACTGACATTATTGTAGTTCTCCCCCTTCAGCGAGTTGCTCGTTGGCAGAGGGACTGAAGGAGCTGGACTTGGTTTGGATTGTGCTGCTGCCTGGATCAGAGAGGCACTGGTTCGCAGAGCAGGTGTGCAGTCTTCCAGCAAGCAATCGCCATAGTTACCTTTCTTGTGATTGAGAGACCCTGTTGGACATTGTCCGCGTGGAATGCTGCAGGTCCTATTCACTGATTTGTTGGTGGATGGCTGGGGAGCTGAGCGGCCTTGGTTGCAGCGAGGTCAACGCTCCAAGCTGCAGTGTTGCCTGCGTACAGTTGCCCAGGAGAGAGGCTTTGCAGTCGGTGTGGACTGGCATCAGCACCGAAGTCAGTGCTGTCCCCAGAGTTTGCTTGGCAGAAGAGAAGTCGTATTGCGCTCGACTGCAGACTGCTGCAACATTCATAGACTAAGTGTCTTGTATGATATATTTTTGTGCGTTTGTATTTCACTGATGTCTTAGATGTGCCTGCTCTCTTAGATGTCCAATATGTGCTTTATACTGTGTATAACTGTTCATACAGCATTTTGTACCTTGGTCCTAGAGTAATGCTGTTTTGTTTGGCTGTATTCATGGGTATTCATGTATGGTTGAATGATAATTAAACTTGAAGAATCAGGAAGGTTTGTTGCAACTTTATCTGGAGTATTGCATTCATTTCTGATTGTCCCGTTATAGGAAGACTTTGAAAGGGTGCAGAAGAGGTTCACCAGGATGCTGCCTGGAAGAGGATTTGAAGAAGATTAGCTATACTTCTCACATATACATCAAAAGACACAGTGAAATATGTCATTTGTGTCATCTCTTGCATCATAATTTTCTCCAATCACCTTAAAATTATGTCCTCTTGTATTAGCCGTCTCCGCCCTGGGAAGAACTCTCTGGCTGTTCACTCAATCTATGCCTCTTATCATCTTGTACACCTCAATCAAGTTACCTCTCATCATCCTTTGCTCCATTTTTCTGTTATTTCCATTCTGGGAAAGAATTGCTGGCCATCCACTCAATCTGTCTCTTATCACCATGTACACCTCTATCATGTCACCACTCGTTCTCCTTCGCTCCACAGAGAAAAGGCCGAGCTCACTCAACCAGTCCTCATAGGATGTGCTCACTAATCCAGGCAGCATCCTGGTGAATCTCCTCTGTGCCCTCTCTAAAGCTTTCACATCCTTCCTATAATGAGCTGAACAGAACTCAACACAATACTCTAAGCGTGGACTAACCAGGGTTTTATAGAGTTGTAACATTACCTCTCAGCTCTAGAACTCAATCCCCTGACAAATCAAGGCCAACACACCATATGCCTTCTTAACCACACTATCAATTGCTACTTGGACCCTAAGATCCATCCATTCCTTGATACTGCTATGGTTTGATTAAGTTTGATCTTCTAAACACTTTTCTAAACTGAAGTGCTTCTGCCACTTCTCAACAGAGCTCTGAATCCTATCAATGCCCCATTGTAACCCACGACAACCTTCTACACCATCCACATACCATCATGTTATCTGCAAAGACCATCATTCATTAGCCCAGATCCCAAAATGGAAAATAATCACAATGTATAAAATACTAATTTACAATATTATTAATATATCTGCTGTTTCTGTTTCTACCGACAGGAGAAAAGTGGGCTACTGGCGCCTTAAAACCAGTGGCTGCGGGCAGGTGGGTCTCTGATTTCAACCCTCCCATGCCTTCTGATGTACCCATTCATGAGGAAGGCTTCAGGAGTAAACCCTGAGGAAAAATTCGGAGCTGGAGTCCCTCAGGTCAATGCTGGCTGGCAACTCATGCGATGCCACTGGTGCCAACGTGCATCAGCCTCTGCCGATCCTTTGGATTCATCAGCTGTGTGGAGAGGGGGAGCTGGCGGCTGGTGGCTGGCGGCTGCGTGGGCAACAGCTTGCTCTCCATATGGTACTGCTCTGGCTTGCATACTGAGTTGACAGCTAGGATGCCACAGCTATGGTCGAACTTGACCGACAGCGGGCCTTAATATAAAATATATTACTATTTCATTCATTATTAATGCGAGGAAAAATCAAAACATTAGTGAGAATCAGCATGAAGTGAAATATCTCTCCCATTTTATCAAATAAATTACATTGCACTGACATCAGAAAATTAATCTTCTATAGATGAATGTTGGCTCTGAGCTATTGTTGTTCCACACACACTGTTGTATTGGCCTTTGTAATGGGAATGCTTCCAGTCTGTGACTGATGATGAGGTGAGGAATATTGATGCCGAAACAATTCAGTGATCTCAATTAATGCGCCCACAGCAGCTTTCAGTTTCATAAATCAGCGCTCTCACTGTCTACTGCTCAGGATGATCATGACCATCAGTGATTTCACCCTGACCAGTTGACTTCTCTCTCTTCCACCCAGCAGAGATATTTATCAAGAGCACTGTGTACACAGGGCCCTTAACACTGTCAATGATCCCTCCCAGCTGTCCAACAACCTGTTTGACCCCTTACCATCAGGCAGGAGGTACCGTAGCATTAGGACAGGGACTGTTAGAGTGGGAAACAGCTTCTTCCCCCAGACGGTTAAAAGTGACAACTGAGTCTGCATCCCTTATAGTTTTAGGCATTGAATTCCACAGTTTAGGAGGTAGTTCAAAAAAGCCGACCTGCCAATTAACTTTCGAGGGAGATTGTTTACATTTAAGAGATCAGCAGAAGAAGGCCTGAAAGCTCAAGCAGAATTATAAAATGAAAACAATTCTGTGACATACTCTGGTCCCAGACCATTGAGTGTTTTAAAAACAAGTAAGAGAACCTTAAAATCAATTCTCAAAGATACAGGAAGCCAATGCAGAGTAGCGAAGATGGGGGTGATATTTTCCCTCATCCTGGTTTGGTTAAAACTCTGAACGAGTTGAAGTTTGTCAATAGATTGCTTTGGAAGGCCAATAAAGAATGCGCTGTAGTAATCTAAAGATGTAGATTAGTTTTTCAGCATCATTATGTGACAGAAGCAGACAGACCCTTGCAATATTTCTTCAGAGTAGAAATGCTGCTCTGATCACTTCCTTTGATGTAACTTCTTGAAAAATCGCCACCAGTTCAGTCAGACACTGTTTAGCTTTAACAAATCCATACTGGCTTCTCGATTCAAAGCACAAACTTTTAATTTAGGATCTTGATATCCATACCCACATTTAACTGTGAGGGAACTGATTTGGTTGCAGGACTGTCTAATAGGACTTGCAAAGTCTCCGTGTGGATCTTCAATACATCTTAGGTGTTTTGATCTATGTTAAGAGTGTATAGTGAAATATTTAACGGGAACCGGAAGGGGATCTTCTCCAGAGGGTGGTCTGAGTGTGGAATGAGCTGCCCGTGGAAGTGGAGGGTGCAGGTTCAATTGCAAAATTTCGGAGAAGTTTGGATAAGGGCTGGGAGGAGTATGAAGGGATATGGTCCAGAGTCAATTGGAACAGACAGAACCATTGTTCAACACAGACTAGATGGGCTGAAGGGCCTGTTTCTGTTCTTTAGTGCTTTATGACCCTATGACTGTTTAGCATTTATTAAGCAATATTTTAATGTTGCTGTTGAAAAACAATGATTAGCAATGCTGCAATGATGGGGTTTAAACTAGAGTTGCAGGGGGACGGTAACCCGAGTGCCACAACAATCGGTGGAAAGATTGTGGAGACAGATGTTGGGAAGACCTCAAAGTGAGGAATCAAAAAGTTGAGCATGGTGCGACAGTGTCCTGAGCTGTACATATTCCAATGCAAGTAGTATTGTAGGAAAGGCAGATGAAATCAGGTCCTGGATCGACACCTGGAGTTACGCCACTGGAGCCATTAGTGAGACTTGGTTGCAGGAGGGGCAGGACTGGCAGCTCTCTATTCCGGGGTTCTATTGTTTCAGACCTGACAAAGCAGGAAGGATTGAAGGAGGAGGGGTGGTGTTACTACTCAGGGATAATGTCCCAGCAGTGCTCCATCAGGTCAGACTGGAGAACTCGACTGGAGAGGCATTATGGGTGGAAATGAGAAATAGGAAAGATATGATCATGTTAATGGGACTCTATTACAGACTACCCAACAGTCCGAGGGATTTAGAGGAGCAAATGTGTTGAAGGATTGCAGACTGTTGCAAGAAACATAGGTCGTTATAGCAGGTGATTTTAACTTTCTACATATTGACTGGGACTCCCAGACTGTAAAAGGACTAGATGAGATAGAGTTTGTCAACTGTGTTCAGCAAAGTTTCCTTCATCGGTATATTAGAGTCCCAATGAGCTAGCATGTGATACTGGATTTGCTATCAGGGAATGAGACAAGGCAGGTGACAGAACTTTGTGTGCAGGAACACTTTGCGTCCAGTGACCACAATGCCATGAGTTTCAAAGTAAATATGCAAAAAAAATAGGTCTGGTCTGCTGTTGTGACTCTAAATTGGAAAAAGGCCAATTTGGATGATATCAGAAATTATCTGGCAAGTGTGGATTGGGACAGTCTGTTTTCTGGCAAAAGTGCACAAGGGAAGTGAGAAGCCTTCAAAAATGAAACCTTACACACCTTTTATATACCTGTAAGAATTAAAGATAAACATAACAAGTGCAGGGAACCTTGCTTTTCAGGAGATATTGAGGCCCTGGTTAAGAGAAAAAAGGAGGTGTGTAGCAGCTATAGACAAGTAGGAACAAGCACAGTGCTTACTGTCTACAAGAGATGCAAGACAATACTTAGGAAGGCTAAAAGAAGTCATGAAGTTGCTCTAACAGACAAAGTGAAGGAGAATCCTAAGGAATTCAACAGCAATGTTAAGAGCAAAAGGATTACTAGGGAGAAAATTGGTTTTCTGGAAGACCAGAATGGTAATCCATGTGTGGAGCCAAAACAGATGGGTGAGATCTTAAATGTATTCTTTGCATCCATATTTACTTGCAAGAGGGACACAGAGTCTATAGAAGTGAGGCAATGCAGCATCAACTTCATGGACCCTGTACAGATTACTGAAGAGGAGGTGTTCGCTACCTTGAGGCAAATTAGGGTGGATAAATCCCCAGGCCTGACAAAATGTTCCTACGGACCCTATGGGAGGCAAGTACAGACATTGCTGCGGCCCTAGCAGAGATACTTAAAATATCCTTAGCCACAGGAGAAGTACCAGAGGATTGGAGGATAGCCAATGTTGTTGGCTGTTTAAAAAAGGCTCTTAAACAGAAACCAGGAAATTATACACCAGTGAGTCTGACATTCGTTGTGGGAAAGTTATTGGAAGGTATTCTAAGGGACCGAATTTATAAGTATTTGGATAGACATGAACTGATTAAGGATAGTCAGCATGGCTTAGTGCATGGTAGGTCGCGTCTAACCAACTTTATAGAGTTTTTTGAGGAATTTACCAGGAAAGAGAATGAGGTACCAGAAGATTGGAGGATAGCCAATGTTGTTCCACTGTTTAAGTAAAATCAAGTCAAGCCAAGTTAAATCACTTTTTATTGTCATTTCAACCATAACTGCTGGTACAGAACATAGTAAAAATGAGACATTTTCCAGGACCATGGTGCTACATGAAACAATACAAAAACTACACTAGACAACAGACCTACCCAGGACTGCATAAAGTGCACAAAACAGTGCAGGCACACAATAAATAATAATAAATAATAAACAAGACAATAGGCACAGTAGAGGGCAGTAGGTTGGTGTCTGTCCAGGCTCTGAGTATAGAGGAGTCTGATGACTTGGGGGAAGAAACTGTTACATAGTCTGGTTGTGAGGGCCCAAATGCTTCGGTGCCTTTTGCCAGATGGCAGGAGGGAGAAGAGTTTGTATGAGGGGTGCGTGGGGTCCTTCATAATGCTGTTTGCTTTACGGATGAAGCGTGTGGTGTAAATGTCTGTAATGACAGGAAGAGAGACCCCGATGATCTTCTCAGCTGATCTCACTATCTACTGCAGGGTCTTGCGAACCGAGATGGTGCAATTTCCGAACCAGGCAGTGATGCAGCTGCTCAGGATGCTCTCAATACAACCTCTGTAGAATGTGGTGAGGATGGTGGGGTGGGAGATGGACTTTTCTCAGCCTTCGCAGAAAGTAGAGATGCTGCTGGGCTTTCTTTGCTATGGAGCTGGTGTTGAGGGACCAGGTGAGATTCTCTGCCACGTGAACACCAAGAAATGTGGTGCTCTTAACGATCTCTACGGAGGAGTCGTCAATGTTTAGCGGAGAGTGGTCGTTCCGTGTCCTCCAGAAGTCAACAACCATCTCTTTTGTTTTGTTCACATTCAGAGACAGGTTGTTGTCTCTGCACCAGTCCGTTAGCTGCTGCACCTCCTCTCTGTATGCTGACTCATCATTCTTGCTGATGAGATCCACCACGGTTGTGTCATTGGCAAACTTGATGATGTGGTTCAAGCTGTGTGTTGCAGCACAGTCGTGGGTCAGCAGAGTGAACAGCAGTGGACTGAGCACACAGCCCTGGGGGGCTCCCGTGCTCAGTGTGATGGTGTTGGAGATGCTGCTTCCAATCCCGACTGACTGAAGTCTCCCAGTCAGGAAGTCTAGGATCCAGTTGCAGAGGGAGGTGTTCAGGCCCAGTAGGCTCAGCTTTCCAATCAGTTTCTGAGGAATGATTGTGTTGAATGCTGAACTGAAGTCTATGAACAGCATTCGAACGTACATAAACACAAGAAAATCTGAAGATGCTGGAATTTCGAGCAACACACATAAAAGTTGCAGGTGAACGCAGCAGGCCAGGCAGCATCTCTAGGAAGAGGTACAGTCGACGTTTCAGGCCGAGACCCTTCGTCAGGAGTAGGAAGAGGTACAGTCGACGTTTCGGACCGAGACCCTTCGTCAGGACTGGGAAGAGGTACAGTTGATGTTTCGGGCCGAGACCCTTAGGGTCTCGGCCCAAAACATTGACTGTACCTCTTCCTAGAGATGCTGCCTGGCCTGCTGCGTTCAACAGCAACTTTTATGTGTGTTATTTGAACGTACGTGACTTTTTTGTCCAGGTGGGTTAGGACCAGGTGGAGGGTGATGGCAATGGCGTCATCTGTTGAACGGTTGGGACAGTACGCGAACTGCAGGGGGTCCAGAGAGGCGGGCAGCAGGGACTTGATATGCCTCATGACGAGCCTCTTGAAACACTTCATGATGATGGATGTGAGTGCAACAGGATGGTAATCACTGAGGCAGGACACTGAAGACTTCTTCGGCACGGGGATGATGGTGGCAGCCTTGAAGCACGTAGGAACGCCGGCGCTGCTCGGGGAGATGTTGAAGATGTCAGTGAGAATCTCTGCTAGCTAGTCTGCACATCCTCTAACACTCTGCCAGGAATATTGTCTGGTCCAGCAGCCTTCCGTGGGTTGACCTGGCACAGGGTTCTCCTCACATCGACCACGGTAAGACACAGCACCTGGTCGTTTGGAGGAGGGGTGGTCTTCCTCACCACCACTTCATTATCTGCCTCAAAAATGTCTCTAAACAGAAACCAGGAAATTATAGGCCAATGAGTCTGACATCAGTTGTGGGAAAGTTATTGGAAGGTATTGGATATACAAGTACCTCAATAGGCATGGTCTAATTAATGATAGTTAGCATGGCTTTGTGTACAGTAGGTCATATCTAAACAATCCTATAGACTCGGCAGAAAATGGTTCGGCACAGCCAAGAAGGGCCAAAGGGCCTGTTTCTGCACTGTAGTTTCTATGGTTTCTATGGTTTTCTAATTTTTCGAGGGAGTACAAAGTGTACGAAAACAAGGCAGTGGATGTTGTCTACATAGACTTCAGTAAGGCTTTTGACAAGGTCCCACATGAGAGGCTGGTCAAGTAGGTTCAGATGCTCAGCATTCAGGATGGGGTAATAAATTGGATTAGACATTGGCTTTGTGGGAGAAGCCAGAGAGTGGTAGTATGTGGTTGCCTCTCTGACTGGAAGCCTGTGACTGATGGTGTGCTGCAGGGGTCGGTGCTGGGTCCATTGTTGTTTGTCGTCTAAATCAACGATCTGGATGATAATGTGGTTAAGTAGATCAGCAAACTTGTGGATGACACCAAGAGTGGGGGTGTAGCGGACAGTGAGGAAGACTATTATGATTTGCGAGGGATCTGGACCCGCTGGATAAACGGGCTGAAATATTGCAGATGGAGCTTAAAGCAGACAGGTGTGAGGTTTTGCACTTCGGTAGGACCAATCAGGGTAGGTCTTACATGGTGAATAATAGGGCACTGAGGAGTGTGGAAGAACAAATTTATCTGGGAATACAGATACATAATTCATTGAAAGTGGCGTCACAGGTAGACAGGGTCGTAGCGAAAGCTTTTGGCACATTGGCCTTTATAGATCAATATACCGAGTACAGAAGATGGGATGAAGCCTAATGTGTAGTACTGTGTGCAGTTTTGGTCATCTACCTACAGGAAAGATGTAAACAAGGTTGAAAGAGCACAGAGAAAGTATACAAGGATGCCACCGTGTCTGGAGGACCTGAGTTATAAGGAAAGATTGAATTGGTTAGGACTGTATTCCTTAGAAAGTAGAAGATCAAGAGGAGATTTGCTAGAGGCATACAAAATTATGAGGGGTATAGATAGGGTAAAAGCAAGCAGGATTTTTCCATTGGGTAGAATTACAGCCAGAGGTCATGCTTAAGGGTGAAAGGTGAAAAGTTTAAGGGGAACAATGAGGGAAAACGTCTTCATTCAGAGGGTCATGAGAGTGTGGAATGAGCTGCCAGCACAAGTGGTCCATGTGAGCTCGATTTCAACATTCAGGCAAAGTTTGGATAGGTACGTGGATGGTAGGGATATGGAGAGCTTTGGTCCCAGTGCAGGCCAATGGGAGTAGGCAGCTTAAATGGTTTCAGTATGCACTGTGAGGCTCTTTTCGGGCTCTGAGCGGGGACATGACCAGCTTGTCTCTGGTCTGCCTCTTTATTCCTACATCTCCAAACCAGAGGCTTTCAGATCAGGCACATCAGGCTGGATTCCAGCTGAAGGCTGTGCCATTAACATCCTCTTTTCCCTCATACATCGAATTATTCTTGTACACCATTTTATAATAAAATATTTATCCCGGATCTATAATGCTGGCAAGTAGTTGGTGTGATTTTAAAATGTTACACATGTACAATACCAACCACACCTACCTTATCATTCCCTATCAATCACTTATATATGGACAATTTGGTGCTTAATATCACTTTATGGATATACAAGCAATCTATGTATATGAACTAACTTATGTATTTATATTTATTGTGTTCTTATGCTTATTGTGTTTTTTATGCAGCATCGGATCTGGAGTAACAACATTTCATTCTCCTTTACACTCGTGTACCAGATCACCTTGAACGGAAGATGGGAACGCTCTGATAAAAATATATCTTATCTCCCAAATTCCCACCACAGGAAAGAGATAAGGATTTGAACTAAAGGAATTCAGAAGCGATCAGAGGAGGTTGGGATCACACTGGAGAAATCTATGCAGAGGCTAGCTCAGCTAAGCCTCATTCTACAAGGTCTGCATTAACTGGCTGTGTCTTGTCAGTAGCAGCTCTTCAGTTGGCCATTGCTCTGAGAATTGGATTAAACTATCCGAGGCTGCAGTGGCTGGAACTTCCATTGCTTTGCTGATCACTGTACCACATACCTGCAATTCCCCATCGTGTCTCCCCTCACAGTGTCCCTGGGGAGCCCAGCCCGCAGTCCTGTGGTACGACCCAGTGGGGCCCAGAGACCACTCAGCAAAGGCTCCACTCCATTCAGCAATCACACAACGGCTCTGTCAGCCGGCAACACCCCTCATTTTGTCAGAACCTTTGAATTGTTCATGTCAATGGATGTTTGTGAGTGCTTTTGACATTAAAAATATTTACTAACAGGGGACCTTGCTTTGTGGATCCAGAACTGGCTTGCCCACAGAAGGCAAAGAGTGGTTGTAGGCAGGTCATATTCTGCATGGAGGTTGGTGACCAGTGGTGTGCCTCAGGGATCTGTTCTGGTACCCCTACTCTTTGTGATTTTTATAGATGACCTGGATGAGGAAGTGAAGGGATGGGTTAGTAAAGTTGCTGATGACACAAAGGTTGGGGTGTTGTGGATAGTGTGGAGGGCTGTGAGAGGTTACAGCGGGACATTGAAAGGATGCAAAACTGGGCTGAGAAGTGGCAGATGGAGTTCAACCCAGAGTGGTGAGTGAGTGGAATGGGCTGCCAGCGGCGGCGGCGGAGGCAGAAATGATAGGGCCTTTTAAGAGACTCCTGGATGGCTACATGGACTTAGTAAAATAGAGGGCTATGGGTAAGCCTAGGTAATTCTAAGGTAGGGACATGTTCTGTACAGCTTTGTGGGCCAAATGGCCTGTATTGTGCTGTAGGTTTTCTATGTTTCTAACAGTTGAGATATTTATAAATAAAATGCATTAATCAGCTTGTGTAAAGCATCTATTGTTGTAACTATTTTGCAAAGGCTTGGATAGAGTGGATGTGGAGAGAATGTTTCTTGTCATGGGGGAGTCCAGGACCAGAGGGCACAGCCTCAGAATAGAAGGGTGTCCATTCAGAACAGAGATGAGGAGGAGTTTCTTTAGCCAGAGGATGCTGAATCTGTGGAATTCATTGTCACAGGCAGCTGTGGAGGCTGATAGATTCACAGAAACATAGAAAACCTACAGCACAATACAGGCCCTTTGGCCCACAGTGCTGTGCTGAACATGTACTTACTTTAGAAATTACATAGGGTTACCCATAATCCTCTAAGTTCCATATACCTATCCAGGAGACTCTTAAAAGACCCTATCATTTCCAACTCCATCACTGTCACCGGCAGCCCATTCCATGCACTCACCATTCTCTGCGTAAAAAACCTACCCCTGACATCTCCTCTGTACCTACTCCCCAGCACCTTAAAACTATGCCCTCTCACGTTAGCCATTTCAGCCCTGGGGAAAAGCCTCTGACTATCCACACGATCAATGCTTCACATCATCTTATACACCTCTATCAAGTCACCATTGCATCCTCCGTTGCCCCAAGGTAAAAAGGCCGAGTTCACTCAATCTGTTCTCATAAGGCATGCTCCCCAATCCAGGCAACATCCTTGTAAATCTCCTCTGCACCCTTTCTATGGTTTCCACATCCTTCCTGTAGTGGGGCAACCAGAATTGAGCACATTACTCCAAGTGGGGTCTGACCAGGGTCCTATATAGCTGCAACATTACCTCTCAGCTCTTAAACTCAGTCCCACGATTGATGAAGGCCAATGCACCGTATGCCTTCTTAACCACAGAGTCAACCTGCACAGCTGCTTTGAGCATTCTATGGACTTGGACCCCAAGATCCCTCTGATCCTCTACACTGCCTAGAGTCTTACCATTAATACTATATTCTGCCATCATACTTGACCTACCAAAATGAACCACATCACACTTATTTGGGTTGAACTCCATCTGCTACTTCTCAGCCCAGTTTTGCATCTTATAGATGTCCCACTGTAACCTCTGACAGCCCTCCACAGTATCCACAACACCCCCAACATTTGTGTCATCAGCAAACTTACTAACCCATCCCTCCACTTCATTATCCAGGTCATTTATGAAAATTAGGATGAGAAAGGGTCCCAGACCACTGGTCACCGACCTCCATGCGGAATATGACCTGTCTACAACGACTCTTTGCCTTCTGTGGGCAAGCCAATTCTGGATCCACAAATCAAGGTCCCCTTGGATCCCATGCCTCCTTACTTTCCCGATAAGTCTTGCATGGGGTACCTTATCAAATGCTTTGCTGAAATCCATATACACTACATCTACTGCTCTACCTTCATCAATGTGTTTAGTCACATCCTCAAAGCATTCAATCAGGCTTGTCAAGCACGACCTGCCTTTCACAAAGCCATGCTGACTATTCCTAATCATATTATCCTTCCCCAAATGTTCATAAATCTTGCCTCTCAGGATCTTCTCCATCAACTTACCAACCACTGAAGTAAGTCTCACTGGTCTATAATTTCCTGGGCTATCTCTGCTCCCTTTCTTGTATAAGGGAACAACATCTGCAACCCTACAATCCTCCGGAACCTCTCCAGTCCCCATCGATGATTGCCAGAGGCTCAGCAATCTCCTCCCTCACCTCCCAGAGCAGCCTGGGGTACATCTCATCTGGTCCCAGTGACTTATCCAACTTGATGCTTTCCAAAAGCTCCAACACATCCTCTTTCTTAATGTCTGACCCCCTAACTATAGAGTTCCCTACTACTGCTGCTTTCTTCCTTTCTCTACCCTTCTGAGCCACAGGACCAGACTCTGTTCCAGAGGTGCGGCCACTGTTGCTTCCCCCAAGTAGGGCGACCCCTCCCTCCAACAGTACTCAAACAGGAATACTTATTGTTAAGGTGGACAGCCACAGGGGTTCTCTCTAGTATCTGACTCCTGGCCTTCCCTCTCCTGACTGTTACCCACTTCTCTGTCTCCTGAGGCTACCTGTCTATAGCTCTTCTCTATCACCTCCTCACTTTCCCTGACCAGACGAAGGTCATCGAGTTGCATTTCCAGTTCCCTAACCCGGTCCCTAAGGAGCTGCAGCTCGACACACCTGGCACAGATATGGCTGTCTGGGAGGCTGGCAGACTCCAGGACCTCCCACATCTGACACCGAGCACAGAAAATTGGCCTCACGCACATTCCTCCTATTCCCATTCTTCACAGGTAACTTTCCTCGCCTTGACCTGTTATTGAAATGTTCCTGATTTGTTAGGTTGTCCAAAGTTATGGGAAAAGGCAGGAGAAGGGGATTGAGAGGGATAATAAATCAGCCATGATGGAATTGCAGAGCAGACTGGGTGGGCTGAGTGACCTATTTCTGTCCCACTGCTTTATGGTCGTAAAAAGGATAGACAACAGACAACTCCACAAACATTCAATAGAAATCATTCAGTCCAATCAATAAGCCATAAAAACACAACAACAGTCCAACTCCTCTGTGGTCGATGCCTCTCAGTCTGACTGAGGACAGCAGCTTTCGCTTCTAGTCTTGCCAAGATGGGCTCTGCCACCAATTATCCAGCTCAGGATGGGTGGTGGTGATTGAGGATGGGTGATGGGTGGGGAGAGGGAGGGTGGTGATTGTTGATGGGTGATGGGTGGGGAGAGGGAGGGTGGTGATTGTGGATGGGTGATGGGTGGGGAGAGGGAGGGTGGTGATTGTGGATGGGTGATGGGTGGGGAGAGGGAGGGTGGTGATTGTTGATGGGTGATGGGTGAGGATTTGGATTGGTACTGATGATGGATGGCTGATGGCTGATGGGTAATGGAGAGGCAATGGGAGGTTGGTCATTGTTGATGGGTGATGGGTGGGGAGAGGGAGGGTGGTGATTGTGGATGGGTGATGGGTGGGGAGAGGGAGGGTGGTGATTGTTGATGGGTGATGGGTGGGGAGAGGGAGGGTGGTGATTGTGGATGGGTGATGGGTGGGGAGAGGGAGGGTGGTGATGGTGGATGGGTGATGGGTGGGGAAAGGGAGGGTGGTGATTGTGGATGGGTGATGGGTGGGGAGAGGGAGGGTGGTGATTGTTGATGGGTGATGGGTGGGGAGAGGGAGGGTGGTGATTGTTGATGGGTGATGGGTGGGGAGACGGAGGGTGGTGATTGTGGATGGGTGATGGGTGGGGAGAGGGAGGGTGGTGATTGTGGATGGGTGATGGGTGGGGAGAGGGAGGGTGGTGATTGTGGATGGGTGATGGGTGGGGAGGGTGGTGATTGTTGATGGGTGATGGGTGGGGAGAGGGAGGGTGGTGATTGTGGATGGGTGATGGGTGGGGAGAGGGAGGGTGGTGATTGTGGATGGGTGATGGGTGGGGAGAGGGAGGGTGGTGATTGTGGATGGGTGATGGGTGGGGAGAGGGAGGGTGGTGATTGTGGATGGGTGATGGGTGGGGACAGGGAGGGTGGTGATTGTGGATGGGTGATGGGTGGGGATTTGGATTGGTACTGATGATGGATGGCTGATGGCTGATGGGTAATGGAGAGGCAATGGGAGGTTGGTCATTGTTGATGGGTGATGGGTGGGGAGAGGGAGGGTGGTGATTGTTGATGGGTGATGGGTGGGGAGAGGGAGGGTGGTGATTGTGGATGGGTGATGGGTGGGGAGAGGGAGGGTGGTGATTGTGGATGGGTGATGGGTGGGGAGAGGGAGGGTGGTGATTGTTGATGGGTGATGGGTGAGGATTTGGAGTGGTACTGATGATGGATGGCTGATGGGTGATGGGTGGGGAGAGGGAGGGTGGTGATTGTTGATGGGAGATGGGTGGGGAGGGGGAGGGGGAGGGTGGTGATAGTGGGTGGAGAGAGTGTCGGGTGGTGATTGCTTTCCTGATGAGAGTGGGACAAACAGTCCATGAACGTGGTAGTTTGGATCCTTCATGATTTTACTGGCCCTTTCCCCGCACCTTTCCACACACACGCCCTTGATGGTAGGTAGGCTGTTGCCAGTGATGCGTTGGGCAGCTTTGACTACATGTTATAGAGCCTTCCTGTCTGCTGCAGTATAGTTTCCGTACCATGCAGTGATGCAGCTGGTTAGGATGCTCTCCACTGTGCTCTTGTAGCAGGATGTGAATATAAATGTGCATAGTCTAGCTCTCTTCAGCCTCCTCACAAAGTAGAAGCATTGGTGAGCTGTCCTGATTATGTAGCATGTGTTCTGGGACTATGAGAACTTGTGTGAGATATGCCGCCGATATAGGTAGAGAGGGGTGTCAGTGGTGCCAACTCTCCGGAAGTTGATAACCATCTCCTTTGTCTTGTTGACATTGAGGAAGAGATTATTTGCCTGGCACCAGTCCTCGAGCTCTTCCACCTTCTAATGTGGTGGCATTAAGGCAAAGATTTGCCACACTTTCATATGAAATGAAAACAGTTGGTTGGACAGGTGACGTGTTTCAGCTACAATATGGGAGTTGGTAGAGTTTGGTAACCATTTGTGAAAGGAGTTATTTTAGAATTTCACTTATCTCTGTTCGCTAGATTAAACTAAGTTAACTAGTAATCTCATAATCAGGATTTGCTTGGGGAAGAGTGATCATAATATGATAACATTATGACAATTCAGGAGAGATACAAATAAATCAATAAGTATTCTTTGAAAGTGTTTGATGATTACAAATAATTGGTAAGTTGGTTAGTAAAGAAATATTTCAGGATTCTCAACAATTTGGCTCTCTTGAGGCATTTAAGAGACTCTCAGATTGACACATGGCTGAAAGAAAAATGGATGGTTAAAGTCTGTGTTGGAGAGAAAGGTTAGATTGGTGGCTGAATAAGTTAAAAGGTTGGCATGACATTTTGGGAAAAAAGGGCCCTTACTGTCTACACTGTTCAGTGTTCTAAATAAAATTTCAACTACTTAAGAAATAAAATCTCATTGAACATTGTGACCCATCCATGGCTGGCTACAGAGGTTAGGGATAGCAGATTTAAAAGATCAGGCTTACAATATTTTCTGGAAGAATGATGAGGCAGAAGACTGGAATCTGCAAGAAATGACCAAACCTCTGATTGTGTGGGAGGAAAGAAAGCCACAGAGTAAATTAGCAAGAAATATACAAACAAAGTCCAAATGATTCGAAAAGAACAAAGCAGTAATAATTAATGTGAGTTCCATTAAACAATGTGAAGTGCAATTATAATGTGTAATAAACAACTGTCTGTGGATGAATAGTTATTTATTTTTATTCACTGAGATAAATGGAGCAGAGCAGGATGAGAGCCAGGGGTGTAATCACCATCACTTGCTAATATTATGAAAGAGAGAGTGTTGGAGATCAAGGCAGAGCCTCGGGACCGAGGGACACCAGAGATTGCCAATGCTGAAATCTGCAGCAGCAGTTAAGCTGCTGCAGGAACTCTCAACAGGTCAAACAACATCTAAACCAAAGGTTCCCAACCTTATTTTATGCCATGGACCCCTACCATTAATCAAGGGGTCCCTGGACTTTAGTTTGGGAACACTGATCTAGTTCATAAGAGCCATATGAAGTTGAGAAGGATAATAAATCAGACATGATGGAGTGATGGAACAGACTCAAAGGTTCAAAGGTAATTTATTATTAAGTATACAACTCTGAAATTCTTCAATTTTCTGGGTGGCCTTGAAACCAAGAAAGAAAAGAAAGGCAACATGATCATCAAACCAGAAATGCCACTTCCCCACACAAAAAAAATTAACAAAAACGGAACAGGCACATCACCCCCCCCCCAATTCCCTTCACCCGCACAAAAAACGAACAAAATAGATTAGGCACATCGACCCCCAAAATCCCTCCTCCCACAAAAAAAAACGAACAAAATGGATCAGGCACATCGACCCCCAAATCCCTCGTCCCACACAAAAACCAAACAAAATTCCCTCTTCCCACACAAAAAGAAAAACCAAACACATTAGGCTCAATGGACTGAATAGCCTAATTCTGCTCCTGACTTATGGTCTTACAGAAAAACAGAAAAGGAATTGAAATGTGAATGCTTTGATCTTTAAGGATAGAGTATCATCTGTTAGAAAGAGACACCACAGCTTCGCTTCTTCCCTTATTGAAATGCAGCCATTGAAATAATGCAGAGACATTAAGCATCATTAGGAGATCTTTATGTTAAGTACCAGCCCTAACTTTCTGTATCAATATCTGTGAGCTATTCAAGTGCAAATGCAGCAAGTCTATGATCGGCAGAAGCAGACAGAAATGTCTTCGATGACGTCAATTTGTGGTAATTTGTAGGGTATTTCAGCCTCATGATAAGCTGCTGAATATCTGACTAATTTCCAGAGCCATTACTGTGGGACAAAGCAAAGTCCAAGTTGAAATTAAATTTATTTTTATGTCGCCATATACTACCGAGATTAATTTTCTTACAGGCATTTACGGGAAGATAAAGAAATACAATAGAATTAACAAAAAAATGAATGTAAACAAAGATTGACAATGTACAAAAGAAGACAATCGTACAAATAAAAAATAGGGAGATAGATATCACTGAGAGCACGAGTTGTGGAGTCCTTGAAAGTGCCCCAGTAGGTTATGGAATCAGTTCAGTGTTGAGGTGAGTGAAGTTAACCTCTCTAGTTCAGGAGCCTGATAGTTGAAGAGTAATAACTGTTTCTGAACCTGGTGACGTGTGACCTAAGGCTCCTGTACCCCTGCTCAATGGTCATAGCGAGAAAAGAGCATGGTCTGGATGAAGGGGGTCTTTAATGATGGATGCTGCTTTCTTGTGGCAGAGCTCCTTATAAATGTGTTCAGGGGGCTATGTAAACACCCAGAGAGAAACACCAACAACTGTGCACTGAGGATGTCACCTCGACAGGTGATGAATGGTCTCCCAGCTCGGTGAACACTGCAACATCAAAGTATAATCTCTACCCTGCATCTATAGAAGCTTGTCAACGTTTTTGATGACATGCTGGATCTACGCAAGCTTCTAAGAAAGTAGAGGTGCTGTTGTGCCATCTATTTGTAATGGCAGTTCCATACTGATCTCAGGACACATCCTCAGATATTGTACAAACAAGGAATTTAAAGTGTTTCCAACAACCTCTGGTTGGAGAAGGGTCCAAGTACCACTTTTTAGGAATGGGAATTTATTCTTATTTTGCTGAAGGGAGAGAGAAGTGTTCAAAGCAGAAAGAGCTGTCCATACAATCAATTGATTTTACCCTCAGAATCCCAGTACTGTAAATATCATACCCTCCGTAGCCACTTTATTAGGTGCACCTGTACACCAGCTTATTAATCCAAATATCCAATCAGTCAATTATGTGGCAGCAACTCTATGCATAAATAGCATACAGACGTGGTCAAAGGATTCAGTTGTTGTTCAGACGAAACATCAAAGTGGGGGAGAAATGTGATCTAAGTGACTTTGACCGCGGAATGATTGTTGGTGCCAGACAGGATGGTTTGAGTATCTCGGAAACTACTGATCTCTTGGAATTTTCACACAGAACAGTCTTTAGAGTTTACAGAGAATGGTGCAAAAAACAAAAAAATCATCCAGTGAGCAGCAGTTCTGTGGGTGAAAAACCATCTCGTCAATGAGAGAGGTCAGAGGAGAATGGCCAGACTGGTTCTTTTGTGTATTTATATTTCAATAATATTCCAGTAATACAGAAAAAATGTTGTTTGATTAAGCATTCTTTGTGATTACAAAATTCAATTTGGGTTATTGGAATCAGTTCAGTGTTGAGGTGAGTGAAGTTAACCTCTCTAGTTCAGGAGCCTGATAGTTGAAGGGTAATAACTGTTTCTGAACCTGGTGACGTGTGACCTAAGGCTCCTGTACCCCTGTACATACGTCATTACACCACCACATCATAAGTGACATGGTAAAAATGAAGTACACACTAAAGTAAAAACAAAGTACACATGTTTATCGCTGGTTCTGTGTTTTTCTTTCAGTTAGTTTATGTTTTGGAGTTACAAAGCATAACAGGTTCAATCTGACAGTAACTCAGATAACCATGCATTACAACAGTGGTGTGCAGGAGAGCACCTCTGAACGCACAACACGTTGAACCTTGTAGAGGATGGGCTGCAGCAGCAGAAGACCACGGGCATACACTGTGGCCACTTTGTTAGGTACAGGTGGTACAGATGGTATGTAACAAATTGACTACTGAGAGCAGAAAGGAACAGAAATAACTTTTACTTTGAAGTTTTAAATTACATTATTTTTAAAGACTTAAAAGTTATAAACATTTTCAGGAAAATTAGCTTCAGCTTTTACGCTCACACTCTGAACTACATTGTTATGGCAATCCATGTGCCTGCTGGGATTGTGTTGGTGCAGTAATTCGAGCTGCAGATCCTGAACATGTCAGAAATTATACCATGGTATTTTATGATCTTCTTGGAGCACTGTTCAAACAACTGCATCTTTTTCTAGTGCAATCTGTATTTACCCGTCACAAAGACTGGTCTAGCAGGGGGTTCTTGAGTTAGTGCTGGTCTCTGGTGTGCTTGTGCGCCAGGATGATAAGGACATTTATTGCATGTCAGAATTACATTCAGAATCAGGTTTAATATCACTGGCATATGCCATGAAATATGTTGCTTTGTGGCAGCAATACAATGCAATACATAATCATAAAAAACTATAAATTACAACCAGGAGTATTTATATAAATATATAGTGCAAGAAGAGAACAAAATAGAATTGAGGTAGTGTTCATTAGTCCATTGTCCATTTTATTTTATGTACCAGTTTAGAGATATTGTGCAAAATAGGCTCTCTGGACTTTCGGGCTGCGCTGTCCCCACACCCCGCAACAATGCTGGTTTAACCTTAACCTAATCAACAGGACAATTTACTATGACCAATGAACCTACCTGGCACCCGACAGGAAACCAGAGCACCAGGGGGAAATCCGCGCATTCTACGTGGAGGATGTCCTTTACCTTACAGCTCCACTAACCGCTACTGCCTCTTTAAGCAGCACACACAAAATGCTGGTGAAACGCAGCAGGCCAGGCAGCATCCATAGGAAGAAGCACAGTCGACGTTTCCGGCCGAGACCCTTCATCAGGACTAACTGAAAGAAGAGACGGTAAGAGATTTGCCTTTAACTTCTGTTTGTGGCATCATCAGGTATGCCACCCTTGTGAAACTTCCCAACCAGAGACCCAATACCTTATGGGCAATGACTGGGCCAAGGTTTCGGGTTCAGATTTATTTATCACATCTACATGGACATGTGGAGTGAAGTGTGTCACGTGTTAACAGTTGACACACCTAGGGATGTGTGTGTATGGGGGCAGCCCACAAATGTCGCCACACATTCCTGTGCCAGCATACACCCCTCATAGGAAACGTCGGAACTGAACTGAGGACTCTGATGTCCCAAGGCTGTATTGGTGTTGCGCTAACCGCTATGCTTACTCTGGCACTGTGGTAAACCATATATATATATATGTTGTAACTGGGTTACCTGTCTGGACACGCCCCTCTGCTGACTGCCCCTGTGGCTCCTCCCACAGACCCCTGAATAAAGGCGATTGTGTCACTGCTCCTCCCTCAGTCCAGGACAGATACTCAGCATGGACGTGGGTCTATTTTACTGTTAATAAAAGCCTTTCAGTATTTACTCTACTTCTAGTCTTTTGGAGTAATTGATAGTGCATCAGGCACAGTAGAGATCTGTCTCATCAGCCAGCTCAGAAGCTGGAGAAAATCAGCTTTGGAAGCATCTGAAGTCTGTCAGTGTTTTGAATGCTCATGTTCCAGGTTAGAAAAGTTTAGCACAAGATGATTAATTTTCCTTTTGTCAATATTCATAATAGAATACATCTGATGGTGGAGGGGAATAAGCTGTTCCCAACATGCAGAGATTCTGTCTGCAGTATCCTGTCCTTACTGAAGGTAGTAATGACATAGTCATAGTCATAGTCATAGTCATACTTAATTGATCCCAGAGGAAATTGGTTTTCATTACAGTTGCACCATAAATAATAAATAGTAATAAAACCATAAATAGTTAAATAGTAATATGTAAATTACGCCAGGAAATAAGTCTAGGACCAGCCTATTGGCTCAGGGTGTCTGACCCTCCAAGGGAGGAGTTGTAAAGTTTGATGGCCACAGGCAGGAATGACTTCCTATGACGCTCTGTGTTGCATCTTGGTGGGATGAGTCTCTGGCTGAATGTCCTCCTGTGCCCACCCAGTACAATATGTAGTGGATGGGAGACATTGACCAAGATGGCATGCAACTTGGACAGTATCCTCTTTTCAGACACCACTGTCAGAGAGTCCAGTTCCATCCCCACAACATCACTGGCCTTATGAATAAGTTTGTTGATCCTGTTGGTGTCTGCTACCCTCAGCCTGCTGCCCCAGCACACAACAGCAAACATGATCACACTGGCCACCACAGACTCACAGAACATCCTCAGCATCATCCGGCAGATGTTAAAGGACCTCAGTCTCCTCAGGAAATAGAGATGGCTCTGACCCTTCTTGTAGACAGCCTCAGTGTTCTTTGACCAGTCCAGTTTATTGTCAATTCGCATCCCCAGGTATTTATAATCCTCCACCATGTCCACACTGACCCCCTGGATGGAAACAGGGGTCACCGGTACCTTAGCTCTCCTCAGGTCTACGACCAGCTCCTTAGTCTTTTTCACATTAAGCTGCAGATAATTCTGCTCACACCATGTGACAAAGCTTCCTACCGTAGCCCTGTACTCCACCCTGTAATGAGAAGATGGCGATGGGAATCCTTAAGGATGGAAGCTGCCTTCTTGAGGCATTCCCTTTTTGTCAGCCACGGGAACTCATGAGAGACAGCTGGAGAGAAAGATATTGTCAGCAGCCCTCTTCGAATACATGGGCCTGGTGACAAAGCATTCAGAGCAGCAGAGGTATAGACACAAGAAATCCTGCAAATGCTGGAAATCCAGAACAACACATACAAACGCTGGAGGAACTCAGCAGGTCGGTCAGCATCTATGGAAATGAATAAATAGTCGATGTTTCAGGCTGAGACCCTTCATCAGGAGTGGAAAGGAAGCAGGCAGAAACCAGAATACAAAGGTAGGGTCAGTGGGTAGAGGGCACATGGTTGAGGAGCCAGAGAGCAGCAGGTGGGGGTGGCAGCCCACAAGTGTTGCCACACATTCTGCTGCCAACATGCCCACAATGTTCTGCTAAAGCGCTCCTTCCCTGCAACGTAGATCATACAGTGTGATTAAAGATGAACTTTATTTGTCAAATGAACATCAAGCATACAGAGAAATGAACTGTTTTGCATCAAACCTAATCAGTGAGGATTGTGCTGGGCAGCCCTTACAGCTGCATGGACCAACCATTGCTCTGAACAGGAACTTTTTACACGGCCTGAAAACTACACATTCTTTTTGTAATATGCATACTATGAATACTTAAAATGAAAACTGAATTAATTGAAAGGTTTTGTATATTTTCTCTCACCTGTCTTTATTGCAGCCTAGCCGGTGTTGTAGTGGCATCTGTTCTGGACTTCGAGGTGAGTGGTCCGGGGTTGAATTTGACCAGCTCCTTGCACGCTTTCTATCCGTGCTGGGTGGAGCGTCAAGCTAGTAACTTGGCCTCATAAGAAAAAGATCAAAAATGCTAAAGAAAAGTTGCTGCCTGATGCACCAGAAGGCACGGAGAGGAACAACAACAACAATTGTCTATGAACACAGTCCAGATACATTGTGCATCCAGATGACAGATACATCATAATCCTTATCAGCTCATCCAAATGTTCCACTTGTAGTCTTCTAGGATTTACACTTGATTGAATTCTTTAGACTGAATCCATGTACGCAGTCAGCACAAGAAGCTTGAAATGTTCCAGCACTGTCAAGAAGAATTGACAATTCTTCAAATTCTTCTGTTCTAAACTCATAGCTCAACATATCAGTGAATGTCTTAATTGAACCAGTCTTAACTATCTCAGAAACAACAAATGGTTACATGTCCATGAATTTCTTGCATTAAATGCATAGAAGCATTAATTTTAATTGTGAAGATGTTATCCATTACCACTTTGACCACATCAGTTAGAGTTCTTCCCCTTAACAGTGTACCGTCACGCCCTTTTGGGGTTTCAGTTAACATGCACAAATTTCCACATTTAATCTGTCTGCTTAATTTGGTAACTGGATCTATATGGATTCTCTGGTTTAGATGTCATTTTGACTAATCTAACTTCCATTCTTTGACAAGGTGCCACATACGAGGTTGCTTAACAATTTAGGAACCCATAGTATTACAGGTAAGATTCTAGCATGGATAAAGCAGTGGCTGATTTGGCAGGCGACAAAGAGTGGGAATACAGCCCTCAGTGCTGGGGGAAAAGTTCCATTCAATGAAGGTTAGCACTTCCATTGTATCCTGGATAATGGACTGCCTAATAGTTTGCACGGCATCAGAGCTCTGTGTCAGACATGGCTATCAGCAGCACTGGGGCCTCACACATGGGTGATGCCAACAGGCTCAATAAACTGATTAGAAAGGCTGGCTGTCAAACTGGCCACACTGGAGTCTCTGGGAGAACAAAGGACCTTACGGAAAATCCTGGCAATTCTGGACTATGCTTCTCACCCTCTACATGCCACCTTGGCTGAACAGAGACGAAGACAACTGTGTTGTTCCAAAGAGTGCTATATGAGGTCAGAATTACCCTTGGCCATTAAGCTCTATGATGAATCAACCTATAGCTGGGGAAGTGATGACCCCTTCCTGTTAGACTACTTGAAATAACTTATTTTTTTTATTCTTTTTTACTTCTGTTCTAATATTTATATCTGTGCACTTGTAATACTGCGTGTGGCGTGTGGCCAAGTGGTTAGGGTGTTGGGCTTCATGATCTGAAGGTTGTGGGTTCGAGTCTCAGCCAAGGCAGCGTGTTCTGTCTTTGAGCAAGGCACTTAACCACACACTGCTCCAGTCCACCCAGCTGAAAATGGGTACCAGCAAATGTTGGGGGTTAACCTCACGATAGACTGGCGTCCTATCCAGGGTGGGGGGAGTCTCGTAAATTCAGTCGCTTCACACCACAGAAACTGGCATAAGCACCGGCCTGATGGGCCGCAAGGCTCGGGACAGACTTTAACTTTTTTTAACTTGTAATGCTGCTGTGACACTGTAATTTCTATAAAGTTTCTATATATCTATCTGTCTGGTTGGCTGCCAGTGACTAGTGGTTTTCCACAGGGGTCTGTGTTAGGACTGATTCTTTTGTACTTTTTATGTCAATGATTTAGATGATGGAATTGATAACTTTGTTGCAAACTTTTCAGATGATACAAAGACAGGTGGAAGGGCAGATAGTTTTGAGGAAGTTGAGAAGCTATAGAAGGACTTAGACAGATTAGGAAAATGGGCAAAGAAATGGCAGATGGAATGCAGTGTCAGGAGGTGTGTGGTCATGCACTTCAGTAGAAGAAATGAAAGGGTCGACTATTTTCTACATGGAGAGAAAATACAAAACACTGAGGGGCAAAGGGACTTGGGAGTCCTTGTGTAGGATTCCCTAAAGGTTTATTTGTAGGTTGAGTCTGTGGTGAGGAAGGCAAATGTGATGTTAGCATTCATTTCAAGAGGACGAGAATATAAAAGCAAGGATGCAATGCCTAGACTTTATAAAGCACTAGTGTGGCCTCACTTGGGTTTTGGGCCCCTTATCTTAGAAAGGATATGCTGAAACTGGAGAATGTTCAATGGAGGTTCACAAAAATGATTCCAGTATTGAATGGCTCATCATATGAAGAGTGTTTGATGGCTCTGGGCCTGTATTCTTTGAAATTTAGAAGAATGAAGAGTGACCTCGTTGAAGCCTATTGAATAGTGGAAGTCTTTGATAGAGTGGATGTGGAAAGGATACTTCCTCTGGTGGGAGTGTGTAAGACCCAAGGACGCAGCCTCAGAGTAGAGGGGCGTCCTTTTAGAATGGAGATGAGGACAAATTTCTTTTACCAGAGAGTGGTGAATCCATGGCATTCGTTGCTATGGGCAGCTGTGGAGGCCAAGTCCTTATGTATATTTAAGGCAGAGGTTGATAGAGTCTTGATTTGTCAGGGCATGAAGGAATGCGGTGTGATGGCAGGAGATTGGGGCTGAGAGGAAAAATGAATCAACCATGATGAATAGCGGAATAGACTCGATGGGCCAAATGGCCTAATTCTGCTCCTATATCTTCTGGTCTAACCACAGCAACGCACACAAAATGCTGGAGGAACTCAGCCGGACAGGGAGAATCTATGGAAAAGGGTAAACAGTCGACGTTTCGGGATAGAAGGATCTTGGCCCAAAACCTCAAATGTTTACTCACTTCCATAGATGCTTCCTGACCTGCTGAGTTCTTCTAGCATTTTGTGTCTGTTGCTTTGTGTTTCCAGCATCTGCAGATTTGCCCCTAGAGCATCGAACAGTTCAGCAGAGGAACAGGACATCCAGCCCATAATGTTGTGCCAAATCAGCTAAAAAGCAAATCAAAATCACCCAAACACTAATCCCTCGTACCTGGAACATATCCATATCCCTCCATCTTCATTACATCCATGTACTTATCCAAATGTCTCTTAAAAGCCTCTAATGTATCTGCCTCTACCACCATCCCAGGCAGCACATTCCAGGTCCCCACCACTCTCTCAATAAAAAACTTACCCCTCACATCCCCCTTGAAACTACCCCCTCTGGTATTAGATATTTTAACTCTGGGAAACGGAAACTCCCTGTCCACTGTGTCCATACCTCTCAGAAACTTGTAAAGATCTATCAGATCTTCCCTCGGCTTCCGACATTCCACAGGAACTGGCCCGAGTCTATTCAGCTTCTCATGACAGCACATTCCCTCAAAACCAGGCAGCATCCTGGTAAACCTGTTCTGCTGCTTCTCCAAAGCCTCGACGTCCTTCTCATAGGGGGCAACCAGAACTGTACGCACTACTCCAGACGTGGCCAAAACAGAGTTTTATAAAGTTGCAACATGACCTGCTGACTTTTGAACTCAGTGCCTCGACTAATAAAAACAAGCATTCCATAAGCCTTCTTAACCACCTTATCAACCTGTGTAGCCACTTTCAAGGAGATATGAACATGGATCCCAAGATCTCTCTGCTCAACAACACTGTTAAGGATCTTGTTCTTAACAATGTACTGCCTCCCTGCATTTGCCCTACCAAGGTGCAACACCTCACATTTATCTGGGCAAAAATCCTTCTGCCATTTCTCAGCTCATATTTTCAACTGATCTATATCGTGCTGAGTTCTTTGCCAGTCTTCTACACTATCTACAACTCCTTGGAATATTGTCAACAGTTTTGGGCTCCATATCTCAGAAATGATGTGTTGTCATTGGAGAGAGTCCAGTGGAGGTTCACAAGGATGATTCCAGGAATAAAGGGGTTAACACATGAGCGTTTGGCAGCTTTGGGCCTGTACTGACTGGAATTTAGAAGCATGCAGGGGGAACTCACTGAAGTCTACTGCATGTTGAAAGGACTAGATAGGATGGATGTAGAGAGGATGGCTTCTCTGGTGGGAGTATCCAGAACAAGAGGGCAGAGCCTCAAAATTAATGAGTGATCTTTTAGAACAGAAGTTAGGACGAATCTTTTTAGCCAGGGAGTAGTGAATCTGTGGAATTCTCTGCCACAGACTACGGTGGAGGCCAAGAATGCGGGTATATTTAATGCAGAAGTTGATAGTTTCCTGATTGGTCAGAACATCAAAGGATATGGCAAGAAAGTATATGGCGTATGGATTTGAGTGGGATTCAGGATCACCAATGATGGAATGGCAGAGTAGACTTGATAGGCTGAATGGCCTAATTCTGCTCCTATGTCTTATGACCTTATAGTCTAACTCCATCAATCATGGTGTTGTCCGCAAGTTTACTAACCCACCCTTCGACATTTTAATCCAGGTCACTTATATACAATACAAATCGCAGAGCTTCCAGCACAGCTCCCTGTGGAACACCACTAATAACAGACCTCCAGTTTGAATAAGTCCCTCAACCACTACCCTCCGCCTCCTATGTGCAAGCCAGTTCTCAATCCAAACAGCCAATTCACCGCCGACTCCATGTATCTTAATCTTCTGGATTTGCCTCCCATGAGGGACTTCGTCAAATACATTAATAAAATCCATGCAGACAACATTACCTGCCCCACCCTCATTGACCTCTCTCATTACCTTGTCAAAAAATTCAGTCAAGTTGGTAAGACATGACCTGCCATGCACAAAGCCCTGCCGGCTCTCCCTAATCAGGCCATGGGTTCCCAAATGCTCATGTATCCTATCTCTAAGAATGTTCTCCAGCAATTTCCCTACAAATGACATGAGACTCACTAGTCTGTAGTTCCCAGGATTTTCCTTGTTCCCTTCTCAAGTAGAGGTACAACATTACCCACTTGCCTATTCTTCAGGACCTCACTTTCACTTCTGCACAAAAAGTGCAGACAACATGGACAATATCTTGATATTTTAAAAAGTCACCAATTTTTATTTTTGCTTTTGTTATGAGGATAATGGGTCAGTATATATGAGTTACAAAAACCATTCTACCTTAAAGTTTATACAAGCTTTGTTCTTCAAAGCATTTAATTTTTCTTCTGTTATTCTTGTCGACACCATAGCATACTAAAAATAATAATACTTATGATTTGAGAGTAACAAATATTAGTTTTTGATTAATGTAACCAATTAAGTTGAAAAACTTACAATTTTAGTAAAATAACCACAGTCATTTATAGAAATGACTTTTTAGAAACATAGAAAACCTACAGCACAATACAAGCCCTTTGGCCCACAAAGCTGTGCCGAACATGTCCCTACCTTAGAAATTACCTGGGCTTTACCCATAACCCTCTATTTTTCTAAGCTCCATATACCTATCCAGGAGTCTCTTAAAAGACCCTATTGTTTCCGCCTCCACCACCGCCCCGGCAGCCCATTCCGCACACTCACCACTCTCTGCTTAAAAAAACTTACCCCTGACATCTTCTCTGTACCTACTTCCAAGCACCTTAAAACTGTATCCTCTCGTGTTAGCCATTTCAGCCCTGGGAAAAAGCCTCTGACTATCCACATGATCAATGCCTCTCATCATCTTGTACACGTCTATCAGGTCACCTCTCATCCTCCATCACTCCAAGGAGAAAAAGCTGAGTTCACTCAACCTATTCTCATAAGGCATGCTCCCCAATCCAGGAAACATCCTTGTACATCTCCTCTGCACCCTTTCTATGGTTTCCACGTCCTTCCTGTATGAGGGGACCAGAACTGAGCACAGTACTCCAAGTGGGGTCTGACCAGGGTCCTATATAGCTGCAACATTACCTCTCGGATCTTAAACTCAATCCCACGATTGATGAAGGTCAATGCACCATATGCCTTCTTAACCACAGAGTCAACCTGCATAGCAGCTTTGAGTGTCCTATGGACTCGGACCCCAAGATCCCTCTGATCCTCCACACTGCTAAGAGTCTTACCTTGTTAAAACACCTGGAGGAAACCCTCTTGGTCAGGGGGAGAATGTGCAAACCCCTTATCCACAACGCCTGGAACTGAAGCCTGATCTAGTGGCGCTGTGAAGCATTATGCTATCCACTAAGCTACTGCACCACCCCTTTTAAAAACCTATCACTCAGAATCAAAACCAGGCTTATTATCACTGATATACAGTACATCATGAAATTTACTGTTTTGTGACAGCAGTACATTGCAAGACATAAAAAATCACTATATGTGACAATAAAAAATAAATAAATATTTTAATAATAATAAATAACTAGTGCAAAAGAGGAATAGTGAAGTAGTGTTCATTGTCCATTCATAAATCTGATGACAGCGGAGAAGAAGCGGTTCCTGGAACACTGAGTGTGTGTCTTCAGGCTCCTGCACCTCGTCTCTGATGGTAGTAATGAAGAGGACATGTTCTGCTCTTCCAGGGTTAACTTTGATCTCAGAGCTTCTGTCAAAGTGAGTGATCTGTTCTGCTGCAATCACTCTGGTGAGGAAACTAATAGATCCATTGTTTGTCTGTTGCTAGCACTACGCATTATGATCCTTTCGATGTGTCAGACAGAGATTGAAAGACGAAGCCCAATTATTTCATTAAATCTCTTCATTCTGTGTCTCCTGCTAGATATCATTACATTCAGTACATCAGCGACGCAATGGCTGAGCTTGAAGGTGACAACATTTGCAGTGAAGAATCTCAGAGAAGTTAGTTCATGATGACGTTGTGAAAGGCCTGTACACGCTAGAGTTTAGAAGAATGAAGGAGGATCTCATTGAAACATATCGAATATTGAAAGACCTAGATAGAGTGGATGTGGAGAGTATGTTTTCTATAGTAGAAGAGTCTAGGACCCAAGCGCACAGCCTCAGAATAGAGGGACATCATTTAAAACAGAGATGAGGTGGAATTTCTTTAGCCAGAGGGAGGTGAATCTGTGGAATTCATTGTCACAGATGGCTGTAGATGCCAAGTCATTGAGTATATTTAAGCCAGAGTTTGATAGGTTTTTGATTAGTCAGGGTGTCAAAGGTTATGGGTAGAAGTCTGGAGAAGGCGAATATCCAAGATGCATTGTACATGCATACTTTGACAATAAAATGAACCTTTGAAGTGATTGGAATGGGGTTGATAGATAGATAGGCATCCGTTAGTCTCATGAGACTATGGATTTGTGCCTTGGAAGGTTCCCAGGGCGCAGGCCTGGGCAAGGTTGTATGGAAGACCGGCAGTTGCCCATGCTGCAAGTCTCCCCTCTCCATGCCACCGATGTTGTCCAAGGGAAGGGCACGAGGGCCGATACAGCTTGGCACTGATGTCGTCACAGAGCAATGTGTGGTTAAGTGCCTTGCTCAAGGACGCAACACGCTGCCTCAGCTGAGGCTTGAACTCACGACCTTCAGATCACTAAACTGATGCCTTAACCACTTGGCCACGTGCCAACACGGGGTTGAGAGGCATAATAAATCAGGCATGATGGAATGCATAATTCTGCTCCCATGTCTTATGTTCTTATGAATAATATCTGACAAACAAGTCAAGTGCAGAAGGATGAAAACTGTGCAAATAAAATAGAAGAATAAATAACACAACCTACGTGAGTTGTAGAGCCATTGAAAGTGAGTCTGTAAGTTGTGGAATCAGTTCAAGGTTGAGTTCAGTGAAGTTATCGACACTATAGACAATAGACAATAGGTGCAGGAGTAGGCCATTCGGCCCTTCGAGCCAGCACCACCATTCACTGTGATCATGGCTGATCATCCACAATCAATATCCAGTTCCTGCCTTATCCCCATAACCTTTGATTCCGCTATCTTTAAGAGCTCTATCCATCTCTTTCTTGAAAGCATCCAGAGACTTGGCCTCCACTGCCTTCTGGGGCAGAGCATTCCATATATCCACCACTCTCTGGGTGAAAAAGTTTTTCCTCAACTCCATTCTAAATGGCCTACCCCTAATTCTTAAACTGTGGCCTCTGGTTCTGGACTCACACATCAGCAGGAACATGCTTCCTGCCTCCAGTGTGTCCAATCCCTTAATAATCTTATGTGATTCAATAAGATCCTCTCTCAGCCTTCTAAATTCCAGAGTATACAAGCCCAGTCGCTCCAATCTTTCGACATATAACAGTCTCGCCATCCCGGGAATTAACCTCGTGAACCTACGCTGCACTCCCTCAATAGCAAGAATGTCCCTCCTCAAATTTGGAGACCAAAACTGTACACAATATTCCAGGTGTGGTCTCACCAGGGCCCTGTACAGCTGCAGAAGGACCTCTTTGCTCTTAGACTGAATTCCCCTTGTTATGAAGGCCAGCATGCCATTAGCCTTCTTCACTGCCTGCTGTACTTGTATGCTTGCTTTCAGTGACTGATGTAGAAGAACACCTAGAGCTCGTTGTGCTTCCCCTTTTCCTAACTTGACTCCATTTAGATAATAATCTGCCTTCCTGGTCTTACCACCAAAGTGGACCTCACATTTAAACACATTAAACTGCATCTGCCATGCATCTGCCCACTCACCCAGCCTGTCCAAGTCACCCTGCATTCTCATAACATCCTCCTCACATTTCACACTGCCACCCAGCTTTGTGTCATCGGCAAATTTGCTAATGTTACTTTTAATTCCCTCATCTAAATCATTAATATATATTGTAAACAGCTGCGGTCCCAGCACTGAACCCTATGGTACCCCACTGGTCACCGCCTGCCATTCCAAAAGGGACCCGTTAATCGCTACTCTTTGTTTTCTGTCAGCCAGCCAATTTTCAATCCATGTCAGTACTCTGCCCCCAATACCATGTGCCCTAATTTTGCCTACTAATCTCCTATGTGGGACTTTATCAAAGGCTTTCTGAAAGTCCAGGTACACTACATCCACTGGCTCTCCCTTGTCCATTTTCATAGTTACATCCTCAAGAAATTCCAGAAGATTAGTCAAGCACGATTTCCCCTTCATAAATCCATGCTGACTCGGACCAATCCTGTTACTACTATTCAGATATGTCGTAATTTCATCTTTTATAATTGACTCCAGCATCTTTCCCACCACCGACGTCAGGCTAACCGGTCTATAATTCCCTGTTTTCTCTCTTCCTCCCTTCTTGAAGAGAGGGACAACATTTGCCACCCTCCAATCCACAGGAACTGATCCTGAATCTATAGAACATTGGAAAATGATTACCAATGTGTCCACGATTTCTAAAGCAACCTCCTTAAGTACCCTGGGATGCAGACCATCAGATCCCGGGGACTTATCAGCCTTCAGACCCAACAGCCTATCCAACACCATTTCCTGCCTAATATAAATTTCCTTCAGTTCATCCATTACCCTAGGTCCCTTGGCCACTATTACATCTGGTAGATTGTTTGTGTCTTCCCTACTGAAGACAGATCCAAAGTACCTGTTCAACTCGTCTGCCATTTCCTTGTTCCCCATAATAAATTCACCCGCTTCTGTCTTCAAGGGCCCAATTTTGGTCTTAACTATCTTTTTCCTTTTCACATACCTAAAGAAGCTTTTACTATCCTCCTTTATATTCTTGGCTAGTTTACCTTCGTACCTCATTTTTTTCTCCGCGTATTGCCTTTTTAGTTACCTTCTGTTGCTCTTTAAAAGTTTCCCAATCCTCCGGCTTCCCACTCGTCTTTACTATGTTATACTTCTTCTCTTTTATTTTTATGCTGTCCATTACTTCCCTTGTCAGCCACAGCCTCCCCTTACTCCCCTTAGGATCTTTCTTCCTCTTTGGAATGAACTGATCCTGCACCTTCGGCATTATTCCCAGAAACACTTGCCATGGCTGTTCCATTGTCATCCTTGCTAGGGTATTGTTCCATTGACCTTTAGCCAGCTCCTCCTTCATAGCACCATAGTTCCCTTTGTTCAACTGTAGTACTGACACTTCCGAGTTTCCCTTCTCCCTCTCAAATTGTAGATTAAAACTTATCATATTATGGTCACTACCCCTCCTAATGGCTCCTTTACCTCGAGGTCCCTGATCAAATCCGGTTCATTGCACAACACTAAATCTAGAATTGCCTTCTCTCTGGTAGGCTCCAGTACAAGCTGTTCTAAGAATCCATCTCAGAGGGATTCCACAAACTCCCTTTCTTGGGTTCCAGTACCAAACTGATTCCTCCAGTCTACCTGCATGTTGAAATCCCCCATATCAACTGTAGCGTTACCTTTGCGACATGCCAATTTTAACTCTTGATTCAACTTACACCCTACATCCAGACTACAGTTTGGGGGCCTGTAGATAACTCCCATCAGGGTCTTTCTACCCTTAGAATTTCTCAGTTTTATCCATACTGACTCTACGTCTCCTGATTCTATGTCCTCCCTCGCAAAGGACTGAATATCATTCCTCACCAACAGAGCCACCCCATCCCCTCTGCCCATCAGTCTGTCCTTTCGATAGGACATATACCCTTGAATTTTCATTTCCCAGGCCCTGTCCGCTTGAAGCCATGTCTCTGTTATTCCCACAACATCACACTTACCAATTTCCAACTGTGCCTCAAGCCCGTCCACTTTATGTCTTATACTCCGTGCATTCATATATAATACTTTTAATTCATTACTCCCCTCACCTCCCATATCAATTCCTATTTCACTTGGCCATACTGTACGATCCCTTCTTGAGCTTTCTGCTCTGTTGATTCTGCTGTCATTCTTAACTTTTCTTATTCTCACTTTCCCTTTATCTCGA
Source organism: Mobula birostris (assembly GCF_030028105.1). Classification (NCBI taxonomy): domain Eukaryota; kingdom Metazoa; phylum Chordata; class Chondrichthyes; order Myliobatiformes; family Myliobatidae; genus Mobula; species Mobula birostris. The sequence goes on from NC_092379.1 coordinate 145,292,874, forward strand.
TCCTTATGTTTCCAGTTCATCCCCTCCCCCCACTACTTAGTTTAAACACCCCCGTGTTGCAGAGGCAAACCTGGCTGCCAGAATGCTGGTGCCCCGCTTATTAAGGTGCAACCCGTCCCTTTTGTACAATTCATCCTTACCCCGAAACATACCCCAGTGGTCCAAGAATGTAAATCCTTGCTTCCTGCACTAGTTCCTCAGCCACACATTTAGATCCATTATCTCCCTGTTCTTGCCCACTCCAGCATGGGGAACTGGAAGCAAACCGGAGATAACCACCCTGGAAGTCCTGCTTTTCAGCCTTCTTCCGAGTTCTCTGAAGTGGTGCTGTAGAATGTCTTTCCTCTTCTTCCCCACGTCATTTGTGCCGACATGCACCACCACTTCCGGATGTTCACCTTCACTCTTGAGGATTCCCTGCAATTGGTCCGTGACATCCTGGATCGCGGCACCAGGGAGGAAACACACCATCCCTAAATCTTGCCTGTTGCCACAGAAACCCCTACCTGTACCTCTCACTATGGAGTCCCCTACTACCACGGCTCTGCCTGACGTCTGTCTCCTCAGCTTTGCCTCAGCGCCAATTGTTGACTTGCAGACCCATCCGCCTCTCGGACTGGCACTGTCTTCAGTCCCAACAGCTTCCAAGAGGGAGAACCTGTTTACGAGAGGCACATCTCCCGGGGACTTCTGTACCTCAAGCATCCTTTCCTTGCTCATCGTCGTCCTCCTTCTCTCTTCCTGTATCCTGGGTGTAACGACCTCACTGTAGGTCCTGTCCAGATGTGATGCCAAACCAAGCTATCGGACGATTGATGCTAATGAGAGAGATAAGAGAAACAATGGAGAAACATTCAAAATGCTAATAAGAGAGGAGAGAGGTAATTAACGGAAAAGAAACACAATTCAGAATATTGACAGACCGGTTGCTTTGAACCTGAACTGTTTGAAGTTTGATGGACAGGCGATACCCCAGCAGGGGGATAAAAAGAACAGGTTCGCTAAGGCACGGGACACCACGAGATAACGAGACCCTGGAAAAAGCGGTGTGCCCCCACAAGTTGGTGGAAGTTTGGAGGTCCGGTTCACAGGAACCAACCATAGGCTCACAGGGTGTAAAGGTACGATCGGTGGGAACCTGGTGTGTGTGTCCGCCCTTGCCTGGGTGCCGGGTTCGCCGCGGAAGAACGATCGTATCCGGAACGGAGGGGTCACAGTCAGTAATCACAGCAGAATAGAAGACATCAAAAACAGTCTGCCCGAAACCACATGTGAAGACATCAAAGGTCTGACTGAACCAAATTGCATCCCCCCCCCCGCATCTCTCCAACGGCACAACAGCGATTCCTGCAAACTGTACTAAGCTGAACTGAACTCTGCTTCACTTAAGACTGATCATTTTACCCCTAGACTGCGATAGAGCTTGGTTGATTCCTATTACCCTAGTTCTGTGCACATGTGTGTTTTATCATTGCTAACCTGTTGCATTTATATCCTTACAATTAGAGTACTGTGTTACTCATTTCTTTAATAAAACTTAATTAGTTCCTAGTAATCCAGACTCCAACAAGTGGTCCATTTCTGCAGGTTTAGCAACCCAGTTACGGGGTACGTAACACAGAAAACAGGTGTAGGAGCCAGAGGCACTATCAGTGTCCCTGACCTCCCACGTCATGCCCACAGCACTCTGAATCAGCCTAGTGGTCATTTCCTCACCACTTCTCCCCCTCTCCAACTGTGGCGTAGTCTGTTCTCTCAGCCTCCTCGCCGAAGACTCCTGAGCCAAAGACTAGTTCAGGCGTCTGATGGTTGAGGAGTAATGACTGTCCCTGCATGTTTTTGCACGTTTTTTAAAAATCTATTCAATATATGTAATTGATTTACTTGTTTATTTATTATTATTATTTTATTTTCCCTGCTAGATTATGTATTGCATTGAACTGCTGCTGCTAAGTTAACAAATTTCACATCACATGCCGGTGATAGTAAACCTGATTCAGATTCTGATTCTGACCATGTTGATGTGAGACCTGAGGCTCCTGTATCTCCTTCCTGATGGCAGCAGTGAGAAGAAATCATGGCCTGGATGGTGGGGGTCCTTGACGATGGATGCTACTTTCTTGTGTCAGCACTCCATGTTGATGTGCTCAGTGGTGGAGAGGACTTTGTCTGTGATGGAATGGGCCATATCCACTACCTTCTGAAGACTTTTCTATTCCTGAGCTTTGCTGTTTCCATGCCGGTCATAATGCAATCAGTCAGGATACTCTCTACTGTGCATCTGTGGAAGATTCAGCCTCTTAAGACCATAAGACATAGGAGCAGAATTAGGCCACTTGCACATCAAGTTTATTCCGCCATTCCATCATTGCCTGGTATGGAAACAGCAAAGCGCAAGGATAGAAAAGTCTTCGGAAAGTAGTGCAACCTCTACTTTAAATATACCCAATAACTTGGCCTCCACAGCTCTCTGTGGCAATGAATTGCACAGATTCACACCCTCTGGCTGAAGGAAATCCTCCTCCTCTCCATTCTAAATAGGTGTCCTTCTATGCTGAGGCTGTGCCCTCTGGTCCTAGACTTCCTCACTATAGGAACCATCCTCTTCACATCCACTCCATCCAGGCCTTCAATACACAATAGCTTTCAGTGAAATCCTCCTTTATTCTTCTAAACTTCAGCATGTACAGGCCCAGAGCTATCAAATGCTCCTGATATCTCAGCCCTTTCATTCCTGGAATCATTTTCACAAGCCTCCTCCGGCCCCTCTCCAATGCCAGCACATCTTTACTTAGACAAAGTGCACCAAGCTGCTCACTATACTCCGAACATGGTCTGACCAATGCCTCATAAAGTCTTAACATTACATCCATGCTTTTATACTTTAGTCCTTGCATTTGCCTTCCTTACCATTGCCTCAACTTACAAGTTAACCTTCGTGGAATTCTGTACAAGGTCTCCCAAGTTCTCTTGCACCTCAGATTTTTATATTTTATATTAGCCTATGTCTTTATTCCTTCTACTAAAGAACATGACCTTGCACTTCGCTACACTTCAATGCACTCTATTCCATATGCCACTTCTTTGCCCATTCTCCAAACCTTTCTGTCCTGCTACAGACTCCCTGCTTCCTCAACACTACCTGGTCCTCCACCTGTCTGCAAAATTGGCCACAAAGCCTTCAATTCCATCATCTGAACCATTGACATATAACAGGAAAAGAAGCAGTTCCAAAACTGACCGCTGTGGAACACCACTAGTCACTGGCAGCCAAACAGAAAGGGCTCCTTTTATTCCCACTCTTTGCCTCCCTACAGTCAGCCAATCTTCAAAGGTCAAAGTGACATTTATTATTGAAGTACATAAATGTCACCATATTCAATCCTGAGATCCATTTTCTTGTGGACATTCATAGTAAGTACAAGAACCACGAAAGAATGGATGAAAGACCGCACCCAACAAGATGGACAAATATGAATGTGCGAAAGACAACAAACTGTTCAAATACAAAATAAAAAAAGAAATAATAATAATAATAGATAAATAAATAATGAATATCGAGAATAGGAGATGTAAGAGTCTTTGAAAGTGAGTCGAGAGTTTGTGGGAACAGTTTAATGATGGTGAGTGAAGTTGAGTGAAGTTATCCCACCCTGGTTCAAGAACTTGATGACTGAGGGGTGATAACTGTTCCTGACACTTCGTGCCAGTATCTTGCCTGCAGTATCATGGGCTGTTATCTTGTTAAGCAGCCTCATGTGCAACACCTTGTCAAAGGCCTCCTAAAAGTCCAAGTACACCACATCTAATGACTCTGCTTTGTCTATCCTGCCTGTTATTTACTCAAAGAATTACAACAGATTTGTCAGGGCAAATTTCCCCTTCAGGAAACCATGCTGACATTGACCCACTTTATTAAATGCTTCTAAGTACCCTGAAACTTCATCCTTAATAATGGAGTCCAAACATCTTCCCAACCACTGAGGTCAGGCTAACTGGCCTATAATTTTCTGCCTCCCCCCTCCCTTCTTAAAGACTGGAGTAACATTTGTAATTTTCTGGTGCTCCGGAATCATTCCAAAATCTTGGGATGGTTGAAGGATCATTACTAGTGCCTCCACAATCTCTGCAGTTACCTCTTTCAGAGCTCTGGGTTGTAGTCCATCTGGTCCAAGGGACTTACCGACCTTCAGACCTTTCAGCTTCGCAAACACCTTCTCCTTAGTAATAGCAATAACACTTTCTTATCTTTTTTGACACGCTTTACTAGTGAAGATTGACACAAAATATTTGTCCACTTTGCCTGCCATTTCCTTGTCCCCCATTACTACCTCTCTAGCATCATGTTCCAGCGCTCCAATGTCCACTCTCACCGCTCTTTTACTTTTTGCATCTCTGAGTACACTTTTGGTATCATCTTTGATATTACTGGCTAGCTTACCTTCATAGGAAGAAAAGCCAAACTCAGGTTGGAGGAGCAACACCTCATATACCGTCTAGGTAGTCTCCAGCCCCTTGGTATGAACATAGAATTCTCCAACTTCCGGTAATTCCCTCCCCCTCCCTTCCCCTATCCCTATTTCACTTTGCCCCTCCCCCAGCTGCCTATCACCTCTCTCATGGTTCCGCCTCCTTCTACTACCCATTGTGTTTTCCCCTATTCCTTCTTCACCTTTCCTGCCTATCACCTCCCTGCCTCCCCTCCCCCACCCCTTTATCTTTCCCCTTACTGGTTTTTCACCTGAAACCTACCAGCTTTCTCCTTCCCACCTCACCTCCCCACCTTCTTATAGGGCCTCTGCCCCTTCCCTCTTCAGTCCTGACGAAGGGTTTCAGCCCGAAACATTGACTGTTCGCTTCCACAGATGCTGCCCGACCTGCTGAGTTCCTCCAGTGTGTTGTGTGTGTATGTAATTTAATAATAAATTCACTTTGACTCTGACTTTAAATGAAGAAATCGGTCCAAGTGCAGAACTGTGACATTAAAATAGCGTCACTTTATGACAGCAAGCAGTTCCAATATACACTATTTATTTATTTGTTTGTTTGCTTATTGACATACAGCGCAGAGTAGACCCTTCTGCCTTCGAGCCACACCTCCCAATAACTTCCAACAATTTACAATGACCAATTAACCTATCAACTGGCATGTCCTTGCACTGTCGTAGAAAACCCACATGGTCATGAGGAGAATGTCCAACTCCTTACGGGCAGCTGTGGGAATTGAACCTGTGTCAGTGGAACTGTAAAGCACTGTGCTAACCACTACATTACTGTGTCGCCCCAACCACTGTCCTGTGACTTGTAAGAAACTCAGCATGCATAGCAGGATCCCACTCACGGTGCTGAGTGGATGCCTTGATTATCTGCTGCAGATGTTGGTTGAGGGATAAAAATTGTACAGAATGCCAGGAGAACTCCACAGTTCATCCAAAGACCAGTATCATCAGGAATGTTCCATCAGTGTGGACAGATGTGACCTTGTTACTGTCTCACCCAAGAGAAGAAAAAAAGGTATTAATACCCTGTAAAGACTTAATGTCTTTTTTAATGTCTTAATTTTTTTTTAGAAATTAGCAGTGTGGAAGTTATTTGGGTTTTGAAAATCCATGGGCTGTTGGCATCATTTAACGTCTGCACACATCAGTGGCACTGCCATTTAATAATGTGATTGAGATGGAGTGCGTAGTGTTCAAATTAACTAACTCTACATTAGCTACTACATTTCTGTCTCTGGCGCTGGCAAATTTCATTGCTGCTGTATTCTATTATAAATATTGACATAAGGAAAATTACTCATTTTGTTCTGAACTTCTCTAACTTGGAACATTAGCATTCAAAAACGCTGACAAACTGCAGGTGCTTCCAAAGGTGATGTATCCAGCTTCCAACTGGATAATCAGACCAATCTCCACAGAAGATACCTGACCACGGACTGATTGTATCACAGCCTGGTATGGACACACCAATGCTCCTGAAAGGAAAACCCTACAAAAAGTACTGGGTACAGCCCGTCCATCACGGTTAAAGCCCACCCCACCGCTGAGCACAAAAACATGAAACATTGTCAGGAAAGAATCATACACCATCATGGACCCCCACCACTCAGGCCATGCTCCCTTCTCACTGCTGCCATCTGAAAGAAGGTACAGGAGCCTCAGGACCCACACCACCAGGTTCAGCAACAGCTATTACCCCTCAGTCATCAGGCTCTTGAACTAGAGCAGATAATTTCAGTCAACCTCACTCACCATATCACTGAGCTGTTCCCACAACCTAGGAACTCAGGATTGCAGGTGGTGACATTCGTAGATATCTACATTGATAATAAGTTAACTTTGAATTTTGAACCTTCAACCACCCTCCAAGTTGTCTAATCAGACCAATCTGTGCAGAAGTTACCCGACCACAGATGCACCCATTTAAACATAATTTGAATTTTAAATTCTGCTTATTGACTCTGTCTTCAGGTCCTTGGGCCCTGTAATCTAAACACAGACATTACACCACAGAAGAGACCACAATGTTGTGCTGAATTTATAGCCTTCTCTGAGAACCATCTATCCCTTCCCTCCTACATAGCTCTCCATTCTTCCGAATCAGAATAAGGTTTATTATCACTGGCATGGGACGTGAAATTTGTTAACTTAGCAGCAGCAGTTCAATGCAATGCATAATATAGAAGAGAAAAAAAAAAATAAAATAAAAATAATAATAAAAATAAATAAATAAGTAAATCAATTACAGTATATGTATTTTGAATAGATTTTAAAATGTGCAAAAAACAGAAATACCGTATATTAAAAAAAGTGAGGTAGTGTCCAAGGGTTCAATGTCCATTTAGGAATCGGATGGCAGAGGGGAAGAAGCTGTTCCTGAATCACTGAGTGTGTGCCTTCAGGCTTCTGTACCTCCTTCCTGATGGTAACAGTGAGAAAAGGGCATGCTCTGGGTGCTGGGGATCCTTAATAATTGACGCTGCCTTTCTGAGACACCGCTCCCTGAAGATGTTCTGGGTATTTTGTAGGCTAGTACCCAAGATGGAGCTGACTAGATTTACAACCTTCTGCAGCTTCTTTCGGTCCTGTGCAGTAGCCCCTCCCCCCCATACCAGACAGTGACGCAGCCTGTCAGAATGCTCTTCACGGTACATCTATTGAAGTTTTTGAGTGTATTTGTTAACATGCGAAATCTCTTCAAATGCCTAATAAAGTATAGCCGCTGTCTTGCCTTCTTTATAATGACATCGATATGTTGGGACCAGGTTAGATCCTCAGAGATCTTGTCACCTAGGAATTTGAAGCTGCTCACTCTCTCCACTTCTGATCCCTCTACGAGGATTGGTATGTGTTCCTTCATCTTACCCTTCCTGAAGTCCACAATCAGCTCTTTCATCTTACTGACATTTAGTGCCAGGTTGTTGCTGCAGCAACACTCCACTAGTTGGCATATCTCACTCCTGTACACCCTCTCGTCGCCACCTGAGATTCTACCAACAATGGTAGCATCGTCAGCAAATTTATAGATGGCATTTGAGCTGTGCCTAGCCACACAGTCATGAGTATAGAGAGAGTAGAGCAGTGGGCTAAGCACACATCCTGAGATGTGCCAGAGTTGATTGTCAGCGAGGAGGATATGTTATCACCAATCCAAACAGGTTATGCTCTTCCGGTTAGGAAGTTGAGGATCCAATTGCAGAGGGAGGTACAGGGCCCAGATTCTGCAATTTCTCAATCAGGGTTGTGGGAATGATGGTATTAAATCAGTAAGGACCTGGACCCATTGCAATTTGCCTATCGCCACAATAGGTCAACGGCAGATGCAATCTCAATAGCTTTCCACATGGCTTTAGACCACCTAGATAACACAAACACCTATTCACCGACTACAGCTCAGCACTTAATATCATCATTCCCACAATCCTGATTGAGAAGATGTAGAACCTAGGCCTCTGTACCTCCCTCTGCAATTGGATCCTCGGCTTCCTAACCGGAAAACCACAGTCTGTGTGGATTGGTGATAACATCTCCTCCTCGCTGATGATCAACGCTGGTGCACCTCAGGGGTGTGTGCTTAGCCCACTGCTCTACTCTGTATACACATGACTGTGCGGCCAGGCACAGCTCAAAGACTATCTACAAATTTGCTGATGATACAACCATTGTTGGTAGAATCTTAGGTGGTGACAAGAAGGCGTACAGGAGTGAGAGCAGCACTCAAAACACACTGGAGGAACTCAGCAGGTCGGGCAGCATCTGTGGAAAAGATCGGTCCATGTTTCGGGCCGGAACCCTTCATCAGGACTGTAGGGGGAAGGGGCAGAGGCCCTGTAAAGAAGGTGGGAGGAATGTGGGAAGGATGGTAGGTTCCAGGTGAAGATATGCCAACTAGTGGAATGGTGCTGCAGCAACAACCTGGCACTCAACGTCAGTAAGATGAAAGAGCTGATTGTGGACTTCAGGAAGGGTAAGACGAAGGAACACATACCAATCCTTATAGAGGGATCAGAAGTGGAGAGAGTGAGCAGCTTCAAGTTCCTGGGTGTCAAGATCTCTGAGGATCTAACCTGGTCCCAACATATTGTTGTAGGCATAAAGAGGGCAAAACAGCAGCTATACTTTATTAGGAGTTTGAAGAGATTTGTCATGTCAACAAATGCACTCAAAAACTTCTATAGATGTACCGTGGAGTGCATTCTGACAGGCTGCATCACTGTCTGGTATGGAGGGGCTACTGCACAGGACTGAAAGAAGCTGCAGAAGGTTGTAAATTTAGTCAGCTCCATCTTGGGTACTAGCCTACAAAATACCCAGGACATCTTCAGGGAGCAGTGTCTCAGAAAGGCAGCATCCATTATTAAGGACATCCAGCACCCAGGGCATGTCCTTTTCTCACTGTTACCATCAGGCAGGAGATACAGAATGATTTCCTAAATGGACTTTGAAGCTTTGGACACTACCTCACTTTTTTTAATATACAGTACAGTATTTCTGTTTTTGCACATTAAAAAATATCTATTCAATATACATAATTGTTTTACTTGTTTATTTATGATGTTTTATTTTATTTATTTATTTTTTCCCTCTCTGCTAGATTATGTATTGCGTTGAACTGCTGCTGCTGAGTTAACAAATTTCACATCACATGCTGGTGATAATAAACCTGATTCTGATTCTGAAATTCTGAGCTATAGTTGATGAACAGCATCCTGACATAGGTGTTTGTATTGTCCGGGTGGTCTAAAGCCATGTGGAGAGCCAACGAGATTGCATTTGCCATTGACCTCTTGTGGCGATAGGCAAACTGCAATGGGTCCAGGTCCGTGCTGAGGCAGGAGTTCAGTCCACAGGTCTATCCAAGAGACTTGGCCTTCACTGCCATCTGTGGCAATGATTCCACAGATTTACCACCCTCTGGCTAAAGAAATTCCTCCCCATTTCTGTTCTAAATGGAAGTCCTGCTATTCTGAGGCTGTGCCCTTTGACCTTAGGCCCTCCCACTATACTGTAGGAAACGTTCTCACCACAATTGATTGGTTTCAGTAAGATCTCCCCTGATTGTTCTAAACTCCCAACAAAAACAGGCTGGTGCAATCAAATGTTCCTCACAAGTTAACCCTTTCATTCCTGGGATCGTTTTCATGAACTTTCTCTGGACCCTCTTCAATATCAGCACCCTTTCTTAGGTAAGGGGCCCAAAACTGCTCAGAATTCTCCAAATGCGGTTTGACCACATTACATGTTTCTGGCTCTACCATCACCTTGTTGGGGCGTTCCATGCACTCCCCACTTTCTGTGTAAAAAGTTTACCTCTGACATCCACCTGATATTTTCCTCCAATCACCTTAAAATGTTTCCTTCTTGTATTAGCCATTTCCGCCTTGGGAACAAAGCACTAGCTGGCCACTCTATCTATACCTCTTATTATCTTATACACCTCTATCAAGCCATCTTGCATCTTCTTTCACTCCAAAGAGAAAAGGCCTAGATCACTCAACTTATCCTCATAAAACATGCTCTCTAATCCAGGCAGCATCTTGGTAAGTCTCTTCTGCACCCTCTCTAAAGCTTCCACATCCTTCCTATAATGAGGTGACCAGAACTGAACACAATATTCTGAGTGTGTTCTAACCAGAGTCTTATGGAGCTGCAACATTACCTCGTGGCTCCTGAATGCAACCCCCAACTAATGAAGGCCAAAACACTCTATGTCTTCTTGTGCAGCAACTTTTGAGGTATTAATGGACATGGACCCCAAGATCCCTACATTCCTCCACACTAATGAAGTGTTGCAGTTACAGAGAAAATGGTAGACGATAATGTACATGTTAGATCAGGAGTTCAGATTTATCATGTTAGAGATCCATTCAACAGTGGGATAGAAGCTGCCCTTGAGAAATTGTTTCATGTAGTGGGTGAGTCCAGGACTGGAAGGCACAGCCTCCGAATAAAAGGACATCTGTTTAGATCAGAAATGAGGAGGAATTTCTTTAGCCAGATGCTGGTTAAGCTATGGAATTCATTGCTGTAGACAGCTATGAAATCCCAGTCACTTAGTGTATTTAAAGCAGAATTTGATAGGTTTTTGATTAGTCAAGATATCAAAGGTTATGGGGAGAAGGCTGGAGAATGGGGTTGAGAAGGAAAATGAATTAACCGTGATGAAATGAAGGAACAGACTTGGTGGCCGAATGGCTGAATTCTGCTCCTATGTCGTATGGTCCTACGGCTACAATACAACGAGTGCTCAATCCTGCCCAGTGCATCACCGGTACCCGTCAACCTGCCATCAAGGACACATATACAGAAATGTGCCGGAAAAGGGCAACATGAAGGATCCCACCCACTCTGCTCATGGACTGTTTGTCCCACTCCCATTAGGGAGGAGGCTACATAGCATCCACTCCAGGACCACCAGACTCAAAAACAGTAAGGCTGATCAACACCTCCACCCTCCAACCCACCCCCACCATGACTACTTTATCATTTCCTATCAGTCACCTTAAGTACTGACACTCCTGTGTCTAGTGTCACTTTATGGACGTCCCATCAGTCTTTGTAAATAAGCTATCTTATGTATTTATATTTATTGAGTTTTTAAAATAATTGTGTTGTTTATCCTGTTGTGTTTTTTGTGCTGCATTGGATCTGCAGTAACAATTATTTGGTTCTCCTTTACACTTGTGCACTGAAAATAACTTAAACAATCCTGAATCTTGAATTTTATGGTCTTATGAACTACATCTCAGTACATTTAACTGTATTCATGTTTGATTTCTTTCTGTCAATTTGGTTTGTTGCTTTAGTGCGATCTACCTGCAATTCAGGATGTGGTGACCAAGCGAATAAAGAGCATGCAAACAGAAATGAACATCTGTATTGTTGCTTTGCATAGTAATGGACGTTGGGTGTCTCAGTAAAGCCCAATCTGACTGATGCAATCGTATATCCATGGGTAACTCATCATTTAAAGCAACTGCTCAGATCAGTAGAGGACAGCAGAGAAGAGTGATTCCAGTGATGATTGTTCTCTCAGATTGGAAGGATGACATACCCAATGTACTGTAGATTGGGGGCGGGGGCGGGGGGGGAGCTGCTTTGTCAAGCACCTTCGCTCCATCCGCTAAAAAGCAGGATTTCCTAGTGGCCAACCATTTCAATTCCAGTCCCCACTGCCACTCCGACATAACTCTCCATGGGCTTCTCTTCTGCCAGACTGAGGCCACTCTCAGGTTGGAGGGGCAACGTTTCATTCCATCCAACCTGATAGCAGGAACATTGAGTTCACCAACCTCAAGTAATTCCCCCCCATCTACTTCCCTCTTCCTCAATTCCCAACTCTAGCCTCTTACCTCTTCTCACCTGCCTATCACCTCCCTTGGTACCCCTCCTCCTTCCCTTTCTCCCATGAATCACTCTCGAAGCTAAATCATTCTCCCATCAGATTCCTTCTTTTCCAGCCCTTTACTTTTTCCACCTCCCAGCTTCTCACCATCCCTCTCCCCCACCCACCTGCCTTCACCTATCACCTTCCAGCTTGTCCTCCTTCCCCTCCCCCCACCTTCTTATTCTGGCATTTTACACCTTCCTTTCCAGTCCTGATGAGGGATCTCTACCTGAAATATTGACTGCTCATTCATTTCCATAGATGCTGCCTGACCTGCTGAGCTCCACCAGCACTTTGTTTGTCTGGCTCTGAAATTCGGCATCTACAGAATCTCTTGTGTTGAGTCATGAACAATATCTGCCTCATCATCACAGCTGTTTCTGTCTTCACTCCAATTTCCAGCCTAGTTTTGTTGTTGACCTGAAGAAACTGAATGAGAATGAATGTTGAGAAGGTTTGGCACTGGTGAGGAAATTTAATAAGCCCAGAACTATCTGCCATGGATGGTGCCAAGCCTGGCTACAAAAGGAAGTGTGTTGGGTACGGGACGAGCAACCCTGTCCTGTTGTCAACCGAAGCTCCAGAAACCTCATCACTGGTAAGGGAAAGATCTTCGCCTAGAAGATGTGTGAAGTCGTGTGGTGAAAATGGAAGCCACAGGGCTGATCAAACTTTGGCCCAGGACCGAAGACTCTAGCAAACTACTGTCGGCAGCCTATGCTCCAGGAGGAGTGATGGGCTTCAGAAGAAGAAGGACTATCAGAGGTTAAATATCCTTCCACATTTCAAATTGGCCTGTGGTAGGAACAAAAACTAAAGACTTAGCTTTCATCTAGCTCCAAGAGATAAATCCTGCGTGGTTTAACGATGCCTCTCGCTAGCAGTCTGTTTCTTTGTTCAATCGTTTATCAAAGTGGGACCAGTTAAGCTTGCTGTGTGTACCTGCCAACTGGCTCATTACCACACCACTAATTACAGGGTTACTGATCAGCTCGCAGATTTCTGTCTCAGACAAGCATCACATTCTGCAACCTTCACAGAAAAGGTTGGATTTGTTTTTCAAAACACAACTTTGGTAAAATTTTGCAATTAATATCGTGAAATCTCAGCTCTGACAAAAATTGTTTTTTTTTAGATACTGTCCAAAGCGGTACAGTTCCTAGTCCAGGACAATTTACAATGACCAATTAGCTCACTAACTGGCAAACATGAGGAATTTTGCAGATGCTGGAAATTCAAGCAACACACATCAAATCTGCTGGTGAACGCAGCAGGCCAGGCAGCATCTCTAGGAAGAGGTACAGTCGACGTTTCAGGCCGAGATCCTTCGTCAGGACTAACTGAAGGAAGAGTTAGTAAGAGATTTGAAAGTGGGAGGGGGAGGGGAAGATCCAGAATAATAGGAGAAGACAGGAGGGGGAGGGATGGAGCCAAGAGCTGGACAGGTGATTGGCAAAAGGGGATACGAGAGGATCATGGGAAAGGAGGCCCAGGGAGAAGGAAAAGGGGGAGGGGAGGAAAACCCAGAGGATGGGCAAGGGGTATAGTCAGAAGGACAGAGGGAGAAAAAGGAGAGACAGAAAAAGGAGAGAGAGAGAAAGAATGTGTGTATATAAGTAAATAACGGATGGAGCACGAGTGGGAGGTGGGGCATTAGCGGAAGTTTGAGAAGTCAATGTTCATGCCATCAGGTTGGAGGCTACCCAGACGGAATATAAGGTGTTGTTCCTCCAACCTGAGTGTGGCTTCATCTTTACAGTAGAGGAGGCCGTGGATAGACATATCAGAATGGGAATGGGATGTGGAATTAAAATGTGTGGCCACTGGGAGATCCTGCTTTCTCTGGCGGACAGAGCGTAGGTGTTCAGCAAAACGATCTCCCAGTCTGCGTCGGGTCTCGCCAATATGTAGCAGGGGATCTCCCATCCACTGCTACCAACCTTATAGTTCCCACACCTCGCACTTCCCGTTTCTACCTCCTACCCAAGATCCACAAACCTGCCTGTCCTGGCAGACCTATTGTCTCAGCTTGCTCCTGCCCCACCGAACTCATTTCTGCATACCTCGACATGGTTTTATCCCCCCTTGTTCAATCCCTTCCGACCTATGTTCATGATACTTCTCACGCTCTTAAACCTTTCGATGATTTTAAGTTCCCTGGCTCCCACCGCTTTATTTTCACCATGGATTTCCAGTCCCTATATACTTCCATCCCCCATCAGGAAGGTCTCAAAGCTCTCTGCTTCTTTTTGGATTCCAGACCTAATCAGTTCCCCCCTACCACCACTCTGCTCCGTCTAGCGGAATTAGTCCTTACTCTTAATAATTTCTCCTTTAGCTCCTCCCACTTCCTCCAAACTAAAGGTGTAGCCATGGGCACCCGTATGGGTCCTAGCTATACCTGCCTTTTTGTTGGCTTTGTGGAACAATCTATGTTCCAAACCTATTCTGGTATCTGTCCCCCGCTTTTCCTTCGCTACATCGATGACTGCATTGGCGCTGCTTCCTGCACGCATGCTGAGCTCGTTGACTTTATTAACTTTGCCTCCAACTTTCACCCTGCCCTCAAGTTTACCTGGTCCATTTCTGACACCTCCCTCCCCTTTCTGGATCTTTCTGTCTCTATCTCTAGAGACAGCTTATCTACTATAAGCCTACTGACTCTCACAGCTATCTGGACTATTCCTCTTCTCACCGTCTCTTGCAAAAATGCCATCCCCTTCTCGCAATTCCTCCGTCTCTGCCGCACCTGCTGTCAGGATGAGGCTTTTCATTCCAGGACGAGGGGGATGTCCTTTTTTAAAGAAAGGGGCTTCCCTTCCTCCACCTTCAACTCTGCTCTCAAATACATCTCCCCATTTCACGCACATCTGCTCTCACTCCATCCTCCCGCCACCCCACTAGGAATAGGGTTCCCCTGGTCCTCACCTACCACCCCACCAGCCTACGGGTCCAGCATATAATTCTCCGTAACTTCCGCCACCTCCAACGGGATCCCACCACTAAGCACATCTTTCCCTCCCCCCACCTCTGCTTTCCGCAGGGATCGCTCCCTCCGCAACTCCCTTGTCCATTCATCCCCCCCATCCCTCCCCACTGATCTCCCTCCTGGCACTTATCTGTGTAAGCGGAACAAGTGCTACACATGCCCTCACACTTCCACCCTTACCACCATTCAGGGCCCCAGACAGTCCTTCCAGGTGAGGCAACACTTTACCTGCGAGTCGGCTGGGGTGATATACTGCATCCGGTGCTCCTGATGTGGCCTTCTATATATTGGCGAGACCCGACGCAGACTGGGAGACCGCTTTGCTGAACACCTGCGCTCTGTCCGCCAGAGAAAGCAGGATCTCCCAGTGGCCACACATTTTAATTCCACATTCCATTCCCATTCTGATATGTCTATCGACGGCCTCCTCTACTGTAAAGATGAAGCCACACTCAGGTTGGAGGAACAACACCTTATATTCCGTCTGGGTAGCCTCCAACCTGATGGCATGAACATTGACTTCACTAACTTCTGTTAATGCCCCACCTCCCCCTCGTACCCCATCCGTTATTCATTTATATACACACATTCTTTCTCTCTCTCTCCTTTTTCTCCCTCTGTTCCTCTGACTATACCCCTTGCCCATCCTCTGGGTCCCCCCCCATCCCCCTTTTCCTTCTCCCTGGGCCTCCTGTCCCATTATCCTCTCATATCCCTTTTGCCAATCACCTGTCCAGCTCTTGGCTCCATCCCTCCCCCTCCTGTCTTCTCCTATCATTTTGGATCTCCCCCTCCCCCTCCAACTTTCAAATCTCTTACTAACTCTTCCTTCAGTTAGTCCCGATGAAGGGTCTCGGCCCGAAACGTCGACTGTACCTCTTCCTAGAGAGGCTGCCTGGCCTGCTGCGTTCGCCAGCAACTTTGATGTGTGTAACTCACTAACTGGTACATCTTTGGATTACGGGAGGAAACCAGAGCACCTGGAGAAAACCCACATGCACATTGGAAGAACCTACAAACTAGTTTACAGAGGATGTCAGAATTGAACTTCGAACTCCAACGCCCTGAGCTATAAAATAATCACACTAACCGCTAAGCAACTGTGTGTCTCTGCCTCAGTTTGACTGGGTCCATGGTCTCGATCAAGGCCTGAGGGGATTGTGAAATGCTTTGCAGACAATGGAACCCTTCTGAATGGAGTTACTGTTAAGAAAGTCAACGGCCATTTAGCGCACAGAGAGATACCATTAAGCCCATTTTGGTAATGAACTCATGGAGTCACAGTACAACGCAATGCTATTGGCTCAGTCAGTCCATGTCGACCACAGCTCCCACCCGGCTAGTCCTTGTTTCCTGCATTTGATCTGTATCTCTCTAAGCTCCACACCTCCATGTTCCTGTCCAAGTGCTTCTTCAGTGATATTACTGTACCTGTCTCAACCACTTCCTCTAGCAGCTCACTCTGTATACGCGCCACCCTTTGGGTGAAACTCTTGCCCTTAATACCGTTACTCTTTTTTTATCAAAATCTGAAAGAAAGAGGTGTACCTGCCCCCACCACTGCCACTGCAGATATATTGGGGACATTTAAAAGACTCTTAGATAGACAGATGGATGAAAAAAAATTGGAAGGTTACATGGGAGGAAATATTGATCTTTGACTAGGTTAAAAGGTCAGTATAACCTTGTGGGCCAAAGGTTTTGTACAGAGCAGTACTGTTCTCTGTTCTGTCATCTTCCCAGCTGGTATCACCACTATTTGCTTTATAGAGTTTAGAAGGTTGAGGGGAATCTCATTGAAACCTATGGAATATTGAAAGGCCTAGAGAGAGATGACGTGGAGAGGATGCTTACTATCGTGGGGGAGCTTAGGACTAGAGGGTGCTGCCTCAGATGCCCATTTAGAAGAGAGATGAGGAATTTCTTTAGTCAGAGGGTTGTGAATGTGTGGAAATCATTGCTACTGATGGAGGCTAGGTCACTGAGTATATTTAAAGAAGAGGTTGATAGGTTCTTGATGAGAAAGGGTTAGAAGGATGTGAGTTAAATATGGCAAACAAGGCCAGGTCAGTTTGGAAACTTGGTTGGCATGAATGAGTTGGGCTGAAGAGCCAGTTTTCTACTTTCTGTAGCTCAATGATTCTGATAAAGAGATGGAAGAATGGACCAGGTGAATGTGTGACTGGACAGCTGGTGTATGAGGGAAAAGATTTCGATCTGGGACTAGTTTTGGGGCAGGTACGACCAGTACAAGTGGGAAGGGTCATATTAGAATCAAAACCTGAATCAGGTTTATAATCACTGACTCAAACACATGAGATTCTGCAGATGCTGGAAATTTTGAGAAACTACGTACACAAAGTGCTGGAGGAGCTCAGCAGGTCAGGCAGCATCTATGAATGTGAATAAGCAGTCAACGTTTTGGGCTGAGACATTGTTATTATTATCACTGAGGCATTGTATGTCATGAAATTTGATGTGTTGTGGCAGCAGTATAGTACAGACATAAATACTGCTATAATTTACAGAAATAAAATTTTATTTGATATAGGTGACAACATAGCTTTGCCCCCAGATGAACTCAATGCCTTTTATGCCCGCTTTGAACATTAAGCATGGAGCAACTTTCACAAACTCGCACAGCCCCCAATGACCCTGTGACTTCAGCCTCTGAGGTGACATGAGAACATCCCTTAGGAGGGTGAACCCACGAAAAGCATTCAGCCTGGACGGGGTACCTGGTTGACTAATAAAGACCTCTGCTGATCAACTGGCTGCAGTGCTCAATGATACCTTCAACCTCTCGCTTCAGCAGTCTGAGGTAGCCATCTGCTTCAAGCAGGAATTAATAACACTGGTGCCTAAGAAGAACGTGGTAACCAACCTCAATGGCTATCGTCAAGTAACACTTACACCCACTGTGATGAAGTGCTTTGACAGATTGGTGATGAAACATATCAACTCCTGCTTGGATCTTCTCCAATTTGCCTGCAGTCACAACAGGTCAACAGCAGACACCATTTCATTTGCTCTTCACTCAACACTGTCATATCTGGACAGTGAAGATACATGTGCTTCATTGACTGCAGCTTGGCTTTCAATTCTATCATCCTCTCAAAACTAGTCAACAAGAACAATTACTTTAGTCAGATAGTGGTAAATCTGTGGAATTTGTTGCCACGAGCGGCTGTGGAGGCCAAGTCATTGGGTGCATTTAAGGCCAAGGTAGATAGGTTCTTCATTAGCCAGGGCATCAAAGGGTATGGGGAGAAGGCAGGGGAGTGGGGATGACTGGAAGAATTGGGTCAGCCTGTGATTGAATGGCGGAGCAGACTCGATGGGCTGAGGAAGACACAGGAGCTTCAGAACTCACACCACCAGGTTCAGGAACAGTTATTACCCCTCAACCATCAGGCTCTTGAACCAGAGAGAATAATTTCACTCAACTTCACCTGCCCCATCTCTGAACTGTTGCACGACCTATGGACTCACTTTCAAGGACACTTCACCTCATTTTCTCAATATTCACTGTTTATTTATTTGTTTTTTTCTCTTTCTTTTTTTATTTGAATGGTTTGTTGTTTTTTGCACATTGGTTGGTTGTCCGTCCTGTTGTGTGTGTTTTACTATGTTTCTTGAATTTACCGCAAATTCCCGCAAGTAAATGAATCTCAGAGTTGAATATGGTGACATATGTACTTTGATAATAAATTTACTTTGAACTTTGAACTTAAATCAATAAATACTGCAAAAGGTGAATATTGAGGTAGTGTTCATGCATTCGTAGACCATTCAGAAATCTGATGGCAGGGGGGTACAAGCTCTTCCTAAAATGTTGAGTGTTTCTTCAGGCTCCTGTCATCTGGGCAGGACTGGAACAAATGTTTTTGTGTGGAGGTTTGAGAGTGTTTGCTGTGTAATTAAATAAGAATGTCGACGGGGTGGGGGACTTGAGTGAGGAGACTGAAGAGGAAACCAGGATGCAAATGAAAGACAGGCCTTAGTGTGAAATAACATTAGATTAATTTAGAATTTCTGAACCAAGCCGAAGAACAGAAGTATTCACAATAATTAACAGTGCAGATACATGTAAGCGGTTGTGATGTCATTGAGAGCAGAGAGAGAGAGAGAGGAGGCAGCAGGAACTGGGTGCGGGAGATGAACATCCAGGGACATTCTCGATGTTCAGAAAGGACGGGTGGAGCAGTGGTGTTGGTAACTGAGGATATCAATGCAGCCGTGAGGAAGGAGGTTAGCTCATTTCTCCACTCTGACCTCTCAACTCTGCTCCTCACGTACCCCTCCTCCTTCCATTTCTTCCATGTTCCACTCTCCTCTCTTATCAGATTCCTTCTTCTCTAGCCCTTTACCTTTTCCACTCATCACCTCTCGTCTTCTTACATCACCCCCCCCCTCTCCCTCTCACCTGGTCTCACCTATCACCTTCTACTTGTCCTCCTTCCCCTCCCCCCACCTTCTTATTCCCCTTCCTTTCCAGCCTTGAGAAAGGGTCTCAGCCAGAAATGGCGACTGTTTATTCATCTCCATAGACGCTGCTTGACCTGCTGAGTTCCTCCAGCATCATGTGTGTGTTGCTCTGGATTTTCATCATCTGCAGAGTCTCTTGTGTTTAAAATCTCATGATACATACCAGAGATATTAAAACTGATTCTGATTCTGGTCACGATTATGATTCTGATACTGGCGTTGTATTCCAGACTACTTATCAAACTAATATTAAACTCTCCATCTGCCAAAGTGGGATTTGAACTCCTGTCTATGGATCAGTCGTCCAGGCTTCAGAACACGGTGGTGAGATCTTGATGTGTACGAATTAGCTGACATATTTTCCTGCCTTATGACAGCGACCTCCTTTCAGAAGTGCCTAATTAGTTGTAAAGTGAATTCAACACCCTTTGGTAGGAAGAGGCTATGCAGAAATGCCAGTCCACCACAGGGTTGAAGTGAGGTGCCTTGTCACAGGGGTACAGTTACCACTGTGTGCGTCTTTTCCAGTCACCCCTCCTGACGTAAGCAGAACCAAAGCTACAGATCTCTTCAGGGTCAGAGCACAGCACAGCACAGAAAAAGCCCTTCATCCCATCTGGTCAATGCAGACCTTCGACCCACACCTGGATGGGAGGGGTGTACCCCTCTGTACCCCCCCAGTCCACATACTTATCCAAACTTCAAGATTCAAGATTCAAGATTGATTAATATCATTTCTAGTGTAAAGGAGAACAAAATAATTGTTACTCTGGCACAGAAAAAAACACAATAAGATAAAGAACATAACAATAAAAAGCACTATATATATATATTCATAAGATAGCTTATATAAATGAGCAGGGTGGGAGGGATCCTTCATGATGTTACTGGCCCTTTTCTGCCACCTTCCTGTATATATGTCCTTGATGGTGCGTAGGCTGATGCCTGTGATGCCTTGAGCAGCTGGAAAGCTGCAGCTTTCTTCCTCACAGAGTCACAGAACACTACAGCATGGAAGCAGGCCCTTCAACCCATCTAGTCTGTGTTGAACTACAGTATTCTGCCTAGCCCCACTGACCCACACCCGGATCATAGCTCTCCACACCCCTCCCATCCGTGAACTTATACAAATTTCTCTTAAATGTTGAAATTGAACCCATTTCCACTATGCCTGTAGGCAGCTTGTTCCACACTCTCACCACCCTCTGAGTGAAGAAGTTTCCCCTAAATATTCCACTGTGATCTTGCTGTTAATCATCATATACTCTAATCCTAGAGTTCTTTGCTGCTGGACAGGTGGAATGAGCCTTTCCTTAGGCATAAATATCAAGCATTTGGGATAGCATGATTCAAAATTGATTTAATATCAAAGTACGCACTGCATATATCATCAACTACTACCCTGAGATTCATTTTCTTGCAGGCATTCACTGCAGAACAAAGAAATAGAATCAAATAATGTGTAGCACTTGTTCCGCTTACAAGGATAAGTGCCGGGAGGGAGATTGGTGGGAAGGGATGGGAGGGGGGACGAATGGACAAGGGAGTCGTGTAGGGAGCGATCTCTGCGAAAGCAGAAAGGGTGGGGAGGAAAAGATGTGCTTAGTGGTGGGATCCCGTTGTAGGTGGTGGAAGTTATGGGGAATTATATGTTGGACCCGGAGGCTGGTGGGGTGGTAGGTGAGGATAAGGGGAGGATGGGGTGAGAGAAGATGTGCATGAAATGGGAGAGTTACGTTTGAGAGCAGAGTTGATGGTGGAGGAAAGGAAGCCCCTTTCTTTAAACAAGGAGGACATCTCCTTTGTTCTGGAAAGAAAAGCCTCACCTTGACAGCAGATGCGGTGGAGACGGAGGAATTGCGAGAAGGGGATGGCATTTTTGCAAGAGACAGGAATTTTGAGAAGGGGATGGGTCCTGACAAAGGGTCTCGGCCCGAAATGTCGGCTGTACCTCTTCCTATAGATGTTGCCTGGCCTGCTGCGTTCACCAGCATTTTTTGTGTGTGTTGCTTGAATTTCCAGTACCTGCAGATTTCCTCGTGTTTGCAACACAAATAATGTAGTGATCAGCGCCGGACTGTTACAGCATGTGAGTGAAGCACCTTCAATTACTCCAAAAGGCTGAGGTTTGGTAAAATACTGAAAGGCTTTTATTCGCTGTACAATACGACCTCCACAGTGAGTGTCTGCCCCCGGACTGAGGGGGAGGGGGAAGGCGAACACCTGTATACAGGACTCTGTGGGAGGAGCCACAGGGACAGTCAGCAGAGGGTTGTGTCCAGACAGTTAACCGAGTTACAACATATATACATGGTTTACCACATTCACCCCTCCTTTTTTTAAAAAAGAGTCCCGCGGGGTGAAGTGACTGACAATATTTACAAGAAGAATATTTACAGGTTAAGTCTATCAGGCGGTCGAGTCCGTCGCTGTGATCTACGTAGCACCGGCGATGGCGGTTGTGCTGGCTCCGGCCTGACTTCAGGTGCCAGCACGTTAGGCATCGGTAATCCTTCGTGCGTCTGCGTCGCACCTGGTATGGGAGTGTCGTGTGGTGTCTGTATAGGGTTTAGGGTGCACGGTGTCTCGTAGGTACATACATTGGTGGGTACGGGGTCAATAGTCACCACGGAGTGTTCAGGGTAGGGGCCCGGAGCTCCTGCGGGCGCCAGGTCGCGGATGGAGACCGTGTCCTCCTGCCCATCAGGTAAAACCACGTAGGCAGACTGGGGGTTCGCATGAAGTAAGTGAACCCTCTCGACTATCGGGGAGTATTTATTGCTCCTCGCATGTTTCCGGAGCGGCACTGGCCCCGGGGACATCAGCCAAGATGGTAGGGTGGTTGCAGTGGTCGACTTTCTGGGAAAAGAAAAGAGTCGCTCATGAGGGGTGACATTGGTGGCTGTGCATAACAGGGAGCGGATGGAGTGGAGTGCCTCGGGAAGGACCTCCTGCCAGCGGGAGACTGGCAGTCCCTTTGACCTGAGGGCTAAGAGTGTGGCTTTCCACACTGTGCCATTCTCCTTCTCTACCTGTCTATTCCCCCGGGGATTATAGCTCGTGGTCCTACTAGTTGCAATTCCTCTAGCCAGCAGATATTGGCACAGCTCGTCACTCATAAACGAGGACCCTCTGTCACCGTGGATATAGCATGGGTATCCGAACAGAGTGAAGAGCTTGCACAGGGCTTTTATAACTGACGTGGTAGTGGTGCCGGGGCAGGGGATGGCGAAGGGGAACCGCGAGTACTCGTCAATTACGTTAAGAAAGTACACATTGCGGTCGGTGGAGGGAAGGGGGCCCTTAAAGTCAACACTCAGTCGCTCAAAGGGGTGGGTGGCCTTGATGAGTGGTGCCTTTTCGGGTCGGTAGAAGTGCGGTTTGCACTCTGCGCAGACTTGGCAGTCCCTGGTCATCGTCCTGATCTCCTCAAGGGAGTAAGGCAGGTTCCGGGCTTTCACGAAGTGGAAAAGCCGGGTGACTCCCGGGTGGCAAAGGTCTACATGTAGGGCGTATAGCCGGTCGATCTGCGCGCTGGCGCATGTTCCCCGGGATAGGGCATTGGAGGGCTCGTTGAGCTTCCCAGGCCTGTACATGATGTCATAGTTGTAGGTGGAGAGTTCGATTCTCCACCTCAGAATTTTATCATTTTTGATTTTGCTCCGCTGCTGATTATTAAACATGAACGCGACTGAGCGCTGGTCAGTTAGCAGGGTGAACCTTTTGCCGGCAAGATAGTGCCTCCAGTGCCTTATAGCTTCCACTATGGCCTGGGCCTCTTTCTCTACCGCAGAGTGCCGAATTTCAGGGCCTTGAAAGGTACGGGAGAAGAACGCCACTGGTCTTCCTGCCTGGTTGAGGGTAGCAGCCAGCGCAAAGTCGGAGGTGTCACTCTCTACTTGGAAGGGAATGGCCTCATCCACCGCATGCATTGCTGCTTTGGCAATGTCCCCTTTTATGCGGTTGAAGGCCGCGTGGGCCTCGGCAGAGGTGGGAACATGGTGGACTTGACCAGGGGGCGGGTCTTGTCTGCGTAGTTAGAGACCCATTGGGCGTAATATGAAAAGAAGCCCAGGCACCTTTTGAGGGCTCTGAGGGTATTGGGAAGAGGGAGTTCCAACAGGGGGCGCATATGGTCGGGGTCAGGGCCAATGACTCCATTCTCCACGACACACCCAAGGATAGCAAGTCAGGTGGTCCCAAATACACACTTGTCCTTGTTATAGGTGAGGTTGAAAGATTTGGCCGCTTGGAGAAATTTTTGGAGGTTGTTGTCGTGATCCTGCTGGTTGTGACCGCAGATGGTGATGTTATCCAGATATGGGAACTTGGCCTTCAGTTGGCACTGGTCCACCATCCGGTCCTTTGCCCTCTGGAAGACAGATACACCATTCGTGACACCAAAGGGGACGCGCAGGAATTGATAAAGCCTGCCGTCCGCCTTGAAGGCAGTGTAAGGGCGGTCCTCCCGGTGGATGGGGAGCTGATGGTAAGCGGATTTTAGGTCTATGGTCGAGTACACCTTGTACTGTGCTATCTGATTGACCATATCCGCGATGCGGGGTAGAGGGTATGCGTCGAGCTGCGTGAACCTATTGATGGTCTGGCTATAGTCCACGACCATCCTATTGTTCTCCCTGTTCCGAACAATGACCACCTGCGCCCTCCAAGGACTTGTATTTGCCTCAATGACCCCCTCCCTGAGCAGCCGCTGCACCCCCGACTTAATGAAGGCTCTGTCCCCCGCGCTGTACCTCCTGCTTTTAGTTGCCACAGGTTTACAGTCAGGAGTCAGGCTGGCGAACAGCGGTGGGGGAGGGATCCTGAGGGTGGAGAGGCCGCAAGTGGTGTCGGTAGTGTGGCAGTTGGCATGATGTTGAGTGGGATGCGCGGGTCGGTGTGTGTGTGTGGTCAGTAGCGGGGTACGTGACATATCTCTACAAAACAGGGGATTTATGACAGTAACTGGCGGGAGGGGCCCATCATACTCCATTGTCACGCTCTCCAGGTGGCTCTGGAAGTCCAACCCCAACAGCACAGGGGCACACAGTTGAGGCAAGACCAGTAACGTAAAGTCTCGATATTCTGTGCCCTGCACCACTAGTGTCGCTACACAACCCCCCCCGGATGTCTGTTGTATGCGACCTGGAGGCCATGGTGACCCTCTGACTTACTGGCCGTATCATGAGTCCACAACGCTGCACCGTGGCCGGGTGGATAAAACTCTCCGTGCTGCCTGTGTCAAACAGGCAGCTTGTCCTGTGCCCCTCCACCAGGATGTCCATCATTGACCTTGCGAGCCGGTGGGGAGCGCTTTGGTCGAGGGTCACAGAAGCCAGGGTGGGGTCGCTGTCTTGGTCCGGCGCGGTGGGGTGGCCCGTGAGCACCCGTTGGTCGTAGGCGGTGGGAGGTGGCGCTGACCAAGATGGCCGTCCCCATGTCTCGCACGTGGTGGTGGCGTGCAGGGAAGATGGCGGCCCCCATGTCTCGCACGTGGTGGCAGTGTGCAGGGAAGATGGCGACCCCCACATCTTGCACGCGGCGCTGCTCGATCCCGCTCACGTTTTTGACTTACAGACCTTGGCGAAGTGGCCCTTCTTTCCGCAGCTGGAGCAGGTAGCTTGTTGGGCCGCGCAGCCTTTCCGGGGGTGCTTCTCCAGCGGACTCACAACTGGCGGCAGCCGAGGTCGATTCGCCGGCAGGTTGCGGGGTCTGCGGCGCCCACGAGGCCATCGGAGGATCGCGTGCCTCGAGAGCCTCGGAGTTATGCAGAGTGGCCTCCAACATATCAGCCAGCTCCATCGCCGAACTTAGGGTAAGATCGGCTTTTTCCAGCAGCCGCTGGCGCACGTACACTGACCTGGTCCCCGTAACGAAGGCGTCTCTCACTAGGAGTTCTGCATGCTGCGCCGCCGTCAGCTCCTGGCAATTGTAGACCTGCACGAGTGTCTGTAGGGCCCGGACAAACTCAGCACTCGATTCCCCGGACCGTTGTTGCCGTGTCGCTAAGCGATGCCAAGCATAGACGCTGTTTATCGGCCGCAGGTATTGTCTTTTGAGTGCGTTCATCGCGCCGTCGTAGCTCGGCTGGTCTCTGATCAGCGAATAAACCCGTGGACTGACCCTGGAGAGTAGAGCTCTGCGCTTCGCTACAGGGTCGGTCGCTTTAATCTCCTCTAGATACGCTTCGAAGCAGGCCAGCCAGAGTTCGAAAGCATTTCCAGCTTCAGGTGTTTGCGGATTGAGGTCTAATTTTTTTCTGGTCTCAGGGCCTGTTCCATGTTTTAAAACGTACAGCGAATAAAATTGAAGCACCTTCAGTTACTCCAAAAGACTGAGGTTTGGTAAAATACTGAAAGGCTTTTATTCACTGTACAATACGACCTCCACAGTGAGTGTCTGCCCCTGGACTGAGGGGGAGGGGCAAGGCGAACACCTTTATACAGGACTCTGTGGGAGGAGCCACAGGGGCAGTCAGCAGAGGGCTGTGTCCAGACAGGTAACCGAGTTACAACATATATACATGGTTAACCACAGTGAGCTCAGAGTCTGAGGTTTAGTTCTAGTGCTGTCTGTAAGGAGCTTGTCTGTTCTTACCACGAGCATACAGATTTCCTCCGGGTGCTCAGGTTTCCTCCCACAGGCCAAAGGCATACTGGTCATTTTAAATTGTCCTGTGATTAGGCTAGGGTTAAATAAGTGGGTTGCTGGGTGGTGTCGTTCATTGGGATGGAAGGACCTGTTCTGAGCTGTATGTCTAAATAACTAAATAAATAAGACTGAGAACGTGAGTTGTAGAGTCCTTAAAGGTGGGTCTGTATGTTGTGCAATTAACTCAGAGTTGAGTTGAGTGAAGTGTGACAGGGTCCTGAATTACCCCTATGAACTGTATTTTTGGAAAAGAGAGAGAGAGAGAGATAGTTATTTAACACCAATATCTTGTTTTGAAAAGAGAGAGAGAGAGAGCCGAAGTCTAACTGTTGGACTGTCACTTTAAGGCACGAGAAAGAACTGGCTAACTTTTGGATTTCTGCTGAGCTGGAGATGGCACTGAGCGGCTCGTAAGTTGCTATGGTGACCGAAGGCGGCGTTATTTGCTGGACAATTGATGTTACAATTTTTCAGCAGTGCGTTGATACCTCCCAAGGACATTTGCCTGCTAGTGCATTTCTTACACAGACAAAGGAAGGAGGAGTTATTTGAATGACAGTTGGTACCCAGTACAGTGAGATAAATAGGAGGTCAGATGATATACACCTCAGACACGTGTTTGTGGACACTGAATAAGCTTTGTTTTGCCCTCAGAAAAAGTGGTTTTTTGGAGGATCGATCAGGCAGGTCGATCAGTCGCTCTTGCAGTGAGAAAAGGGGTTGACTGGTGGGGAGTTGTCCATGTGTCCACCCTTGCCTGGGTTGATAGCTCCACCAGAGAAAACCAGTCCCCTTTGTTGTGGTCACAGTCGGTGACTTTTAAAGGATTTCGGAGGACAACGAGAAGATCAACGGCATCAGCTTACCTGAAGACTCAAATCTCTCCACCTCTCTCTCTCTCCATCACTACTCAACTCAATACCACGAACTGAACTGAACTGAACTTTACTCATCATCATAAGACTGTATCTTTTTACCCCTAGACTTGAAGAAGCTTGGTTTTTCATGCATATATTTCCACACTTACTGATATACTTACTTATATATATATAATCATTGCTAACCTGTTTGATTTATCTACATTTATATTACTGTATTGCGTAGTTACTAATAAATATTATTAGTTAATAGCAATACTGGACTCCAAAGTGTTTTCCATCTCTGCTGGTTCTTTATTCCTGTCATGGGGTACGTGACAGAAATTATGCACACTGGTTCAGTACCAGGATGGCTGAATAACTATTCCTAACCCTGGAGGAATGGAACCTAAGGCTCCGCTTACACCTTCTTCCCAATGGCATGTAGGGAGAAAAGTATTGCTATCATCAGGAAGTTTCAGAGAGTAATGTAGCAGCTAGCATAATGCTTTACAGTGGTTGCAATCAGTGTCCTCTTACTGTGTTGGTCATTGGCACAATAACTCCTTTTACTATGTTTTGATGTTTTGATATACATATGACAAATAAGGCTAATCTTTATATACCATAAACACAAGAGATTCTGCAGATGCTGGAAATCCAAAGCAACACACATAAAAAGCTGGAGAAACTCAGCAGGTCAGGCAGCATCCATGGAAGGAGATGAGCAATTTAGGGTGAGATCATGCCTGAAATGTTGACTGTTTCTTCCCCTCTTTAGATGCTGCCTAACTTGCTGAGTTCCTCTAGTACTTTCTGTGTGTTTTTCAAGACATGGACAGTCAATGTTTTGGGTAGAGACCCTTCATCTCAACTGCAAAGAAAGAAGGTAGATGGTGTGACAGGGTGGGAAGGGGAAGGGTGCAGCAAGAGATGGCAGGTGATTGGTGGGCCCAGGTGAGGGGAGGGAAAAGGGTGAGTGGGAATGATAGGTGGAAGGGCTGAAGTAGTGGATTCTGGTAGGAGAGGACAGTGCACTATGGAATAGAGGGAAGGAGGTGGGGAGGAGAATGGGAGGGAGAAATGTGTGAGCGATGGGGTTGTCTTTCTAATGCTGTTGTCATCCTGTCTGGCTGTGTGAGACTCTCTGGAACTACAGTAATTTGCTTGCCTCTGGTCACTCATTTGTATCCACCTCAATGTCAAATCATAATGGAAATAAAACTGAGTGGACACACCAGAATGGACCTCAGCCTTCCAGGCCAGTCAGCATTGTAAATTCTTCCTCACGGACATGCAAGGGACTTTGTCTGAGTTGGATGAGCTGACCCACGGAGAAAGAGCTGGCAGGACTCACATCACTGGGTTCAGGAACAATTGTTACCCCTCAACTATCAGGGTCTTGAACTAGAGGGGATAACTTCACTCAACTTCACTCACCCCATCACCATTCTGTTCCTACAACCTATGGACTCACTTTCAAGGACTCTACAACTCATGTTCCTAATATTTATTGCTTATTTATTATTTACAAAACACATTTTTTCCAACTCAAGTTGGTAAAACCCGAGGTATGGGCTTGGCCAAGCACACTCATTTTTCAATTGCTAGGAACTTAACGAACTATTCTACTGGTGGTTAGTTTTGTGGCTTTCTGAAGATTTGCATAAATATTGCTGAGTAGGCTTAATTATTTAATACTATTGTGTAGTGACTTTGGGATGATACCAGTTATAGATATTACTACTGGGAGAATGTTTACCCTGTTCATGTTCCTTAGTCTTTCAATTTCCTCTTTTAATTCAGCATATTTCTGATGTTTTTCACTAATTGATTTCTGTAAGTTATGTGTGTTTGGAATGGCTGTATCTAGTAAAAAAGTTGTTCTTGCTTGTTCATCCACTGTTATTATATCTGGATGGTTATTATGGATTGTCCTATCTGTAATGATGGATTGGTCGTAATATAATTTGTGAGATCCTGAGTCTAAAACTAGAACAGGCTTGTATTTATAGTAAGGTATGATTTCTTTTATGAGTTTGTATTTTAAAGCAAGATTTTGGTGAATGATGTTTGCCATTTGATTGTGCCTGTGTAAGTAATCAGATTGAGTTAAACTGTTAGGTGATCTTGTAATGTGCTGGATTGTTTCTGGTTTTTCTCAGCATTTTCTACATTTATCATCTTGAACTTGTTGGTGTTTTATTATGTATTTTTGATATTTTTTTGTGTTAACCACCTAGTCCTGTAATGCCACAAGGAACCCTTCTGTTTCTCCATCTCTAAGCCAAACATTTACTCTATTGCACCTTTCTTTATGGTTAACATTCTGCACTTATCCAGCCCAAAGTTCGCTTATATCTTTTGAAAATAGTTCTACTATTTGAACTAACTGCATTAGCTTTACTGATAATTTCAAATCATTCATGGAGAGAAGGTGGGTTAATATACAGCTTATTCTGTTGTTTCTGATTTGATACTCAAATTTCATCCAATTCCGTAAATTAGAGAATGGTTTAAAGCTAGACAGAACCATCATGGGCTTAATGAGTCATCCTGGAAAATGCCTTGGTTTACTTTGATAATGGTGGTTGTTCATTTTGGTTGTTAAAAACTCAATATTCATTGCTTATTAATTATTATTTTATGCTTTTTTAGCTCAAGCTGGTAAAACCTGAGGTATGGGCATAGCCAAGCACACTCATTTCTTCAATTGCTACGAACTTTCGGATTACTCTAGTGGTGTTTAGTATTGTGGCTTTCTGGAGATTTACGTAGATGTTAATGGGTAGCCCTAATTGTTTAATGCTACTGTGTAGTGCCTTTGGGATGACACCAGTTGTAGATATATCAGTCCGGGCAATGTATGCCCTGCTTATATTTCAAAGTCTTTAAATTTCCTCTTTTAATTCAGCATATTTCTTCTGTTTTTCACTTAATTCATTTCTGTAAGTTGCATGTGTTTCGAATGTTTGTATCTGTTAAGTAAGTTGTTCTTGCTTGCTTAATCTGTATTATTGTATCTGGATGGTTATTATGTATTGTCTTATCTGTAGTAACGGATTGGTCATAATATAAGTTGTGGTATTCTGACTCGAAAAGTGCATCAGGATTGTATTTATAGTAAGGTGTGATTTGATTTATCAGTTTGTATTTTAAAGCAAGATTTTGGTGAATGGTGTTTGTCACTCGATTATACCTGTGTAAGTAATCAGATTGAGTTAAACTGCTACAGAATTACGCAAATGGAATATGAGATGTTCCTCCACCAACCTGAGAGTGGCCTCATTGTAACTGTAGTGGAGACCATGGACAGACATGGGAATGGGCATGGGAAGTTGAATTGAAATTGGTGGCCACTGGGACATCCTCCTTTTGTGGCAGACAGAGCAAAGGTGCTCAATGAAATGGTTCTCCAGTCTGTGTTATGTCTCACCACCAGAGGAGGCCACACCAGGAGCACCAGATACAGTAGATAACCCCAATAGACTTGCAGATGATGTGTTGCTTCACCTGGAAGGACAGTTTGGGACCCTGAATGGAAGTGAGGGAGGAGGTGAAGAGGTAAAAAAAATTGTGGTGTCTGCACTAACACAGTTAAAACACGGTGTCTTGTGGTCTTGCAAATCAGTACATCAAAGGTTATGGGGAGAAGGCAGGAGAATGGGGTTGAGAGGGATAATGATTCACTGATACAATAACTAAATGCACAACAGACTCGATGGGCAGAATGGCCTGATAATGTTCTTATGTCTTATGGTACAAATCAGGAGCGAGCTATATAGGAACTAGAAGCACCTCATAAGCAGAAGTATAGGAAGGCCTTGCTTGGCTGACATCTTTTCTACCCAATCCCCATCTCCCCTCATTCTATTAGTGTCTATGAACATCGATCTCAGCCCTGACTATTTACAACAACAGACGTCCACGAGGAGAGCAGTCAGCTTCTTTCCATTGTTGGTAACTTCAATATTCTGTCATTAATTGAAAGCAGTTAATAAGGTCCCAAATGTACTATTCTGGTTCAGTACATTTCTTCTGTTGTCTGTAAGGTTTTTACGATGCTCAGTGCTGACAAATTATGTTTATAGATCTGTGCGGGGCAAATCGCGTCATGAAGGAGTATGTTGTTACTACGCTAAGCCAGACTGGTGTTGTGAGTCGACAAGACGTCAGGCAGAAGGAACACAATGACGACATGCTAAAAAAGCAGAATACTGTTAAGGTAGTATAGGGAAAACATCAAGAGTGCAGAACACACACAAAATGCCAAAGGAACTCAGCAGGTCAGGCAGCTTCTACAGAGGGGAATAAGCAGTCAACGTTTCAAGTGGAGACCCTTTGAGTCATAGAGTTATAGAAACGTACAGCATAGAAACAGGCCTTCTTCCTATCTAGTCTGTGCTGAACTATTTAAACTGCTTACTCCCATCGATCTGCACCAGGACCATAGACCTCCATATCCCTACCATCCAAGTACTATCCAAACTTCTCTTAAACATTGAAATTGAGCTCACATGCACCACTTGTGCTGGCAGCTCATTCCGAACTCTCACCACCCTCTGAGTGAAGATCCTCTCATGTTCCCCTTCAAATTTTCACCTTTCACCCCTAACCTCTAGTTGCAGTTCCACCAAACCTCAGTGAAAAAAGCCTACTTTCATTTACCCTACCTATACCCATCATAATATTATATACCTTCATAAATCTTCTCTCAATCTTCTATATTCCAAGAAATAAAGTCCTAACCTATTCAATATTGTCTTATAACTCAGGTCTTTCAGACCCATTAACATAGAACATAGAACATAGAATAGTACAGCACAGTACAGGCCCTTCGGCCCACATTGTTGTGCTGACCCTCAAACCCTGCCTCCTATATAACTCTCCACCTTAAATTCCTCCATATAGTAGTCTCTTAAACTTCACTAGTGTATCTGCCTCCACCACTGACTCAGGCAGTGTATTCCACGCACCAACCACTCTCTGAGTAAAATACCTTCCTCTAATATCCCCCTTGAACTTTCCACCCCTTACCTTAAAGCCATGTTCTCTTGTATTGAGCAATGGTGCCCTGGGGAAGAGGCACTGGCTATCCACTCTATCTATTCCTCTTATTATCTTGTACACCTCTATCATGTCTCCTCTCATCCTCCTTCTCTCCAAAGAGTAAAGCCCTAGCTCCCTTAATCTCTGATCATAATGCATACTCTCTAAACCAGGCAGCATCCTGGTAAATCTCCTCTGTACCCTTTCCAATGCTTCCACATCCTTCCTATAGTGAGGCGACCAGAACTGGACACAGTTCTCCAAGTGTGGCCTAACCAGAGTTTTATAGAGCTGCATCATTACCTCGTGACTCAAACTCTATCCCTCGACTTATGAAAGCTAACACCCCATAAGCTTTCTTAACTACCCTATCCACCTGTGAGGCAACTTTCAGGGATCTGTGGACATGTACCCTGAGATCCCTCTGCTCCTCCACACTACTAAGTATCCTGCCATTTACTTTGTAGATTTTCTCTGTACTCTTTCAAACTTATTTACATCTTACCTGTAGGTAGGTGGCCAAAACTGCACACAATGTTAGGACAAGATGATGATGAAGATGCATACATCAGGATGATCTTTATCAATTACAGCTCAGTATTTAATACCATCACCTCATCAAAACTAATCAATAAACTCCAAGGTCAGGGCCTCAATACCCGCTTGTGCAAATGGATCCCAGATTTTCTCACTGGTAGACCCCAGTCAGTTCGGATCGGCAAACACATCTCCACAATCTCAAACGAGAGAAAATCTGCAGATGCTGGAAATCCAAGTAACACACACTTTTGCAATGGACGAGGCGAACCCAAATGCAGGACACAGGCACGGAGATTGAGTTAGGATGCAGACACGGGCGTGAGCGTTGAATGGCAAACAGGAGGGAGTGCAGGAAGGCAGGAGACAGGCAGAACTGATCTTGACACGGAGTGTAGAAAGGGAAGCAGCAGACAAAACTTTTCTTAGCACGGAGAAATGGAGTTACACAGGTAAACCTCGGTGCTGAGGTAAAACCTGAAAGACTTATCTTGACACGGAGAGACTGTTTCACAAGTGAACCTCGGAACTGGAGTAGAACTTAGAAAACTTATCTTGACACGGAGAGACTGAATTTCACAGGTAATTCTTGGTACTGGAGAAAAACTTAGAACACTCAGTCCTTTCTTTTTCAATCTTTTTATTAATTTCAGAATACAGAAACAAAACATAGCAATAATACAGATAATAGGAGATGATTGTTACACTTAAAAAAAAGTAATTGCAAAACCAAATAGTGGAAATTAACAAAACTCCCATACATGTAGAACTGATCATGGATAATATAAAGCAAAAAAAAAGGGAAAAAAAAGAAAAAGAAAAAAAAACAAAAAAAAACCCATCCCAAAAGAAAAAAAAAATCAACTAAACTAAACTAAAAGACTTGGGCAAAACTAACAACTTAAAAATGGAAAAGAAGAAAACCTCAGTGTCGACGATTCCATTCCCCTCCAACAACAGTACAGAGAAATAAAACAAGTTTGGAAATGATCAAATTACATCAAATGAAAATGCTGAACACACAGTCCTAAGCGGCCGGGAAACGTTAATTACCACACAGGCAAAACCAACGATCTGGCAACTAGTGGTTGTAAAGCCTGGGTTCTTATGCTGCAGGTCTTGATGAAAACCAGGTGTGTCACCATCAACGGAAATTAGGAGAAAAATGGGGAATTAATGGTCAGGACCGTGGCACAATCAAAGGGAATTAGGAGAAAATGGGGAATTAACGGTCGGGACCGTGACACACACACAAAATGCTGGAGGAACTCAGCAGAGCAGGCTGCATCTATGGAGTAAAGTACTGTCAACGTTGCGAGCCAAAACCCTTTGGCAGGACTGGAGAGAAAAAGCTGAGTAGCAGATTTAAATGGTGGAGTATGGAGGGAAGAGAGAAACACCAGGTGATAGGTGAAACCTGGAGGAGGAGGAGGGATGAAGTAAAGAGCTGGGAAGTTGATTGGTGAAAGAGACAGAAGACCATGGAAGAAAGAAAAATGGGGAGGAGCACCAGAGGGAGGTGATTTTTGGGGGGGAGGGGCAAGGAGATAAGGTGAGAGAGGGAAAAGGGGATGGGAAATGGTGAAGGGGGGGCATTACTGGAAGTTTGAGAAATCGATGTTCATGCTATCAGGTTGGGGCTACCCAAACTGAATATAAGGTGTTGTTCCTTCAACCTAAGTGTGGTCTCATCACGACCGTGGATGAGACCCTACGCGACTCCCTTGTCTATTTGCCCCTCCCCACTGTTCTCCCCCGGTACTTATCCTTGCAAGCAGAACAAGTGCTACAGCTGCCCCTACACTTCCTTCCTCACCACCATTCAGGGTCCCAAACAGTTCTTCCAGGTGAGGTGACACTTCACCTGTGCATCTGTTGGGATCATTTACTGTGTTCGGTGCTCCTGATGTGGCCTTCTGTATATCAGTGAGACCTGACAGAGATTGGGAGACCGCTTTGTCGATCATCTACACTCCATCTGCGAGAAGAAGCGAGATCTCCCAGTGGCCACCCATTTTAATTCCACTTCCCATTCCCATTCCGATATGTCCATCCATGGCCTCCTCCACTGTTGTGATGAGGCCACGCTTAGGTTGGAGGAACAGCACCTTTGTACTATTTGGGTAGAGTCCAGTCTGATGGCATGAACATTGATTTCTCAAACTTCTGTAAATGCCCCTCCTCTGCAATCTCCATCAGCACTGGGTGTGTACTTAGCCCCCTGCTCTCCTCACATTAAACCTATGAATGTGTGGCTAAGTACAGCTCCAATACCACATACAAGTTTGCTGATGACACCGTTGTTGTGGGCTGTATCAAAAGTGGTGATGAATCAGCATACAGGAGGGAGATTGAAAATTTGGCTGAGTGGTGTCAGTGTCAATGTGACCAAAGAACTGATTGTGGACTTCAGGAGAGGGAAACTAGAGGTCCATGAGCCAGTAATCATCAGAGGATTGGAGGTGGAGAGAGTCAGTAACTTTAAATTCCTGGGTGTCACTATCTAAGAGGACCTGTCCTGGGCCCATCATATAAATATAGTTGTGAAGAAAGCACAACAGCACCTCTACTTCCTCAGGAGTTTGAGGAGGTTCGGCATGTCATTGAATACCTTGGCAAACTTCTATAGTTGTGTGGTAGAAAGTGTGCTGACTGGCTGCATTATGGCCTGGTATGGGAATGCCTAGAAAGTGTAATGGATTCGGCCCAGTACATCACAGGTGAAACCTTCCCAACCATTGAGCACATCTACATTAAACGGTACCATAGAAAAGCAGCATCCATCATCAAAGATCCTCACCACCCAGGCCAAGCTCTTTTCTCACTGCTGCCATCAGGAGCCTCAGGACACACACCACCAGGTTCACAAGCGGTTACCACCCCTGAATCATCAGGCTCTTGAACAAAAGGGGATAGCTACAGTCGTTTAAGGACTCTTTTATCCTGTTATTTCATGCTCATTATTTATTGCCATTTATTTATTATCTGCATTTGCACTGTTTGTTTACAGTTTACAGTTCCTGACGTTTACAGTTATTGTTCCGTAGATTTGCTCAGTATGCCTGCAGAAAAAAAAATTTCAGGGTTGTATGTGGTGACATGTATGTACCCTGATAATACATTCTATTTTCAACTTTGAACTTTGAACTTTGATGATAATGACGATGATGGATCTTGGCCTGAAATGTTGAATAATTATTTCTCTCCATAGATGCTATCTGACCAGATGAATTCTTGCAGCATTTTATTTATTTAGAGATACAGAATGGTAGCAGGCCTTCCCAGCCCAACAATCTCATGGTGCTCAATTACACCCACGTGATCAATTAACCTACTAACCTGTTTATCTGCCTGGAGGTCGGTGACCAGTTCTGCTCCACAGGGACCTGTTGTGGAACCTCTGCTCTTTGTGATTTTTATAAATGACTTGGATGAGGAAGTGGAAAGTGGGGGTTAATAAGTTTGTAATGGTTCTTTGCAGGAATGGGACCTGCTCTAAGGGTTTCACTGCTGGCTGTTATTCGGCACGCCAAGGCCTCGGCCTAAGAGTTCAGCTCACCTTCGGAGGACCGAGACCTTGTGGCTCTGGAGACAGGCGGATTGAAGGTCGGTGTCACGGCAGGAGATCTGTATGTCATTGGGGGAGTCGGAAGATCTAAGGCTGTGTGCCCAGAGACCCGAGATCTTTGGGCACAGAGCTTGGAAAAAGCAATGCATCAGACTTTTAATATCGAAAACCAGCAAGTCGTTTGCTATGTCTCCCCTCTGGCTGTGAAACAGAGACACCTCTTTTTCCTTTATTGGGGAGAGAGCGAGCCTGTGGTATGTCGAATACTGGACGAACAAGTGGTCTTTGGAGTACTACAAGTCTGTGCCATCGCTGTTGCTTTGCTCACGTTTGAGTGCTCGGTGACAGGTGCTGATGCTTTTCTTTCCAGTGGGGGGAGGGGGGATCATTGCTTGCTGCCGCTTACACGCGGGAGCGAGGGGTGCTGGTGGGGGGACTTTGGGGTTCTAACATTTAACTGTCATTCACTCTTTGGGGGCACTCCTCTGTTTTCGTAGATGGTTGTGAAGTAAAAGCATTTCAGGATGTATATTCACAATGCTGGTAAACGCAGCAGGCCAGGCAGCATCTATAGGAAGAAGTACAGTCGACATTTCGGGCCGAGACCCTTCGTCAGAACTGACCCTTCGTCTCGGCCTGTAATGTCGACTGTACTTCTTCCTATAGATGCTGCCTGGCCTGCTGCGTTCACCAGCATTTTGTGTGTGTTGCTTGAATTTCCAGTATCTGCAGATTTCCTCTTGTTCAGGATGTATATTGTATGTATTTCTCTGACATTAAATGTAGCTTTGAAACCTTTGAAATGACAGGAAGGTTGGTGGTATTGTGGATGGTGTAGAAAGTTTTTGTAGGTTACAACAGGATATTGACAGGACTGAGAAGTGGTAAATGAAGTTCAATCTGAGAAATGTGAAGTGATTCACTTTGGAGGGTCAAATTTGAAGGCAGATTACAGGGTTAATGGCAGTGTGGATGAGCAGAGCCATTTTGGAGTCCACCCTTAGATTATTGGGTTGTGGTCAACTCATTATAGAAAGGATCTGGAAACTTTAGAAAGGGTGCATAGGAGATTTACAGGATGCTGCCTGGATTAGAGAGATGCCTAATGAAGATAGCTTGAGTGAGCTGGGGTTTTTCTCTTTGGTGAGAAGGAGGATGACAGGTGACTTGATAGAGGTGTACAAGATGACCCAGAGACTTTTTCCCAGGGTGGGTGGAAATGGCTAATACCAGAGGTATTATTTTAAGGCGATTGAAGGAAAGTATTGGTGGGATATCAGAGGTACATTTTTTTTACACAGAGAGTGGTGGGTGCATAGAACAGGGGTAGTGGTAGAGGCAAATATATTAGGTGCATGTAAGAAATTCTTTGGTAGCAACATGGATGGTAGAAAAAATGGGGTCTGTGTAGGAGCGAATAGCTTGATTGACTTTGGATTGGTTCAAATGTTGGCACAACATTATCAGCTGAAGCGCCTTTAATGTACTGTTCTAAGTTCTATGTACTCTTCATCTCCTGTTCTCAATATTTATTCACAAACAAGAGAAAATCTGCAGACATTTCGGCCTGAAGCACAACTGTACTCTTTTCCATTGATGCTGCCTGGCATGCTGAGGTCCTCTAGCATTTTGTGTGTGTTGCTCAATATTTATTGTTTACTTATTTGATATTATGATTAGAAATCTTTTTTCTTTTGTATTTGCACAGTGGGTTACGTTTTGCACACTGGCTGTTTGTCTGTCCTGTTGCGTACAATCTTTCATTGATCTTATTGTGTTTCTTGGAGTATGTCCTCAGGAAAATGAATCTCACTGTTGTATATGGTGTCACAAATGTACTTCGATAATAAATTTACGGTGAACTTTGTGAAGTCTGTGCGACAGCCTTGTCCACAGCCTAGTGCCCTGGTGGCAGTCTGACCTGGCGCTCTCCCAGGAGGATGTGAAAGTGACGTACCCTGCTAGCACGGGCAATATTAAAGAGCAGAGGTATCCTTCGGAGCTGAGGGGCTGAGGGGCTGATGTAGTTCAGCAGGAGTGGGAGATCAAAAGCTGCTGCATTTCAATAACAACTACACAGAAAGAGGAACAAGGCAGCAAATTCAATCATTAATGTCAGTTTCTGGGGAATATGTGCATGGAGAGATCAGACATGATTATCCCAGATACCTTGATGCGGAAAATCATCAACACATGAGATTCTGCAGGTGCTGGAAATCCAAAGCAACATTCACAAAACTCAGCAGGTCAGGTTGAGAAATGGAGAGGAATAAACAATCAACACACACAGAATGCTGGAGGAACTCAGCAGGCCAGGCAGAATCCATGGAAAAGAGTAAACAGTCCAGTTTTCTACAGATTCTTCTTGATACTCCTGGACTCATTTCTCCCACCAAAGTGACAAGGTTTTGTTTACTTTCGTCACATTTTCCTCTTTCTGAGGCTTGTGTATCTCAGTTGTTTTTAACAATTTAACTGTTCCTTTCTTGCCAGGCACAATTTGGAGAAGTCACTGCTGGTTGATCCCTGGCACTCGGTAAAAGCAGCAGACCTGGGTGAGTGGTTTAGCTTAGCACCAACCATTACCTTTCATTAGATTAGTTTTATTTATCACATTTAAGGTGTTTGGTACTGTTACGGTTAATGTAACTTTATTACTGTGGCAGCAAACACCAATCGGGGTTCAATTCCCACTGATGCATGCAAGGAGTTTGTATGTTCTCCCCACGATCACGTGGGTTTCCTCTGGGTGCACCCGTTTCCTACCATATTCCAAAGTGTTGGTGAGTTGTGGGCATGCTATGTTGGTGCTGGAAACGTAGTGACACTTGTGAACTGCCCAGCACAGTCTTCGCTGATTTAATTTGATTCAAGCAACATGTTTCACTGTATGTTTCAACCTTATGATGTGCATCTGACAAATACAGTGAAATGCAATATTTATATTAACAACCAACAGAACCTAAGGATGTACTGGGGGCAGCCGCAAGTGTCGTTAAAAAAAAACTCTAGTGCCAACATAGCATGCCCACAGTGTTCAACAGAACAACAACAGCAAGACAAGCCTCTTTCCTACCCATGCACAAATCAGGGCCTCCGACTCCAGGACAGGCCACCTCCTGGATAGGGGAGTCAAGGGTTATGGGGACAAGGCAGGAACCGGGTATTGATAGTAGATGATCAGCCATAATCTCAGAATGGCGGTGCAGGCTTGAAGGGCCAAATGGTCTACTTCTGCACCTACTGTCAATTGTCTATTGTCTATTATCAGGACTGGAAAGGAAGAGGGGAGACGCCAGAATAAAAAGGTTCGGAGAGGGGAAGGAAGACGAGCTAGAAGGTGATAGGGGAAACGATGTGCGTGGAGGTGGAATGTTATCCTTTGACTTTTCCAGCTATCACCTCCAGCTTTTAACTTCATTCACCCTCCCCCCCCCCACCTTATTCTGGTACCTTCCCCTTCCTTTCCAGTCCTGATGAAGGGTCTCGGCACAGAACATTGATAATGCATTTCTATAAATGCTGCCTCGCCTACTGATTTCCTCCAGCACTTTGTGTACGTTAATCTGGTGTTCAAAGTTCAAAGTTCAATGTAAATTTATTTGAAATAACATATATGTCACCATATACAACCCTGAGATTCATTTTCTTGCAGGCATTCACAGTAACTACATAGAAACACAATAGCGTTAATAAATATCCATACCCAACAGGACGGATAAACAATCGATGTGCAAAAGACACAAAACTGTGTAATTACAAAAGAAAAAAAATAAATAAGCAATAAGTAACAAGAACATGAATGATGAGTCCTTGAAAGTGAGTCCATAGGTTGTGGGAACAGTTCAGTGATGGGTGAATGACATAAGTAAAGTTATCCTCCCGGTACAACAGCCTGATGGCTGAGGGTTTATAACTGTCGTTGAACCTGGTGCTGCTGGTCCTGAGGATCCTGTACCTTCTTACCGATGGCAGCAGCAAGAAGAGAGCATAGTCTAGATAGTGGGGCCCCTGATGAAGGGCTGAATGGTGGGGGGGCTTTATCTGTGATGGACTATGCTGGAAGCATAAACTGGAAACAGATGTTCTGAGGGAAACGTACGGAAGAAATGTGGCAAATGTTCAGGGGATATTTGCCTGGAGTTCTGAGTAGGTACGTTCCAATGAGACAGGGAAAGGATGGTAGGGTACAAGATCCGTGTTGTACAAAGGCTGTTGAAAATCTAGTCAAGAAGAAAAGAAGAGCTTAGGAAAGGTTCAAAAAACTAGGTAATGATAGAGATCTGAAAGATTATAAGACTAGCAGGAAGGAGCTTAAGAATGGAATTAGGAGAGCCAGAAGGGACAATGAGAAGGTCTTGGCGGACAGGACTAAGGGAAACCCCAAGGCATTCTACAAGTATGTGAAGAGCAAGAGGATAAGATGTGAGAGAATAGGACCAACAAGTGTGACAGTGGCAAAGAGTGTATGGAACTGGAGGAGATGGCAGAGATACTTAATGAATACCTTACTTCAGTATTTACTATGGAAAAGGATCTTGGCGATTGTAGGGATGACTTGCAGTGGACTGAAAAGCTTGAGCATGTAGATATTAAGGAAGAGGATGTGCTGGAGCTTTTAGAAAGCATCAAGTTGGATAAGTCACCGGGACTGGACGGGATGTACCCCAGGCTACTATGGGAGGTGAGGGTGGAGATTGCTGAGCCTCTGGTGATGATCTTTGCATCATCAATGATGACAGGAGAGGTTCCAGAGAATTGGAGGGTTGCGGATCTTGTTCCCTTATTCAAGAAAGGGAGTAGAGATAGCCCAGGAAATTATAGGCCAATGAGTCTTACTTCAGTGGTTGGTAAATTGACGAAGAAGATCCTGAAATGCCGGATTTATGAATATTTGGAGAGGCATAATATGATTAGGAGGAATAGTTAGCATGGCTTTGCCAAGAGCAGGTCCTGCCTTACGAGCCTGACTGAATTTTTTGAGTATGTGACTAAACAAATTGATGAAGGTAGAGCAGTAGATGTAGTGTATATGGATTTCAGCAAGGCATTTGATAAGGTACCCCATGCAAGGTTTATTGAGAAGATAAGGAGGCATGGGATCCAAGGGGACATTGCTTTGTGGATTCAGAACTGGCTTGCCCACAGAAGGCAAAGAGTGGTTGTAGACGGGTCATATTTTGCATGGAGTCCAGTGACCAGTGGTGTGCCTCAGGGATCTGTTCTGGGACCCCTACTCTTTGTGATTTTTATAAATGACCTGGATGAGGAAGTGGAGGGATGGGTTAGTAAATTTGCTGATGACACAAAGGTTGGGGGTGTTGTGGATAGTGTGGAGGGTTGTCAGAGGTTACAGCGGGACATTGATAGAATGCAAAACTGTTACAAGGGGTGTACCCAAGTGCAGGACACAGACACGGGGGTAGCATTAATAGAAGTGTGTTTATTAATAGTTGCCAGGGAGGCTGAAGAGCAAGGATTAGGTGCTTACGTGGACGTGAACATTGGACAATGAACCGGAGGAGCCTGGACTTGGAGTTGGACGCAGAACCTGGACTTGGACTTGGACACGGCACCGGGACTTGGACTCAGAAATGGAGCTGGGGCTCGGACTAGGACACGGATATGGAGCCATGGCTCGACCTTGGACTCAGACATAGAGCCGGGCCTTGGACTAGGACACGGACACAGAACCGGGGCTCAAACTTGGACACAGAACCGGGGCTCAAACTTGGACACAGAACCAGGACTCGAACTTGGACATGGGAGCCAGGACTCGAACTTGGACACAGGAGACAAAACCAAACAAAGACAGACCATTTGTATCTTGACTTGGGGTAGCGGCAAACGGCCTGCAGTCCTCAGCTGGACACAAGACGATAAAACCAAACAATGACAGACAATTCGTATCTTGACTCAGAGTAGCTGAAAATGGCCTGCAATCCTCAGCTGCCCACGAGAACAACAGAATTTGTAACTTGACTCGGAGTAGCGGCAAGCAGCTGGCTAAACTCAGCTGGACACGAAAATGACAGAATTCACAAAGAGACCCCAGGCACCGAAGCAGCTTAGAGTCCACTATTCTCGGCGGCCCGGAACGTGCATTGCCGCCCTGCTCAGGAGACAGACCAGCCTTGAGTAGATGTAAGCCAGAGTTTTTATGCTGCTGCTTCGGATGAAAATCAGGTGCTCGAATCAAGGAGCCCGTAGAACATGGGGAAAAGGAAATTAACTGAAATGAGGAGTCAACGGACCGGACCGTGACAAAAACTGGGCTGAGAAGTGGCAAATGGAGTTCAACCCAGATAAGTGTGAGGTGGTTCATTTTGGTTGGTCAAATATGATGGCAGAACATAACATTAATGGCAAGACTCTTGGCAGTATGGAGGATCAGAGGGATCTTGGGGTCTGAGTCCATAGGACACTCAAAGCTGCTATGCAGGTTGACTCTGTGGTTAAGAAGGCATACGGTGCATTGGCCTTCATCAACCGTGGGATTGAGTTTAGGAGCCGAGAGGTAATGTTGCAGCTATATAGGAACCTGGTCAGACCCCACTTGGAGTACTGTGCTCCGTTCTGGTCGCCTCACTACAGGAAGGATCTGGAAACCATAGGAAGGGTGCAGAGGAGATTTACAAGGATGTTGCCTGGATTGGGGAGCATG
Organism: Mobula birostris; assembly: GCF_030028105.1. Taxonomy (NCBI): domain Eukaryota; kingdom Metazoa; phylum Chordata; class Chondrichthyes; order Myliobatiformes; family Myliobatidae; genus Mobula; species Mobula birostris. The sequence goes on from NC_092379.1 coordinate 145,335,563, forward strand.
CCTTATGAGAATAGGTTGAGTGAACTCAGCCTTTTCTCCTTGGAGCGACGGAGGATGAGACCTGACCTGATAGAGGTGTATAAGATGATGAGAGGCATTGATCATGTGGATAGTCAGAGGCTTTTCCCCAGGGCTGAAATAGCTAGCACAAGAGGGCATAGTTTTAAGGTGCTTGGAAGAGGGTACTGAAGAGATGTCAGGGTTAAGTTATTTACGCAGAGAGTGGTGAGTGTGTGGAATGGGCTGCCGGTGACGGTGGTGGAGGCAGAAATGATAGGGTCTTTAAGGAGACTCCTGGATGGTTACATGGAGCTTAGAAAAATAGAGAGCTATGGTAGGTAGTTCTAAGGTAGGAACATGTTCAGCACAGCTTTGTGGGCCAAAAGGCCTGTATTGTGCTGTAGGTTTTCTATGTTTCTATGTATCCACTACTTTGTGTAGGATATTCTGTTCAAGGGCGTTGGCATTTCCAGAGCAGGCTGTGTTGCAGCCAGTCAATATACTCTCCACCACTCATCTGTAGAAGTTTGTCAGAGTTTTAGATGTCATGCTGCATCTTTGAAAACTTCTAAGGAAGTCGAGGCGCCGCCGTGCTTTCTTCATAATTGTCCATTTCTGTCACTTGAGGTTTTTCATTGATTCTGTTGTGTTTCTATTTGCTGTGAATGAGGTCCTCTGAATGATAAACAGATGAATTTACAGTTGCTGATCCTCTCCACTTCTGATCCCCCATTGAAGATTGGCTTGTGGACTTCTGCTTTCTTCCTCCTGAAGTCAATGATCAGCTCCTTGGTCTTGCTGACATTGAGTGAGAGGCTGCTGTTGTGGCCCCACTCAGCCAGATTTTCAATCTTCCTCCTAAATGCTGATACATCATCACCACTGAGTCTGCCTATAGCAGTGGTGTGGTCAGCAAACTTAAACATGGCATCAGAGCCTTATTTGGACTCACAGCTGTAAACCTTATGGTGAACCTTTGCTGATGGAAACTGTGGATGAGATGTTGTTGCCAGTCAAAATTGACTGGATTCTGCAAGTGAGGAAATGGAGGATCCAAATGCACAAGGAGATAGTGGGGCCAAGGTCTTGGAGCTTATTGATTAGTTTTGAGGGGTTGATATTATTGAATGCAGACCTGTAGTCAATGAAGAGTATCTGGTGTATGCATCTTTGCTGTCCAGGTGTTCCAGGGTTGAGTGATCAGTCAATGAAGTTGCATTTGCCATGGACCCATTGTGTCGTTTCACAAATTAGAGCAGATCCAAGATACTTCTCAGGCAGGAGTTGCTATGTTTCGTCACCAACCTCTCAAAACAGTTCATCACTGTGGATGCAAGTGCTACTGGTCTTTAGTCACTGAGGCAGGTCACCACGTTCTTTTCAGGCACCAGTATAACTGAGGCCTGCTTGACGTAGGTGAGCACCACAGACTGCTGACGTATGAGGTTAAAAGTCTCAGTGAACACTCCAGGCAGTTGATCAGCACAGGCCTTCAGTACTTGGCCAGGTACCCTGTGTGGGCCGGATGCTTTCTGTGGGTTCATCTAGCTGAAGGATCCTCTCCTGCCGGTCACAGACACTGAGATGATGTGGTGTTCACACCAGAGCTGGTGGCTGCTGCATACCGCAATCAACTTGGCTATCATTTTCTTGGCCGGCAGCCACTCAGCTGAAGAACATGTTGTAACAACTGGCAGGTGTTGACAGGCAAGTGAACCCTCCTAATTGAGCAACATTCAAGGCTTCCCAGCAACCTCACATTACCTCATTGTTGTTCTCACGTTGTCAGTTCCTTACATTCAATTTGATTACCATAAACTATAAGACCACAAGATATAGGATCAGAATTAACCCATTCAGCCCATCGATTCATGCCTGCCATTCCATCATGCCTGAAATGATCCCTCTCTACCCCATTCTCCTGTTTCCTCCCTGTAACATTTGACGCCCTGACTGGTCAAGAAACTATCAACGCCTGCTTTAAATACACTCAACGACTTGGCCTCCACAGCCATCTGTGACAATAAATTCCACAGATTCAGCACCCTCTGGCTTTAGACATTCCTCTTCACCTCTGTTCTAAATGACATCCATCTATTCTTAGGCTGAACTCTCTGCCTATTCACCCACGATAAGAAACATCCTCTTCACATCCATTCTACCTCGGGTTAATATATTCGATAAGTTTCAACAAGATCCACCCCCCCGCCCCCCAGAGTCTTCTAAACTCCAGTGAGTCCAGGCTCAGGTTAGACAGATTCTCACTGACCGAACCAGGACCTTCGGCCCACAGTATCTGTGCTAACTACCAAATTCTATCAATAATAGTCCTATTTTCCAACGCTTGGTCAGTAGCTTTAAGAATCAACTCAAAGATCAAAGCTCAAAGTAAATTTATTATCAAAGTACACATATGTCATCATATACAACATGAGATGCATTTTCTTCGGGGTGTTCACAGCAAATAGAAAGAAACACAATAGAATCAATGAAAAACCTCACACGAACAAACAGCCATTGCAAAAGACAGCAAACTTTATTCACCACATGCACTTACACGTATTAGGAACCTGCTGTGGCGTGCTGGTCAGCAAGCAAAACATTCAACAATTATAAAGAATAAAGGTTTATAAAAATAATTGAAAGCAGTAATCAAGTCGGAGGTTAAAGGGTGGATAGGGAATAAAATATGCTATTATGTATTACATTGTAAACTTTATTACAGAAAGTGATACACAAAGATAATGCATGAAGGATCCCGCCCACCCTGTTCATGGACTGTTTGTCACACTCCCATCAAGGAGGAGGTTATGTAGCATTCACACCAGAGCCACCAGACTCAAAAACATTTACTTTCCCCAAGCAATAAGACTGATCAACATCTCCACCTACAAACCCACCCTCCACACCCCCAACCACCACTACTTTAAGATTTCCTGTCAGTCACTGTATGTACAGATACTCCTGTGCTTAGCATCACGTTATGGAGATACAATGTGCATAGCTATCATATACATTTATATTTATTGTGTTTTCTTTTATTACTGTGCTTTTAATCTTACTGTTTTTTATTGTGTGGCATTGGATCCAGAGTAACAATAATTCCATTTTCCTTTATACTGTTGTACTGGAAATGAGGTAAACAATATTGAATCTCGCTTATAGAGAATTATAAGACCATTAGCCCATAAGATATAGGAGCAAAATTAGGCCTTTCAGCCCATCGATTCTGCTCCGTCATTGCATCTTCACTGATCCTGGATCTCACTCCACCCCATACACCTGCCTTCTCACCATATCCTTTGATGCCCTGCCCAATCAGGAAACGATCAACTTCCACTTTAAATATACCCATGGACTTAGCCACCACCACAGTCTGTGGCAGAAAATTCCACAGATTCACTACTCTCTGGCTAAAAAAAATTCCTTCCTACCTCTGTTCTAGAAGGTCGCCCCCTCAATTTCAAGGCTGTGCCCTCTGGTTTTGGATACACCAACCATAAGAAACATCCTCTCCACATCCACCCTATTTAGCCCTTTCAACATTCAATAGACTTTAATAACATCCCTCCTGCATTCTTCTAAGTTCCAGTGAGTACAGTCCCCAAGCTGCCAGGCACTCCTAATGAGTTACACCCTTCATTCCGAGAATCATCCTTGTGAACCTCCTCCTAGCTCTCTCCAATGACAATACATCCTTTCTGAGATATGGGGCCCAAAACTGTTGACAATACTCCAAGTGCAGCCTCACCATTGTCTTATAAAGGCCCAGCATTAACTCCCTGCTTTTATTTTCCATTTCCTTTGAAATAAATGCCAACATTGCATTTGCCTTTTTTACCACAGACTCAACCTGTAAATTAACCTTCTGGAAGTCTTGCACAAGGACTCTTCAGTTCCTCTGCACCCCTGGTGTTTGAATTTTCACCCCGTTTAGATAATAGTCTGTACTATTGTTGTTTTTACTAAACTGCATTATCATACCTGTAATGCCCTAGTTCATATTTTTTACTGTTATGCTGTATGTATTTCATTTTGTGCTGCTCTGTGTGAGCTGCTTGTTTTCAGCTTATGTTTGGGTTATCGTTGAAGATAAGAGATGAGGAGAAATGTGTGCCATCCAATTAGAATGGTCAAATTGAGGGGAGGCTTTCTCTGGTGAGGGACATTAAAGTTGGTCTTGAGGCTCGTGTTGGAGAGGAGATGAAGACAGACGATGCTGGGGAGAACCGGTTGTAGCATACAATCCGGTGGGAGACCGTTTGTTCGAGATGGATTGCGAGCGACGTTCGGAAGGTGGTGTGTGCTTTCACATTGACCGAGGGCCCAGCACGTGAGTGACAGAAGTTCAAGATGAGCCCCAACTTGTGCACATTTGACAGTTCAATCAGAATGGGCCCTTTTCTTTTTGTTATTCTTTACTGACCCTTCAGTTAAGAGTCATAAATATAATTCCTTTAATCATATGCCGTGTTATTTCATGGCATTAATTTGTAACAGGGTAGCAAATGACACAGCATCTACACAAACCGGGGTTTGGGGTGGGATCGAGCGCGTCTCAATCTCACGAGTTTGGCGGGGCTGGACTTACGCAGCCAAGGAAACCAGGGTGTTTTATTGTGGGGGCTCGTCCGGGATCGATTTCGTTGGATGTTGTGTGATTGCCCTGAGCTTTGATTCAGTGGGTTGTGCGTTTAAGTCTGTGTTAAATTATTGTTCTGTAAAGTGATTACGATACGTGGTTATGGATGCTGCAGGGGTGGAGCGGAGGTTTTATAAAATGGCGGGCAAAGACTTTGTTCTAGTTCAGACTAGCACTGACATAACAGCAGTGGATCTACCTGGTACTATTGGGGCCCCGGGAGAGGGGCGGCCGTGGGCTGTCCATACTTTCCGGAAGGAGGGGAGGGTAGACAAGGGTGCTGAATCGGAAGCTGAGATTCCCGTAGCTGGGGACGGAGACTTTAAAGGAAAGTTGCTCTCGTTTCTACAGAGCGAGGGGAAGGAGTGGTCTGATGTATAAGGTCTATTGAGTCCTCCAGCAAGGGGTGAGCATTCTGAGTTGGTAGCGGCCCTTACCTCCCTGGTGAATAAATGGAAAAGGCCCCGCCTGTTCTCAGGAACGAAGCCCACCCGAATGGGGACGAGGAGTGTGAGATTTGGGCATCTCAGCTGCTGGATGAGGGGCAGTGCTCTGATGACAAAAAGAGACACCGATTGGTTGAAAGTTTGAAGGGGCCGGCTGTTGACGTAGTGAGATCCGTAAAGACACAAAACCCCGTTGTAACTTCTGCGGTGTACATACCAACGGTAGAAAATGTTCTTGGCGTGACGGGCAGCGCAATGCAGCTTATGATGGGTTTCAAAACATGCTTCAAGAGAAGGGGACAAACTTTCCACCTACATAGGAGGGGTGATTGATAAGTTCGTGGCTTAAGGTAGAAGGAGTCAATTTCAGGAAACCTAGCACATTTATGTTTCAACATAGTCCCCTCCTACACTTACACACTTAGTCCAGCGGTCGTGGAGCATATGGATCTTGGACCTCCAGAAAGTGTCCACAGCAGGGTTGATTGATTAGTTTCTAGCCTAAGGTAGAAGGAGATGTTATACAGCTCTCATTACATGCAAATACAGTTCAACTCTTTGAGTGATTATGCAGAAAGTTTGAAATTAATAACTCATCAGGGGTGATTGATAAGTTTGTGGCCTAAGGTAGAAGGAGATGAGTTATTAACTTCAAGCTTTCTGCATGATCACTCAAAGAGTTAACCTGCATGTGCATGTAACGAGAGCTGTATAACTCATCTCCTTCTACCTTAGGCCACGAACTTATCAATCACCTCTGCTGTGGACCACTTCCTGAAGGTCCAAGATGCCGACTTCCACAAAGTAGGGATCCAGCTGCTCCACGACTGCTGGACTAGGTGTGTAAATGTAACAGAGGACTACGTTGAAAAATAAATGTGCTAGGTTTTCTAAAATTGGCTCCTTGTACCTTAGGCCATGAACTTATCAATCACTCCTCGTATTTTGGCGAGAGAGGCAGCTGAGTTGCTTGTGGCATACAGGGGCCATTCAAACGGCTGAGGTGGATCAGTTAAGAATGGACCAAATGGCGAAAGTAACCCATTCGCCAGACCTGATCGCTTGGGGTCTCCGAATGTCTCGTAAGGCGTGCCCCCCCTCATTTGTCGAGCTAATCAGAGAAGTAAGAGAGGAAGAGAATGCGACGGAGGCGCGGGAGGCCTCTGCAGGGTACAGTCCTCAGTAGTGGTCCTCTTGGCTGAGGTGACCACTGATAACCCACCCTGGGGAATGGTGAAGGAGTTTGTGGCAGAGTTTAGGACTGAGATGTCCCGGTTGTTATCAGCGGTGTGGCCCCCTTCCCCATACGATAGAGCTGATACGGGAGGCAGACCCCCTGAGGGGACGGACTACGCAGAGGGCTGCTAGTGGCCGGGGTCCCGTGAGATGGGGAGCAGCTGGTATTGTCTGTTATAACTGTAGTGAAGAAGGACACTCCAGGTGGGAGTGAGAAGGACAGGAGAACCCTTGGAGAGTGAGCCCCTGGGTACCTAAACGAAGGGACCCAGTGTGGGAACAGCCTGGTGTCTCGGGGGGGAACACATTTCCAGCAATATATCAAAGAACACTCTAAAGCAAAAAAACTATTCCTGAAGCCTTAGTGGGGCCAAGCTCCAGTGTATCGCTATGGATCGAGGGTATTTATGCCAGAGCCATACTTGACACCGGCTCTCAGGTTACTCTGCTGCACTGTTCATTTTACAACCGGTATTTGACGCATTTACCATTGACGTCCCTCAGTGCGCTAGAGATCTGGGGTTACTTGTCATCGAAGCTGGAGTTTTCGGAGGCAGATGTGGGTGTAGCCGAGGTCTTTGATACATTAGCGCTGGTTTATCCAGACCCGTCAAGAGGGACGGAGCTTCAAACCCCATGGGGACGAGTACTCCTATTGTGAGGAGATTAGTGGGAGCCTGAAAGGAGAAAGTTGGAGACAGCTTTCTGAAAACATTCATTCATCCTGTGTTCCGAGCTACTTTTGAGGAACTGCGTGGCCACACTGGGCTGGATGATAGTATAGTCATAGTCATAGTCATACTTTATTGATCTTGGGGGAAATTGGTTTTCGTTACAGTTGCGCCATAAATAATTAAATAGTAATAAAACCATAAATAGTTAAATAGTAATATGTAAATTATGCCAGGAAGTAAGTCCTGGACCAGCCTATTGGCTCAGGGTGTCTGACCCTCCAAGGGAGGAGATGTAAAGTTTGATGGCCACAGGCAGGAATGACTTCCTATGACGCTCTGTGTTGCATCTTGGTGGAATGAGTCTCTGACTGAATGTACTCCTGTGCCCACCCAGTACATTATGTAGTGGATGGGAGACATTGTCCAAGATGGCATGCAACTTGGACAGCATGATGAGCATAAACGAAGGACTGTGTGGTTCACCCCGTCAAAACCAGTCGGGTTACGGCCTGGAGGAGTAGCGAGAGTGGCAGGAAATCCCAAATTTCCAGGAATGCCTGATGCCAAGTTCCTCTTGGTGGATGCTTCAGAAGATCACGAAGAGGAGTTAGACTTACTTACTGGGGTACTGATGAGGCCCGAACTCCAGAAGTCCTCGGTTGTACGGGTGAAGATGACAGTGATTGTCAGGAACACTTCAAAAAGGGAGGTCACGCTCAGGCAGGGGATGCAAATGGCGCACCTCTTCCCAGTGACGGTAATGTCTAGTGTTCCCTGTGAGACAAGCAGGGGAGAAACTCTCTCGAACAAAGGGAAAGTTGACTACCAAGTCATTCAACTTTGGGGACTGTCTGGTACCTGGAGGTTGGAAGAAGAGGTTGATGGAGAAAATGATGAAGCTGGAAGATGTCTTTTCCACTGACGAGTTTGATGTGCACTCGCCACACTATCCGGGTGACTGAGGATTCCCTGTTCACAGAAAGGTCGCGGCAATTGGCACCTGCAGAGGTGGAGGATGCTCGGCAGCACCTGTGGAAGTTGAAGGAAGTTAGGATCATCACTGAGTCCAAAAGTCATTATGCGTCTCCAGTAATGGTGGCCAGGAAGAGAATGGGAAGGTACAGATGTGTGTGGACTATAGGACTCTGAACAGACGTACAGTTTCCGGCCAGTATACAGTTCCGAGAATCAAGGACGCACTGTCCTGCCTGAATGGTGGGATGTGGTTCAGTGTGCTGGACTTGAGGAGTGATATTACCAGATACCCATGAGGAAGGCTGATAAAGAGAAGATGTCTGAAGTATGTGTCTGATATAAGAAGGGAGCTGAAAAAGGCTTATGAATTAGCTGAGGTTGCGGCTAACAAGCAGAATCAAAGAAATAAAAGGAGTTATGATCAAAAAGTTAGGTTCTCCCAACTAATGCCTGGAGACAGAGTCCTCACAATGAATCTGGGGCTACCTGGGAAACATCAGTTGGCTGACTGCTGTGTGGCTATGCCCTGTGTAGTGGAGAGTCAGAGGCCAAACGTTCCAGTTTTCCGGGTGAAACCAGGGGATGGGAATAGGCTTGTCACGATTCTCCATCGAAACCACCTTCTGCCTCTGGGACAAGAGGTGTGTGTTGACCCAGAACCTGACCTGGAGCCTACACCTAGTGAGAGGGCTCTGTGGCAACATGGGGGACTGAAGGACCAGCGGCAGGAAGGGTTAGACCGGCCACCGCCTCTGAATGGGATACGGACTCGATGAGGAAATGGGGGTGTGGTATATGCTGCCTTTTGCTAACTCCCCACTAATTGAGGAAGAGACTCACACTGAAGCAGGTGAAATCAGAGGAATTAGCAGTGGACAGGCAGGCATTCAGCTGGACCATGAATCAGAGCTCAGCCAACAGGCAGAGGGGTCCGAGTTGCAGGAGGGCACGAGTGATAGACTGGGGGAGGCCTCGCCGTGTAGACCAGAAGTATCCCAGGGTGTGTCTGTAACTGAAGAAGTAGATGATGGGGTAAAGAGGTCTCAAAGAATCAGGAGACCCCAGATAGGCTGGCCTATGTAGCACTAGGGGAAGAGAGTGCTACGACCATCCCCCAGTGAGATATGTCACTACCCTTTACAAATAGATTGGAGGTGCTGACATCACAAAATTCCTTTGAAAGCGGTGGTAATAAGATGAGGTGACAAATTATTTCAAGGTCATGAGGACATGACTATTTTAGTGAGGGGAGAGTGTAATGCCCTGGTTTATATTTTTTACTGTTATGCTGTATGTATTCCTTTTTGTGCTCTTCTGTGTGAGCTGCTTGTTTTCAGCTTGTGTTTGGGTTATCGTTGACGATAAGAGATGAGGAGAAATATGTGCATCCAATTAGGATGGTAGAATTGAGGGGAGGCTTTCTCTGGTGAGGATCACTAAGATTGAGCTTGGGGCTTATGCTCTCGAGGAGATGAAGAAAGAAGACCCTGGGGAGAGCTGGTGGGAGACCCATTTGTTCGAGATGGATTGCGAGCGATGTTTGGAAGATGGTGTGTGCTTTCACATTGACCGAGGGCCCAGTGCGCGACTGACAGAGAAGTTGAAGATGAGCTCCAACTTGTGCACATTTGACTGTTTAATTAGAATGGGCCCTTTTCTTTTTGTTGTTCTTTACTAACCTTTCAGTTAAGATTTATAAATATAATTCCTTTAATCGTATGCAGTGCACTGTCTGTTATTTCGCAGCATTAATTTGTAACAGGGTAGCGAATGACACAGCATCCACACAAACCGGGGTTCGGGGTGGGATCGAGCGCGTCTCAATCTCACGAGTTTGGCGAGGCCGGAGTCCGTCTTCCCTAGACTTATGCAGCCAAGGAAACCAGGCTGTTTCATACATTTCCCAACACTGTATTCCATCTGCTAGTTTTAAGCTCATTCTCCCAATTTGTCTACGTCCTGCCACAATCACATTGCTTTCTCAGAACTACCTACCCCTCCATCTATCTTCTTATCATCCACAAACTTTGCCACAAAGCCATCAATTCCATTATCTAAATCATTGACAAACAACGTGAAAAGTCATGGTCCTAATACTGACCCCTGTAGAACACACCAGTCACCAGTAGCCAACCAGAAAAGGCCCCTTTTATTCACACTTGCTGCCTCCTGCCAGTCAGCCATTCCTCTATCCATGCCAGTATCTTTCCTGTAACACCATAGGATTTTATCTTGTTAAGCAGCCTCATGTGTGGCACCTTATTAAATGCCTTCTGAAAATCCAAGTAAATGACATCCACTGCCTTTCCTTTGTTCACCCTGCTTGTTACTTCCTCAAAGAACTTCAACAGATTTGTCAGGCAAGATTTCCCTTTACAAAACCATGCTGACTTTGACTTATTTTATCATTTGTCAGCAAGACCTTGAAACCTCATCCTTAATAATAGACTTCAGCTCTTTCCCAACTACTAAGGTTAGGCTAACTGGACTATAATTTTCTTTCTTTTGCCTTCCTCCCTTCTTAAAAAATGGATTGACAGTCCTCCAGGATCATGTCAGTATCAAGTGATTCTTGAAAGATCATGACCAATGCATCCGTTATCTCTTCAGCAACCTCTCTCAGGACTCTGGAATGTAGTCCATCTGGTCCAGGTGACTTATCCACCTTAAGACCTTTGAGTTTGCCTAGCACTTTTTCCTTTGTAATAGCAATAACACTCACTCTTGCTCCCTGACACTCACGGACCTCTGGCACATTGCTAGTGTCTACAGTGAAGACAGATGCAAAGTATCCATTAAGTTCACCTGTCATTTTTTGTCCCCGATTACTACCTCACCAGTATCATTTTCCAGGGGTCCAATATCAACTCTCCCTTTTACTCTTTATATAACTGATAAAGCTTTAAGTATCCTGCATTATATTATTGGCTAGTTTGCCTTCATATTTCATCTTTTCCCTTCTTATAGCTTTTTAGTTGCCTTTTGCTAGATTTTACATCCCAATTATCCAACTTCCTACTCACTTTTGCTACATTATATGCCCTTTGCTTGGCTCTTATGCAGTCCTTAACTTCCCTCCTCAGCCACAGTTGTCAACCCCTAGCTTTTGAGAACAACTTCTTCTGTGGGACATCTTATCCTGCACCTTGTGAACTATTCCCAGAAACTTCAGCCATCACTGCTCTGCCATCATCCCCGCCAGCATCCTCCTGCAATCCGCCTGGGCAAGCTCCTCTCTCATGCCTCTGTAATTCCCTTTATTCCATTGTGATACTGATACACGTGACTTAAGTTTCTCCCTGTCATATTGCAGTATGAATTCAATCACTGCCTCCTAAGGGTTCCCTTTCGTGAAGCTTCCTAATAAGATCTGGATTATTACCCAACACCCAATCTAGGATAGCCTTTCCCCAAGTATGTTCAAGCTTAAGCTGCTCTAAAAAGCCATCTTATAGGCATTGAACAAACTCCCTCTCTTGCAATTTGACGCCAACCTAATTTTCTCAATATCCTTGCATATTGAAGTCCCCTGTTACCCTTATTATGTACCTTTTTCAGCTCCCTTTGCAATCTCAACCCCACATCTCGGCTACTATTTGGAGACCTATATATAATTCCAGGATGGTTTCTTCAACCCTTGCAATTTTGTAACTCCACCCACAAAGATTCAACATTCCCTGCCTCGATGTCACCTCTTTCTAAAGATGTAATTCCATCTCCATTATATATCACACAGCACAGAGACAAGCCCTGTGGCCCACTAAGGTCCACACTGGCTGAAAATTAATCTTATTCTGATCCCATTTTGTACTCACAACACTCCATCAACTCTCCCAGATTCTGCTGGTCAGTTACACACACTAGGGGCACTTTAGAGTGGATAATTAACCCACCAAACCACTTTGTTGGGACATGGGAGGAGACGGGAGCACCCAGAGGAAACCCGTGCAGTCACTTTATAGCCGTGACCGTGAGTCGACGTACAACTCCAGCTCTGCATTTATGTTTGCTGACGACACCTCCGTTGTAGGCTGAGCCAAAGGTGGTGTTGAATCAGCAGACAGGAGAGAGGTTGAGAATCTGATCGAATGGTGCCACAACAACAACCTCTCACTCAACGTCAGAGAAACACAGAAGAATTGATTATTGTCCAGAGGAGGAGGGAACCAGAGGTCCATAAGTCAGTCCTCATTACGGGATCAGAGGTGGAGAGGGTGGTGTAATGTTGTACCAGGTTCGTGGGTCTGGCAAGTGAGATAGAAAGCACTCTGCGAATAGGTATATTAGTCATTTACTTACAAACAGTAAAAATTCAACTGAATATTCATGTTCCCCAGTTTACAGACACTACAAAGCTGAATATCCAACAAACATAGTATACCTGCTCAATCATTATGTGCATCGTTGTCTTAAACAAAGGGAGAAGAGAGCAAGCCCCTTCCATGTGCTGTATACCCAGGATATTTGAAACTGGACACCAGGCAGAGACTGAATGGGAAAAGCAGCTGCAGTTTCTACACTAACCAATCACAACGGAAACGACTTTCGACAGTCTGAATAAGGCACGCCCCCACAGGACAGGTAGGTAACTTTAAATTCATTGGCATTATCATTTCAGAGGATCTGTTCTGGAACCTGCATGGAAGTGTTATCATAAAAGGTATGACAGTTATTTACTTAGAAGTTTGCGAAGATTCGTCACATCACCAAAAACTTTGACAAACTTTTATAGGTGCACAGTGGAGAGTATATTGACTGGCTGCATCAAGGCCTGGTATGGAAACACCAGTGCTGACAGAAGGTGGTGGATACAGCCCAGTCCATCAGAGGCAAAGCCCTCCCAATCATTGAGCACATCTGTAAAGGCACTGACACAAGAAAGCAGTGTCTGTCATCAACCACCACCCCCCATCTTGGCCATGCCCTCTTCTCATTACTATCATCAGGCAGGAAGTACAGGAGCCTTAGGTCCCACACCATCAGGTTCAGGCTCCTGAACCAGCGTGGATAACTTCACTCACCTCAACACTGTACTGATTCCATAACTTACAGATTCTCTTTCAAGGACTCTTTACAAATTATTTATTTGCACAGCCTGTCTTCTGTTGCACATTGATCCCTGCTGAGTGCAAACGCCAAGGAAAGCACTGGGAAACAAGTATTTGGACGGTCTTTTCATAATTGCGGGCACGTGGCCAAGTGGTTAAGGTGTTTGTCTAGTGATCTGAAGGTCGCTGGTTTGAGCCTCAGCTGAGGCAGCGTGTTTGTGTCCTTGAGCACACATTGCTCTAGTGTCTGTGCGAGGAATGGCGCCCCACACAGACTTCCAATCTGCCCCTTGTAAGGCATGAAAATGCCCAACGCAGGCCTCTCATGGTCTGTGTTGACGTTCCCCCCCACCCTTCATAATTGCAGAAGACTTCAATCATGTTAACATGCAGGACATTTTACCCAAATTCCACCAACATGTCACCATGGCTACTTGGGGAACTAATGGACTGGACCATGTTTATACAAACAGATGAGATAATTACAAAGCCATCCCATGCTCTCATCTTGGCCTCTCTGATGACTGCTCCAGAATGTTGATCACAGCATACTGACCTCTGCTGAAAATGGAGAGACCGGTCGAGAGCACCATCGCTGTATGGCTAACGAGGCAATCTCTTTGCTTCAGGACTGTTTTGAATGGGCTGAGAAGGCCGCCACAAATGGAGAAGACACAGACTTTGAGGCATATGCCTCACGTGTCACCAACTACATCAATAAGTGTGTTGATGATGCTGGCACCTCAGTAACAGTCATCTTACAGACCAACGAGAAGCCCTGACTGAATGCAAAGATACGCTCCCTGCTAAAAATTCGGGACGCTGCCTTCAAACCCAGTGACAGAGCAACTCTCAGAGCACCCAGGAGAAACCTCATATGAGGCATCAAGATGGCAAAGGCCACCTAAGCAAAAATATTCAGGAACACCTGTCTGATGACGATCCCTGGCTGGCACATGTGGCTGGCCATGAAAGGCATTACTGTCAACGCAAGGAAAAACGGCATTGATTGTTCCAGTGATGCCTCCCTCCCTGATGCTCTAAACAACTCTCATGTACACTTTGAGGCATACACACCACACTGCCCGTGAAAACCATCCCATTCCCAAGTGAGCAGCCACTGTCTGTAACAGCAGCAGACGTGAGAAGGACTCTGCAGAAAGTCAACTGACATAAGGTGGCCGGGCCAGACAACATCCCAGGCTGAGTACTCAGAGGGTGTGCATACCAGCTCACCGATGTCTTCACAGACATCTTCAACACTTCACTCATCCAGGCTGCTGTCCCCACATACTTCAAATCAGTCACCACCGTCCCTGTACCAAAGAACTCTACACTTTAAGAACTAAATGTCTATCGCCCAGTAACCATGATGCCAATGATCATGGAGTGCTTTGAACAGCACATAGCAGAAACTCCATTCCTGCCACATTGGACCCTCACTAATATGATTATAGACAGAACTGCTCTGTGGCAGATACCACAGCACCTGTCATGTGCCTGGCCCCAACACACCTTGAAAACAAGGACACTTTTGTCAGAATGCTACTTCAGGAGTTTAGTTTGGTATTCAACAATATTGTGCCCCAGACCTTGGTGAACAAACTCCTTGACCTGGGTCTAAATATACCCCTGTGCAACTGGGTGTTGGACTTCCTAACAAGCCGACCTCAGATAATCAGGATGCATAAACACTCCTCCCTCACTACCATCCTCAACAACTGGAGTGCTCCCCAGGGCTGTGTGCTGAGCCCACTGTTGTACACTCTGCTCACTCATGACTGCAGGGCCAAACTCCCGAGCAATCACATCGTCAAGTTCACCAATGACACAACAGTAACAGGACTCATCAACAACCACGATGAGACAGTCTACAGAGAGGAGGTGGAAGATCTCAAGTCCTGGTGCCAGGCAAATAACCTATTCCTTCATGTCAACAAGGCAAAGAAGATGGTTATCAACTTCAGGAGAACTCCAGTGAACGGGTAATCTAAACTGCCCAATGCATCACTAGCACCAGCCTACCCCTACCCACCATCAAGGACACATATACAGAAAGGTACTGGAAAAGAGCCAGTAACATCATGAAGGATCCCACCCACCCTCCTCTTGAACTGTTTGTCCCACTCCCATCAGAGAGCAGGCTACATAGCATCCACACCAGGACCACCAGACTCAAAAACATTTTCTTTTCCAAAGCAGTAAGACTGATCAACACCTCCAGCCACTAACTCCAACATTGCTTTATTATCACCTTTTGTACAGGTTGGCAACGCTTTATAGAAATACAGTCAATCTATGTACATAAGTTATTTATGTATTACATTTATTGTGTTGTTTTTATTATTATTGTGTTCTTTATCTTTTGTGTGAAACAGCCTGGTTTCCTTGGCTGCATAAGTCTAGGGAAGACAACCTCCGGCCTTGCCAAACTCGTGAGACTGAGACGCGCTCGATCCCACCCCGAACCCTGGTTTGTGTGGATGCTGTGTCATTCGCTACCCTGTTACAAATTAATGCCATGAAATAACAGACAGCACACTGCATACGATTAAAGGAATAATATTTATAAATCTTAACTGAAGGGTCAGTAAAGGATAACAAAAAGAAATGGGTCCATTCTAATTAAACAGTCAAATATGCACAAGTTGGAGCTCATAGAACATAGAACATAGAATAGTACAGCACAGTACAGGCCCTTCGGCCCACAATGTTGTGCCGACCCTCAAACCCTGCCTGCCAAATAAGCCCCCACCTTAGATTCCTCCATATACCTGTCTAGTAGTCTCTTAAACTTCACTAGTGTATCTGCCTTCACCACTCAGGCAGTGCATTCCACACACCAACCACTCTCTGAGTAAAAAAACCTTCCCCTAATATCCCCCTTGAACTTCCCATCCCTTACCTTAAAGCCATGTCCTCTTGTATTGAGCAGTGGTGCCCTGGGGAAGAGGCGCTGGCTATCCACTCTATCTATTCCTCTTATTATCTTGCACACCTCTATCATGTCTCCTCTCATCCTCCTTCTCTCCAAAGAGTAAAGCCCTAGCTCCCTTAATCTCTGATCATAATGCATACTTTCTAAACCAGGCAGCATCCTGGTAAATCTCCTCTGTACCCTTTCCAATGCTTCCACATCCTTCCTATAGTGAGGTGACCGGAACTGGACACAGTACTCCAAGTTTGGCCTAACCAGAATTTTATAGAGCTGCATCATTACATCGCGACTCTTAAACTCTATCCCTCGACTTATGAAAGCTAACACCCCATAAGCTTTCTTAACTACCCTATCCACCTGTGAGGCAACTTTCAGGGATCTGTGGACATGTACCCCGAGATCCCTCTGCTCCTTCACACTACCAAGTATCCTGCCATTTACTTTGTACGCTGCCTTGGAGTTTGTCCTTCCAATGTGTACCACCTCACACTTCTCCAGGTTGAACTCCATCTGCCACTTCTCAGCCCACTTCTGCATCCTATCAATGTCTCTCTGCAATCTTTGACAATCCTCTACACCATCTACAACACCACCAACCTTTGTGTCATCTGCAAACTTGCCAACCCACCCTTCTACCCCCACATCCAGGTCGTTAATAAAAATCACGAAAAGTAGAGGTCCCAGAACAGATCCTTGTGGGACACCACTAGTCACAATCCTCCAATCTGAATGTACTCCCTCCACCACCACCCTCTGCCTTCTGCAGGCAAGCCAATTCTGAATCCACCTGGCCAAACTTCCCTGGATCCCATGCCTTCTAACTTTCTGAATAAGCCTACCATGTGGAACCTTGTCAAATGCCTTACTAAAATCCATGTAGATCACATCCACTGCACTACCCTCATCTATATGCCTGGTCACCTCCTCAAAGAACTCTAATAGGCTTGTTAGACACGATCTACCCTTCACAAGGCCATGCTGACTCCCTGATCAGACCATGATTCTCTAAATGTCTATAGATCCTATCTCTAAGAATCTTTTCTAACAGCTTTCCCACCACAGACGTAAGGCTCACTGGTCTATAATTACCCGGATTATCCCTACTACCTTTTTTGAAAAAGGGGACAACATTCGCCTCCCTCCAATCCTCCAGTACCATTCCCGTGGACAATGAGGACATAAAGATGGTAACCAGAGGCTCAGCAATCTCTTCTCTCGCCTCGTGGAGCAGCCTGGGGAATATTCCGTCAGGTCCCGGGGGCTTACCTGTCCTAATGTATTTTAACAACTCCAACACCTCCTCTCCCTTAATATCAACATGCTCCCCAACATCAACCTCACTCATATTGTCCTCACCATCATCAAGTTCCCTCTCATTGGTGAATACCGAAGAGAAGTATTCATTGAGGACCTCGCTCACTTCCACAGCCTCCAGGCACATCTTCCCACCTTTATCTCTAATCGGTCCTACCTTCTCTCCTGTCATCCTTTTTTTCTTCACATAATTGAAGAATGCCTTAGGGTCTTCCTTTACCCTACTCGCCAAGGCCTTCTCATGCCCCCTTCTTGCTCTTCTCAGCCTCTTCTTAAGCTCCTTTCTTGCTTCCCTATATTCCTCAATAGACCCATCTGATCCCTGCTTCCTAAACCTCATGTATGCTGCCTTCTTCCTCCTGACTAGATTTTCCACCTCACTTGTCACCCATGGTTCCTTCACCCTACCATTCTTTATCTTCCTCACCAGGACAAAATTATCCCTTACATCCCGCAAGAGATCTCTAAACATCGATCACATGTCCATAGTACATTTCCCTGCAAAAACATCATCCCAATTCACACCCGCAAGTTCTAGCCTTATAGCCTCATAATTTGCCTTTCCCCAATTAAAAATGTTCCTGTCTTCTTTGATTCTATCCTTTTCCACGATAATGCTAAAGGCCAGGGAGCGGTGGTCACTGTCCCCCAGATGCTCACCCACTGAGAGATCTGTGACCTGACCCGGTTCATTACCTAGTACTGGATCTAGTATGGCATTCCCCCTGGTCGGCCTGTCCACGTACTGTGACAGGAATCCGTCCTGGATACACTTAACAAATTCTGCCCCATCTAAACCCTTGGAACTAATCAGGTGCCAATCAATATTAGGGAAGTTAAAGTCACCCATGATAACAACCCTGTTATTTTTGCACCTTTCCAAAATCTGCCTCCCAATCTGCTCCTCTGTATCTCTGCTGCTACCAGGCGGCCTATAGAATATCCCCAGTAGAGTAACTGCTCCCTTCCTGTTCCTGACTTCATCTTGAATCTCTCTGTCACTCACGCGTTGGGCCCTCGGTCAATGTGAAAGCACACACCACCTTCCGAACGTCGCTCGCAATCCATCTCGAACAAACGGTCTCCCACTGGATCATATGCTACAACCGGTTTCCCCAGCATCGTCTGTCTTCATCTCCTCTCGAACACGAGCCTCAAGACCAACCCTAGAGTCCCTCACCAGAGAAAACCTCCCCTCAATTTGACCATCCTAATTGGATGGTACACATTTCTCCTCATCTCTTATCTTCAACAGTAACCCAAACATAAGCTGAAAGCAAGCAGCTCACACAGAGCAGCACAAAATGAAATACATGTAAGGGGTTTCTTCTTTTACGTTACTGCGTAGGCTAATTAAAATGGCTTCTTTGTTATGTTAAATGCTGAGAAAGTTCTCTCGCTAGCAGCTTGTTTGGGTTATATTATTATAATAGAGCCAACGAACCAGTTGGGATAGATGTTATTTTTTCTAGTGTGTCTGTAAGTTATTGAGCTGTGCGGGTTTTTGGGCAGAAGGCGCAAGAGAGAGGGAGAGAGACAGAATGGACAAGGTGCTGTGCGCTGGCTAACGGGGTCGGACCCCGAGCAGGTGTCCGAGGTCCAGGGTTTTCGGCGAGGAGAGGAGATGGAGACAGACTCGTGTGGAGCGTCTGGTCGACCACCGTGGTTGGTCCCAGGCGGCAGGTCGAGGTGGTCAGAGGGGATCGAATGGTGAAGAGAGCTTCGTTACTAGAGCTCCAACTGTTTGTGCACGAAGAAATTGAACTTTGATAAGTGTGGCGCCTTTTATTTTCCTTTTATATTTTATCTCTATATATAGTTCCAGTAATATCTATAAACTGTAAATCATTTAATCATATCTGGTGTATTGTCTGTCATTTGGCGGGGTGGGGTACATCACACAGCATCCACACCAGCTTAATTACCCAGTTTGGCGGGGTCGAGGGCTGTTTCCCTAGACGACAGTGAGTTCAGTGACCCTGAGGCTTGCTGGGGGCTACATACAGAGCAGCACAACGGTAAAAAATATGAACCAGGGCATTACTTGCGTTTATCACATTGCCTGTAATTTTATTGATTTCGAGAATGATCCTAGAGTGAAAAGGTTCACGATGATAATTACCCTGGGAATGAAAGTGTTAACGAAAGTCCTGACGAAGGGTCTCGGCCTGAAACATCGACTGCACCTCTTCCTACAGATGCTGCCTGGCCTGCTGCGTTCACCAGCAACTTTGATGTGTGTTGTTAACATATGAGGGGTGTTTGACGGCTCTGGGCCTGTGTTCACTGAAGTTTAGAGAAAGGGTGTGGAGGGATCTCATTGAAACATATCAAATGTTGATGCCAGGTGACTGAGTGCATTTAAAGTGGGTTGAAAGGCTCTTGATTAATCAGGGCATTAAAGGTAGACGGCAGGAGAATGGGGTTGAGGCAGATAATAAATCAGCCATAATTGAATTGTGGAGCAGGCTTGATGGACTGAATGGCCTCATTCTGCTCCTATGTCTTTTGATCCCACAACTCTCCTTTAATCTCAAATTCTCCCACTCATTTATCTTAACATGTTTATAGAGCCACCAACATAACCGCTTCTGTCTGAGCTTCAGGTAGCGTAGAGGCTAGCGTGACGCTAATACAGTTCGTGGTGTCAGAGTTCAGAGTTCATTTCCGGCGTCCCACGTTCATCTTGTGGAATGCATGAGTTTCCTACAGGTGCTCCTGTTTTCTCCCACAGTCCAAAGATGTAGCGGTTAGTAGGTAAATTGGTCATTGTAAATTTTCCTGTGATTATGCTGCGGTTAAATCGGGTGTTGCTGTCATCGTGGCTTAAAGGGCCAGAAGGTCCTGCTCCATGTTGCATCTCTAAATAAATCAATCAGTTTGAATGTCACATGTTTCCAGCTGTGTGCTAGCCATTATTCTGAATCTGCACAGCTAGGTGGCAGCACGAACTACATTCTGCAGGGACACACTTACCCCCATGGTTTTTCTTACCAGAAATGAAAAAGAGAGGGATTGAGTTTAGGAGCCGAGAGGTAATGTTGCAGCGATATGGGACCCTGGTCAGACTCCACTTGGAGTACTGTGCTCAGTTCTGGTCACCTCACCACAGGAAAGATGTGGAAACTATAGAAAGGGTGCAGAGGAGATTTACAAGGATGTTGCTTGGATTGGGGAGCATGTCTTATGAAGACAGGTTGCGTGAACTCAGCCTTTTCTCCTTGGAGCGACGGAGGCTGAGAGGTGACCTGATGAAGGTGTACAAGATAATGAGAGGTGTTGATCATGTGGATAGTCAGAGGCTTTTTCCCAGGGTTGAAATGGCTAACACGAGAGGGCACAGTTTTAAGGTGCTTGGAAGCAGGTACAGAGGAGATGTCGGGGTAAGTTTTTCACTCAGAGAGTGGTGAGTGCGTGGAATGGGCTGCTGGCAACGGTGGTGGAGGCGGATACGGTAGGGTCTTTTAAGAGACTGCTGGAAGGGTATATGGGGCTCAGAAAAATAGAGGGCTATGTGTAACACTAGGTAATTTCTAAGGTAGGGACATGTTTGGCACAACTTTGTGGGCTGAGGGGCCTGTATTGTGCGGTAGGTGTTCTATGTTTCTGTGTCTCTCATCTCTACCTGCACCCTCTGCTCTGGCTGGCCCGCATTCATAAGGCCATAAGACATAGGAGCAGAATTAGGCTATTCAGACCATCGAGTCTGTTCTGCCATTCCGTCATGGCTGATTTATTACCCCTCTCAATCCCACTTTCCGGCCTTCTCTCTGTAACCTACCTCATTTTTATAAGACTTCTTGGCAGTTCCCTTGCACAATAAGATGAAATCTTGATCTTGCAACCTACCTCATTATGACTCTTGCACATTATTGTCCCCCTGCACTGCACCTCCTCTGTAACTAATCCCTTTATTCCACATTCTGTTAAGGTTTGATCTTGTTCTACTTCAACGCACTGTGTAATGAATCGATCTGTCTGAATAGTATGCAGGATAAGCTTATCACTGTATCTTGATACATGTGACAATAATAAACCAACTCCAGTTCTAAAGAGGCACAGTCAGGGAAGAGAACACCCTGTGAAATGAAGTTGAAGTTAAAGTTGGTTTAAGGTTAATTGTCATTCAAACATACATGATTATAGCCTAACGAAACTGTGTTCCTCCAGTGCCAAGGTGCAAAACACATGACCAACAGCACACTGCACATAGCACAAAAAGCACATACACTTACAATTCAGAAAAACATACAGTCAGAAAAAAAATAATAACACAACCCATGTTCCTGAGTGGCATGTCATACAGCTCTTTAAGAAGGGAGGAAGGCAAAACAGAGGAAATTATAGGCCAGAATCAAGCGATTCTTGAAAGATCATGACCCATGCATCCGTTATCTTTCAGCAACCTCTCTCACGACTCTGGGACTCTGTCCATCTGGCCCAGGTGACTTATCCACCTTAAGACCTTTGAGTTTGCCTAGCACTTTATCCTTTGTAATAGCAATGGCACTCTCTCCTGCTCCCTGACACTCAATGGCACACTGCTAGTGCCTTCCACAGTGAAGACAGATACAAAGTACCCATTAAGTTCATCTGCCATTTCTTTGTCCCCATTACTACCTCACCAGCAGCATTTTCCAGTGGTCCAATATCAACTCTCACCTCCCTTTTATTATTTAGTTAATGGAAAACAATTTTAGTATCCTGCTTTATATTATCGGCTAGTTTGACTTCATATTTAATCTTTTCCCTTCTTATGACTTTTTTGTTGCCTTTAGTTGGATTTGAAAAACTTTCCATTCGTCCAGCTTCCCACTCACTTTTGCTACCTTGTATATCATTTCCTCTCCCTCTCAAATTGGAGTATGAACTCAATCATATTATGATCACTGCTTCCTAAGGCTTCCTTTACATTAAGATAACTAATAAAATCTGGGTTATTGCACAACATCAAATCTAAGATAGCCTCTCATTACATCTTAGATATTGTGAAATGTTTTGGTTTGCAGCTGCAGTCCAGTGCAATTCATAAAATATACTTAAATTATCGTAATAAATTTAAATAAGCAAATTAAATTAGTGCAAAAAGAGATTATTGGGCATGCTCACACCACCTTCTCTCCACAACAGGAATAAAGTTCCTCTTGTCCTCACTTATCACCCTATGAGCCTTCGCATCCAACACATCAATCTCCACAACTTCTGCCATCTCCAATGGGTTCCTACCACGAAACACATTTACCTACCCCCTCCCCCAACTTTACGCAGCGACTGTTCCCTCCATGATTCCCATATCAATTCTCCCCTCCCCACTAATCTCCCTCCTGGCATGTATGCCTGCAAGCAGCACAAGTGCTACGCTTGCCCATTCACCTTCTCGCTCACCCCCACTCAGGGCCCCAAATGGTTCTTCCAGCTGAGGCAACACTTCACCTGTGAATCTGTTGGGGTCGTCTATTGTATCTCGTGCTCCCAATGTGGCCTCCTCTACACTGGTGAGACCCAACGAAAATCGGGATTCTGCATCTTCACTCTAACCGCAAAAAACAGGATTTCCAGGTGGTCAGTCATTTCAATTCCAATCACGATGAGGCCAGTCTCAGGATGGAGGAGCAATACCTTATTTTCCATCTATGCAGCCTCTAGCCTGAAGGTAACAAACATCGATTTCTCCAACCTCCAGTAACATCCACCGCCCAACTTCCCTCATCTTCAATTCTCCACTCTGGCCTCTTGCTTCTTCTCCTCACCTGCCTATCACCTCTCCCTGGTGCCCCTCTCTTTCTCTTCTCCCATGGTCTACTCTCCTTTCTTATCAGTTTCCTTCTTCTCCAGCCCTTAACCTTTTCCACCTATCACTTCACAGCTTCGAACTTCATCCCCTCCCCCACCCACCTATCTTCCTCCTCACCTGGTCTCACCTACCCTTCTGGATTGTCCTCCTTCGCCTCCCCACCTTTTTATTCTGACTTCTTGCCCTTTCCTTTCCAGTCCTGATGAAGGGTCTCAGCCCGAAACATTGACCGTTTATTCCCTTACAGAGAGGATGCCTGACCTGCTGAATTCCTTCAGCATTTTGTGTGTGTTGCCCTAAAACACTGAGTGGGTGGCTTCAGGATCCTGTACCTCCTCCTTGATAGTAGCAATGAGAAGAGGGCATTTCCTGGGTGATGCCAGTCCTCAATGATGGACGCCTCCTTTTGAAGCTTCTCCTTTGAAAGTGTCCTCGATGCTGGGGAGGCTGGTGCCCATTATGGAGCTGGCTGAGTTTACAACTTTCTGTAGTTTTGTCCAAACCTGTGCCGTAGCCCTTTCATACCTGAAGGTGATGCACGCATGTTGGATTGCTCTGCATGGTACATTTATAGAAATTACACAGTCTCTGAAAGTCAACACAGCCGTGCGACAAGTGATTAAGAGAGTGTATGGTACATATTGTGGATTCTGATGTTTATAATCCAAGGTTCTTTCAGAAGGCAGGAAAGAGACACAACAACTGTTATTTCACCATCTTTTTGTTAAACATTACTAGAACAAAGAGAATTGAAAATGAACAGAGGTCTAATTGAAGAGAGGAGGAGTCGAAAGATCTAACTGCCTTGAGGTCAGTTATTTTTATACCCATAAATATTAAAAATTTTATTCAAATTTGTAGATAAGAGTCAACAAGTGAGATACCCACTATTTAAATAATGCAGTACCAAGAGAAGGTTCCAGAATTATATCAATATAGCCACTAGGGGACACACTAAACAACTGCATATACATACTGTGGCCACTAGGAAGTGCACTAAACAGTTATATGCATATTAGAACTACTTAAAATACAAGCAGATAACTAATTGTTAAACTGCAAAGAAAATAACAAGTAAAAAGTTGGATCCAACAAAAATGAAAGAGAATTTGAATACAGGAGTATTTATTTTTTTATTTATGTGCATTATTTTATTAATTTAAATCTCAGCTGAAACTCCACTGCAGTACCGATGGTGGGAGAGCTGCACGGCCTCGGTTGTGCAGATTAGGCCCTCCCGCCGCGGCGTCGCCTGTTACGGCCACCGGGGGGGAGGCGCCAGAGGCAGTGTTGGACAGAACAGATGCAGCTGGCTCAGCGCAAGATGAGGAACTGCTGCATACTTATTCTTACAGAAGCGAGGCTTCAGGACAACATCAATCAACACGCCATCAATCTTCGGGGATTTGTGCTAATATTATTTTAGCATCTGCATGTACCCTGTGAGGTGTACTGTTGGTACTGTGTTTTGCACCTTGGCCCCAGAGGAACTGTTTCATTTAGCTGGATATATGTGAGTGGTTGAATGACAAACTTGAACTTGAATGATTGAGAGAATGCTCCCCTGTGAGTGAGCCATTTTGAAATTACACTTGAAGCTGAGGCTCTGTCTCCCTCCCTGCTGTATGTGAAAGGATTTCATGGCTTTGCTCTGGTCTTAATAGCTGTGAAGTAATGTTCCAGCTTTACAAAGCTCTGCTTCCATCTTCTTCATTGTATAGCGATCTTCTCCGTGGATTATCACCTTGTCGTGGTGGAGAAGCTTGTGTGGTCCTGTGATCCCGAGAGCAAAGCCGCCTGGAGCTATGCTCCTGCTAGGGTCACCCATGGCGGTAAGGTCGAGGGTGAGGTCCCTGATAAAGAAGTGAAAAGCTGAAAAGCAGGCCCTCTGGGTTATAATCTCTAGATTACAGCTTGTGCCACATGCCAGCGAGGGTAAGAATAGGATGCTTTGGCAGGTGAACGCATGGCTGAGGTTACTGGTGAAGGGGTAAGGGTTCAGATTTATAGATCATTAAGATTTTTTCTGGGGAAGGTATGATTTGTACAAAAGGGACAGGAAACAGAAACTCGAGGGGGTTCCAGTATCCTTGCGGGCAGGTTAGCTAGCGTTATTCAGGAGAGCTTAAACTCATTTGGCAAGGGGAACAGGAGTGATGAGGGAGTTGGTTTACAAACAAAGGCAACCTGTAACAAGTCTCCGAGCAAGGAGAGGCTGATGGCAGGGCAAAATTGCAGTCAACAGGATGAGTTGCAATGTAACAGGTGGACAAGATGGAAAAGGGTGAACACATACTGAAGGTGTTGTATTTGAACGTGTGCAGTATACAGAATAAGGTAGATGAACTTGTAGCACAGTTGCAGATTGGCAGGTATGATGTAGTAGGAATCACTGAATTGTGGCTGAAGGAAGATTATAGCTGTCAGCTGAATGTCCAAGGATACACATTGTATTGAAAGGACAGGCAGGAAGGCAGAGGGGCTGGTGTTGCTCGATTGGTAAAGAATGAAATCAAATCCTTAGAAAGAGGTGACATAGGGTCAGAAGGTGTTGAATCGTTGCGGGTAGAGCTCAGGGACTGACAGGGCTAAAAGACCCTAATGGGAGTTAAATACAGATCCTCAAACAGTGGTAAGGATGTGGTCTACAAATTATAATGGGAGATAGAAAATGCATGCTAAGACAACAGTCTTACAACAGTCATGAGGGATTTCTAGAAAATCTATGAGATGGCTTTTTACAGCAGCTCAAGATTGAGCCTACCAGGGTTCCATCTATTCTGGATTAGGTGCTGTCCAATGACCCGAAATCCATTAGAGGGAGTTTAAGGTAGAAGAACCCTTAGGTGTAAGTGATCATAATATGATCAAATTCAGCCTGAAATTTGAGAAGGAGAAGCTAAGGTCAGATATATGATGTCACAGTGAAGAAGAGGCAGGAGGGAGGAGTTGGCTAAAATTGATTGGAAAAGAAAACTGACAGGGATGACGACAGAGCAGCAATGGCTGAAATTCTGAAAGCAACTTGGAAGGCAGATGATATATACATACCAAAAACGAACAAGCATTCTTTTTTTTAATATAATTTTTATTGAATTTTCAAAAAGAATACATGAAAAGATAATATCTACCCTCCCCCCCTCCCCTTAACCCTCCCCCCCCCATATAAAGTCCTACCTAAAAGGAAAAAAGAGCTGCCTGGGTGTTGGAAGGTTTCCACATGCTCCATGGAATTCAAAATAAATTTGGTATACTTATTCGTTACTTTCTCCAAGGGACCAAGATCTTTATCGGAGCACTTAAATATGCCATCCTATCTTTTGTAAATAAGGGCACCAAATATTCAAAAATGTTACATATTTATCTCTTAAATTATAAGTAATTTTTCGAGTGGAACAGAACTAGCCATTTCATTATTCCAACGATTCATACTTAAACACGAATCAGATTTCCAAGTAACTGCTATAGTCTTCTTAGCTACTGCCAATGCAATTTTTATAAATTTTTTCTGATATTTATTCAATTTAAGTTTCGGCTTTATCCCTTCAATATCACCTAATAGAAATAATACAGGGTTACGTGGAAGTTGAGTTCCAGTAATTTGTTCCAATAAGACTCTTAAATTTATCCAAAAGAGTTGAATTTTAAAACAAGATCAAGTAGAATGTAAGAAAGTACCAATTTCTTGATTACACCGAAAACATTTATCGGATAGATTTCAATTTAATCTATTTATTTTTTGCGGTGTAATATATAATTGGTGTAAAAAATTATATTAAGTCGAACATTTATTGTGTTTGTCATACTGTCAAGACAAAGTCTTGACCAATTTGTTTCATCAACATTAATATTCAGATCTGTTTCCCATTTTTGTTTTGACTTATGGATTCCTTGTTTAATTGTCCGTTTTTGAATCAAATTATACATACAAGAACTAAATTTTTAAATTTTCCCTTTTTGAATTAAAGTTTCAATTTCATTAGGTTTTGGCAATTGTTTGACCCAGCTTACCTTTTAAGTAAGCCCTTAATTGAAAGTAACAAAAGAAGGTGTTATTTGATATTTTATATTTATCCTTTAGTTGTTCAAATGACATCAATATACCTCGTTCATAACAATCTCCTATAAATTTCATCCCTTTTTGGTACCAATTATATAAAAGTTGATTGTCCATTGTAAACGGAATAAGTCTGTTTTGGAACAAAGGTCTCCTTGCTAATAAAGATTTCTGTATTTCATTATCAACATTTATCTTATTCCATAGATCAATCAAATGTATTAATATAGGAGATTCTTTCTTTTCCCTAATCCATTTAGATTCCCATTTATATATAAAATCTTCAGGTCTATTTTCTCCTATCTTGTCTAATTCTATTTTAATCCATGCTGGTTTTCGGTCATCGAAGATAGATGCAATAAATCTAAGTTGATTTGCTTTATAATAATTCTTAAAGTTTGGAAGTTGTAACCCTCCTAACTCAAATTTACATGTCAATTTTTCCAATGATATTCTTGGCATTTTACACGAACAAGCATTCTAAAGGCAAGATGACAACTGTGGCTAGAAAGAGAAGTCAAAGCCAACATAAAAGCCAATGAGAGGGCATATAATAGAGTAAATGTGAGTGGGAAGTTAGAGGATTGAGAAGCTTTTAAAAACCAACAGAAGGCAACTAAAAAAGTCATTAAGAAGGAAAAGATGGAACACGAAAATACGCTAGCCAATAATATTAAAGAGGATCCCAAAAGTTTCTTCAGATCCATAAAGAGTAAAAGAGAGGCAAGAGTCAATATCGTTCCACAGGAAAATGATGCTGGAGAGGTAGTAATGGGGGACAAGGAAATGGAAGATGAATTGAATAAATATTTTGCATCAGTCTTCATTGTGGAAGGCACTAGCAGTATGCTGGCAGTTTGAGAGTGTCAGTGGTCAGAAGTGTGTGAAGTTGCCATTACTAAGGAGAAAGTTCTTGGGAAACTGAAAGTGGGTAAGTCACCTGGACAAGATGGTGTATACCCCAGTGTTCGGAAAGAGGTGGCTGAAGAGATTGTGGAAGAATTAGTGATGACCCTTCAAGAATCACTAGATTGTGGCATGGTTCCTGAGGATTGAAAAATTGCAGATGTCACTCTACTCTTTGAGAGAGGCAGAAGAAAGAAATTATAGGTCAGTTAGTCTGACCTCAGTGGTTGGGAAGATGTTGGAATGAATTATTCAGGATGTGGTTTTGGGGTACTTGAAGGCATATGATAAAATAGGCCGTAGTAGGCATAGATTCCTCAAGGGAAAATCTTGCCTGACAAACCCGTTGGAATTCTTTGAAAAAGTAACAAACAGGATAGACAAAGGAGAATCGGTTTATGTTGTGTACTTGTATTTTCAGAAGACACTCGACAAGGTGCCACACGAGGCTGCTTAAAAATTTAAGAGCCCACGGTATTACAGGAAAGATATATTAGCATGGATAAGGCAGTGGCTGATTGGCCGGAAGCAAAGAGTGGGAAGAGTGGGTTGGCTGCCAGTGACTAGTGGTATTCCACAAGGACCTGTGTTGGGGCCACTTCTTTTTACATTATAAGTCAATGACTTGGAAGATGAAATTGATGGTTTTATTGCAAACTTTGTAGACAATATGAAGATCGGTGGAGTGACAGGTAGCTTTGAGGAAGCAGAGGCTACAGAAGAACTTAGACAGATTAGGAGAATGGGCAAAGGAGTGGCAGATGGTGTACAGCGTTGGGAAGTGTATGGTTGTGCAGTTTGGTAGAATAAATGAGAGGTTTGACTATTTTCTAACTGGAGGGAAAATACAAAAATCTGAGGTGCAAAGGGACGTGGAGTCCCTGTTCAGGATTCCCTGAAGGTTAATGTGCATGTAGAGACTGTGCTGAGGAATGCATATGTGACGTTTGCATAAATTTCAAGAAGACTAGAATATAAAAGCATGGGCGTGATGTTGAGACTTTATAAAGCACTGGTGAGGCCTCACTTGGATTATTGTGAGCAGTTTTGGGCCCCTAATCTTAGAAAAGATGTGCTGAAACTGGAGAGGGTTCAAAGGAAGTTCTGAAAATGGTTCCAGAATTTTATGGCTTGTCATATAAAAAGTATATGATGGCTCTGGGCCTGTTCTCACTAAAATTCAGAAGAATGAAGGGTGATCTAATGAAACCTATTGAATGGTGATAGGTCTTGATAGATTGGATGTGGAGAAGATGTTTCCTATGGTGGGAGAGTTGAGGACCAGAGGCCACTGTCTCAGAATAGAAGGGTGTTTTTTAAAACGGAGCTGAGGAGGAATTTGTCTAGCCGGAGAATGATGAACCTGTGGAATCTTGTTGCCACAGGCAGCTGTGGAGCCAAGTCTTTATGAATACTTAAGGCACAGGTTGATAGATTCTTGATTAATCAAGTATGAAGGGATACCAGGAGAAGGCAGGACATTGGGACTGAGAGGAGAAATGGATCAGCCATGATGAAATGGCAGAGCAGACTTGATGGGCCAAATGATCTAATTGTGGTCTTCTGTTGCATTGACCTTTTATCTTACTCTGAGATTAATGAGTGAGGAGGGAGGAGAAGATGGCAACGCGATGCAGCTCACAGCAGCCACTCCGGTGGTGATGTGTGTTATTTGTCAAGTAGGGTGCCGTGCACAATCCTGATTTGATGGAGACGGACGTGAGAGCACGGAGGAACATCTGGTGAAACTTCTGAAATGTCTGTTTTGCTGCCGCTGCTATTGTGTGATCCAGAATCTCCGGAGGGGAAGGCCCCGAGTCCTCGGCTTTGCTTGTTGCTCGGCGGCCAGGGCGGGGTCGAAGCGCTCGGCGGAGGATGGTGCTCGGAGAGGCTGTGTCGGAGGGACTGGTCGGAGGCTCAAAGTTTTCAGACGGACTCAGAGTCCGCTGCGGTGGGGTGCTTCCAATGGTGCTGCATCGGCAAGTTGGCGGCGCTTGGAGGTTCATGGCAGGGAGAGTTTCTCCCTTCTGCCGTCTGCATGAGATAATGAGGCTATCAGGACTTTGAGACTTTTTTTACCGTCCCTATGGTCTGCTCTTTATCAAATTACGGTATTGCTTTGCACTGTTGTAACTATATGTTATAATTATGTGGTTTTGTCAGTTTTAGTCTTGGTTTGTCCTGTGTCTCTTGTGATATCGTTCTGGAGGAATATTGTATCATTTTTTAATGCATGAATTTCTAAATGACAATAAACGAGGACAGAGTGTATTCATAATCTAATCCAATCTAATCTAATTTATCCCCTCCCTCCTACATAGTCCCCATTTTTCTATCTAAGAGTCTCTTAATTTACCCTAATGTATCTATTTTTACCAGCACCTTGGCACCATTTTCCATGCACCCACCACTCTCTGTGTAAAAAAACCTATCTCTGACATCTCCCCTGTACCTCCTTCCCACCTCCTTAAAATTATGTCCCCTTGTATCAGCTATTGTGCTGATGGGAGTTTGTTGCCGAGTTTCCATGTGTCCAGCTGTTACTATGTGGCCCCACAGTAGCATGGTGGCTTGCATGATGCAATAACCTATTGTGACGTTCCAGACTTAGAGTTCAATTCCACTGTCTCTGAACGTCTTCCGCATGGGACGCGTGGGTTTTACCCAGGTGCTCTGGTTTCCTTCCACTGTACTGTGTGGGTTAATTACACCAAGAAACTAAATAAATAAATAGTCTGTGCTGTATCACACAAATGAATTAATAAGTGCATCGAGGATGTCGTCCCCCAGAAATCGGTCAGGGTCGATCCAAATCAGAAACCCTGGAGCAACAGTTCCCTGCAAGCAGCATTTACTGGTGATCAGCAAGAGCTCAAGAAATGCAACTACGATCTGTGCAAAGTCACCAAGTCAGTGAAACAAAAATACAGAGACAAGATTCAGACTCAACTTTCCACCAACAACACACGCAGCTTATGGCAAGGTCTGCACACCATCACAGATTTCGAAGCTAAACACAGTGGAGTTTCCAACATTGATGCCTCTCTCCCAGATGAGCTAAATCTTTTTTACGCTCAATTCGATGTCACCAGTACTGAGCCCCCGAGGGGACCTGCAGATGATGCGACCAGCAGCTTGGCCATCTCTGAGGCTGAAGTACGCAGATGTTTCCAACAAGTGGACAGTCGCAAGGCTGCAGGACCAGACGGCATCCCAGGACGAGAGCTCAGGATGTGTGCGGCACAACTGGCAGTTGTGTTTACAGACATTTTTAATATCTCCCTCTCACAGTGTAGAGTGCCCCCCTGCTTCAAAATATTCGCCATTATCCCTGTACCTAAAAAGACAAGGTAATATGCCTGAATGACTGGCGTCCTGTCGCACTCACCTCAATAATATACACTGTTAATAGTATATACAGATATACTGTTTTGTATACTGTTGGGGGAGATGTCTCATCAGGGGAAGGCAGCAGCAGCTGAGTTCATGGCACCATGGGTGGCTCTGCGGCACAGGAGGGAAGGAAAAGGAGTGGGAGAGCTATAGTGATAGGGGATTCGATTGTAAGGGGAATAGATAGGCATTTCTGCAGCCGCAACCGAGACTCCAGGAGGGTGTGTTGCCTCCCTGGTGCAAGGGTCAAGGACGTCTCTGAGCGGCTGCAGGACATTCTGGAGTGGGAGGGTGAACAGCCAGTGGTCGTGGTGCACATAGGTACCAACGATATAGGTAAAAAACGGGATGAGGTCCTACAAGGTGAATTCAGGGAGTTAGGAGATAAACTAAAAAAATAGGACAACAAAGGTAATAATCTCTGGATTATGACCAGTGCCATGTGCTAGTCAGAGTAGAAATAAGAGGATATATCAGATGAACACGTGGCTTGAAAAATGGTGTAAGGTGGAGAGATTTAAATTTCTGGGGCATTGGAACCAGTTCTGGAGGAGGTGGGACCGGTACAAACAGGACGGTCTGCACCTGGGCTGGACTGGAACATTTGCTACTGTTGTTCAGGAGGATTTAAACTAATGTGGCAGGGGGATGGGAACAAGTGCAGAGAGACAGAGGGGTGTAAAATGAGGGTAGAAGCAAAAAGTAGCAAGGTGAAAAGTAAAAGTGGCAGGCTGGCAAATCCAGGGCAAAATTCAAAAAGGGCCACTTTTCAACATAATTGTATAAGGGCTAACAGCGTTGTAAAAGCAAGTCTGAAGGAGCATTTGTAACAAGGTGGATGAATTGAATGTGCAGATAGTTATTAATGATTATGATATAGTTGGGATCACAGAGACATGGCTCCAGGGTGACCAAGGATGGGAGCTCAACATTCAGGGATATTCAATATTCAGGAGGGATAGACATGAAAGAAAAGGAGGTGGGGTGGCATTGCTGGTTAGAGAGGAGATTAACGCAATAGAAAGGAAGGACATTAGCCGGGAGGATGTGGAATCGATATGGGTAGAGCTGCATAACACTAAGGGGCAGAAAACGCTGGTGGGAGTTGTGTACAGGCCACCTAACAGTAGTAGTGAGGTTGGGGATGGTATTAAACAGGAAATTAGAAATGTGTGCAATAAAGGAACAGCAGTTATAATGGGTGCATTCAATCTACATATAGATTGGGTGAACCAAATTGGTAAGGGTGTTGGGGGAGAGGATTTCTTGGAATGTATGCGGGATGGTTTTCTGAACCAACAGGTCGAGGAACCAACTAGAGAGCAGGCCATTCTAGACTGGGTATTGAGCAATAAGGAAAGGTTAATTAGCAATCTTGTCGTGCGAGGCCCCTTGGGTAAGAGTGACCATAATATGGTGGAATTCTTCATTAAGATGGAGAGTGATATAGTTAATTCAGTAACAAAGGTTCTGAACTTTAAGAAGAGTAACTTTGAAGGTATGATATGTGAATTAGCTAAGATAGACTGGCAAATAATATTTAAAGGGTTGACGGTGGATATGCAATGGCAAGCGTTTAAAGATTGCATGGATGAACTACAACAATTGTTCACCCCAGTCTGGCAAAAGAATAAACCAGGGAAGGTAGTGCACCCGTGGCTGACAAGAGAAATTAGGGATAGTATCAATTCCAAAGAAGAAACATACAAATTAGCCAGAAAAAGCAGCACATCTGAGGACTGGGAGAAATTCAGAGTCCAGCAGAGCAGGACAAAGGGCTTAATTGGGAAAGGGAAAAAATGATTATGAGAGAAAGCTGGCAGGGAACATAAAAACTGACTGTAAAAACTTTTATAGATATGTGAAAAGAAAAAGATTGGTTAAGACAAATGTAGGTCCCTTACAGTTAGAAACAGGTGAATTGATCATGGGGAACAAGACATGGCAGACCAATTGAATAACTACTTTGGTTCTGTCTTCACTAGGGAGGACATAAATAATCTTCCGGAAATATTAGGGGACAGAGGGTCTAGTGAGATGGAGGAACTGAGGGAAATACATGTTAGTAGGGAAGTGGTGTTAAGTAAATTGAAGGCATTAAAGGCAGATAAATCCCCAGGGCCAGATGGTCTGCATCCCAGAGTGCTTAAGGAAGTAGCCCAAGAAATAGTGGATGCATTAGTGATAATTTTTCAAAACTCATTAGATTCTGGACTAGTTCCTGAGGATTGCAGGGTGGCTAATGTAACCCCGCTTTTTAAAAAAGGAGGGAGAGAGAAACCGGGGAATTATAGACCGGTAAGCCTGACATCGGTGGTGGGGAAAATGCTAGAGTCAGTTATCAAAGGTGTGATAACAGCACATTTGGAAAGCGGTGAAATTGGACAAAGTCAGCATGCATTTGTGAAAGGAAAATCATGTCTGACGAATCTCATAGAATTTTTTTGAGGATGTAACTAGTAGAGTGGATAGGGGAGAACCAGTGGATGTGGTATATTTGGATTTTCAAAAGGCTTTTGACAAGGTTCCACACAGGAGATTAGTGCGCAAACTTAAAGCACATGGTATTGGGGGTATGGTATTGATGTGGATGGAGAATTGGTTTGCAGACAGGAAGCAAACAGTGGGAATAAATGGGACCTTTTCAGAATGGCAGGCAGTGACTAGTGGGGTACTGCAAGGCTCAGTGCTGAGACCCCAGTTGTTTACAATATATATTAATGACTTGGATGAGGGAATTAAATGCAGCATCTCCAAGTTTGCAGATGACACGAAGTTGGACGGCAGTGTTAGCTGTGAGGAGGATGCTAAGAGGATGCAGGATGACTTGGATAGGTTAGATGAGTGGGCAAATTCATAGCAGATGCAATTTAATGTGGATAAGTGTGAGGTTATCCACTTTGGTGGCAAGAACAGGAAAACAGATTATTATCTGAATGGTGGCCGATTAGGAAAAGGGGAGGTGCAATGAGACCGGGGTGTCATTGTACACCAGTCATTGAAAGTGGGCATGCAGGTACAGCAGGTGGTGAAAAAGGCGAATGGTATGTTGGCATTCATAGCAAGAGGATTCGAGTACAGGAGCAGGGAGGTACTACTGCAGTTGTACAAGGCCTTGGTGAGACCACACCTGGAGTATTGCGTGCAGTTTTGGTCCCCTAATCTGAGAAAAGACATTCTTGCCTTAGAGGCAGTACAAAGAAGGTTCACCAGATTGATTTCTGGGATGGCAGGACTTTCATATGATGAAAGACTGGATCGACTAGGCTTATACCCTCTGGAATTTAGAAGATTGAGGGGGTATCTTATTGAAATATATAAAATTCTAAAGGGATTGGAAGGCTGAATGTAGGAAGATTGTTCCTGATGTTGGGGAAGTCCAGAACGAGGGGTCACAGTTTGAGGATAAAAGAGAAGCCTTTTAGGACCGAGATTAGGAAAAACTTCTTCACACAGAGAGTGGTGAATCTGTGGAATTCTCTGCCACAGGAAGCAGTTGAGGCCAGTTCATTGGCTATATTTAAGAGGGAGTTAGATATGGCCCTTGTGGCTAAAGGGATCAGGGGGTATGGAGGGAAGGCTGGTGCAGGGTTCTGAGTTGGATGATCAGCCATGATCGTACTGAATGGCGGTGCAGGCTCGAAGGGCCGAATGGCCTACTCCTGCACCTATTTTCTATGTTTCTAATAATAAGCAAATGCTTTGAGAGGCTGGTCAAAGACTACATCTGCAGCATGCTATCACCAACATCAGACCCCCTACAATTCGCCTACTGACACAACCGATCGACAGACAATGCAATAGCCACAGCTCTACACACCGTCCCTACACATCTGGAGAAGAGGGATGCTGATGTGAGAATTCTGTTCTTGGACTACAGTTCAGCATTCAACACCATAATTCCCTTCAGGCTTGACAAGAAGATCAGAGACTTTGGCCTTCACCCTGCCTTATGCTGCTGCATCCTGGACTTCCTGTTAGATCGCCAACAAGTGATAAGGGTGGGCTCCCTCACCTCTGTCCCTCTGACCCTCAACACAGGTGCCCATCAGGGCTGTGTCCTAAGCCCCCCTCCTTTACTCTCTATATACTCATGACTGTAGTGCCACCCACAGCTCCAATATGCTAATCAAATTTGCTGATGATACTATATTGATTGGCCTAATCTCAAATAATAACAAGGCAGCCTACAGAGAAGAAGTCATCACCCTGACACAGTGGTGTCAAGAAAACAACCTCTCCCTCAATGTCGCAAAAACAAAGGAGCTGGTTGTGGATTACATGAGGAATGGAGACAGGCTAACCCCTATTGACATCAATGGATCTGGGGTTGAGAGGATGAACAGCATTAAGTTCCTCTGCATAAACATCACTGAGGATCTCACGTGGTCTGTACATACCGGCTGTGTGGTGAAAAAGGCACAACAGCGCCTCTTTCACCTCAGATGGTTGAAGAAGTTTGGTATGGCCCCAAATTCTAAGAACTTTCTACAGGGGCACAACTGAGAGCATCCTGACTGGCTGCATCACTGCCTGGTATGGGAACTGTACTTCCCCAATCGCAGTTCTCTGCAGAGAGTGGTGCGGACAGCCCAACACATCTGTAGGTGTGAACTTCCCATGATTCAGGATGTTTATAGAGACAAATGTGTATAAAGGGCCTGAAAGATTATTAGGGACCTGAGTTACCCCCACTACAAACTGTTCCAGCTACTACATCTGGGAAACGGTACTGCAGCATAAAAGCCAGGACTAACAAGCTCTGGGACAGCTTCTTCCACCAGGCCACCAGACTGTTTAATTCATGCTGACACAATTGTATTTCTATGTTATATTGACTGTTGTACATACTATTTACTATAAATTACTGTAATTGCACACTGCACATTTAGACGGAGATGTAAAGATCTTTACTCCTCATGTATATAAAGGATGTAAGTAATAAAGTCAATTCAATTCAATAAAGAGCCCACAACGTATAATACCAAATAACTAAATAGCTAAATAGAGGTCAGCCCATCTGCAACATGCGCTGCAGCACACATCAACATGTCCTCAGGATGTCACAGCTGTGGTACATTTTGCTTTGATGATGTGAAACATGCTCTGTAAACACGGTGTCTTTTTCTGGTTTCAATGCAAGTTTACTCCTCCGACAATTCTAAGTAAACCTATGTCACATGATGAATGACCCTTGCTACTTGCAGCCTGTAATTTCCCTTTGGGGGTTGTGCTTTTGAACCTTCAGTACGACCTGCCGCTGTTGTGCTATCCTGAAGAATTTGGTGAAGTGGACTCTGGAGAATGCAGGTATGGTCGCGGTGGCCATTGTTGGAGTGGGCTTGGTGCCGGACCAAAGCACAGGGCTTGGGCCCAGCAGCAAAAAGCCAACCGATGTTTGGCTGCTGTAGCTGTTGAGCCAGATTTAAATTATCGAGGTATCGGGGCTGTGGGCAAAGGACAAACCTGTGTTCAGCTTACTACTGCGCTGCTCCCTGAGGTTTACTTGCCTTAGCACCGAACTGACTCTGTACCTGTGGTCTGCAGCTGCTGGCACTGCTGACCGGCTCCGTGACTGTGGCCTGTAACTGTCAGACTCCTGGACCGGCTGTAGCACTGACCTGGCTCCGTGACTGTGGCCTCTCTGCAGTTCACGTTCTGACTAATATTTGTTTACTTTGTACTGCTCGCACGATTTGTTCTTTATTTCAGACATTGGATGTTTGATGTAGTTTGTTGTGCGGGGGGTTTTAATGGGGTCCATTGAGTTTCTTTGTTTTCTGGCTGCCTGCAAGAATCTCAAGGTTCTATATAGAATACATACTTTGACAAAAAATGTACTTTGAACCTTTGAAAATATTTTATAATAAATAACAAGAATACTGATCCTGCGAATTCTTGTTCACTGCCTCTTCCTGGGAGATAATCCATATTAAATGAGCCAGATCAAGTCTAATATCTCCGCAACATGTAATGGTAGGACACTAATAGTCTTCCCCTGATTTTGCAGGCATTACTGTCAAATGATAACGATACTATACATTAATGAATTTGAAGGGTTGCAAAAACATTTCTGTCAGCTCATTTGTACAGCTCATGGATTATTGATAATTATCAGGAGCATCATATTTTTGTTTTATTAATTGCACTGAAGCGACTAGAATTGCTGCAGTTACTCAGGGAGCAGAATGAACAGCATTCCAGAATCCTGGAGACATGGGATACTGCAGTCTAGAGTAACAAAACAATCTGCTGGAGGAACTCAGCACTTGTAGGGGGGAAAGGAATCGTCAGTGATTCAGACTAAAATCAGGTATCAGCGCTCAATCAAAATTTCTAATATTCCAGAGTCTTGCCCCAGGTCCACATCTCATAATTGCTCTTCACAGTACCTTGAAAACGTGTCTTCACCGAGTTTATTGGGACAGGGGTGGTGGGACAGGCAGTTCTGAGGAAGCAGGGAGTCGACAAAAGGACTTAGACAGATAAAGAGAATGGGCAAAGAAGTGGTAGATGGAATTCAGTGTCAGGAAGTTGATGGTCATGCTCTTTGGTAGAAGGAAAAAGGCATAGAATGTTTTCTAAATGGGGAGAAAATTCAGAAATCAGAGATGCAAAGGGACTTGGGAGTCCTTGTGGTTAGTTTGCAGGCTGAGTCAGTGGTGAAGAAGGCAATTGCAGTGTTCTGAGAGGACGAGGATATAAAAGCAAGGATGTAATGCTGAGGCTTGATAGGGCATTGAGAAGACTGCATTTGGAGTATCGTGACAGTTTTGGGCCCCTTATCTAAGAAAAGGTGAGCTGGTATTGGAGAGGGTCCACAGGAGGTTCACGAGAATGATTCCAGAAATGAAGCTTAGGAGGAGACCATGGCGCCTAACGTCGACTCCTTCGCTGGCATCTTCGGAAACAGCTCCATTTTCATGTTTAATATCTCTACTTTCCCTTTCAGGGTTCTTTTGAAGACCCTGACCTGGAGTTACACACTGACTTCAGTTCTTTGTGGGAATGGGACCTGCTCTCGGGGTTTCACTACTGGCTGCTATTTGATATGCCAAGAATGCAGCCTAGGATATTAGTTCTCCTTCGGAGTTCCGGGATCTCATGGCTCTGGAGATGGGCAGACCGAAGATAGGTGTCTCTGCAGGAACCCGGTGTGTCGTGGGAGATGGAAGATCGAAAGCAGAGAGCTGGCTGCTGGCTGTGTGCCCAGAGACCCGAGTCCTTTGGGAAAAGAGCTCAGAAAACGCGACGCAATGGACTTTTAACATTGTAAATCAGCGAGTTGTTTGTTATGTCTCCCCTCTCGCTGTGAATCAGAGACATCTCTTTCTCCCTTACTAGAGAGAAAGAGAGCCTGTGGTATGTCAAATACTGGGTGAACAAGTAGTCTTTGGGGTACTGCGTGTCTGTGTCTTTGCTTTTGCTTTGCTGCACGCTTGAGTGCTCAGTGGGGGGAACCAATGCTTTTTTTGATGGTGGGGGGGAGATCGTTGCTTTGCTGCTACTTATGCGTGGGAGTGGGGAGTTGGGGGGAACTTTGGGGTTCTAACATTTAACTGTCATTTATTCTTTGGGGCTCACCTCTGTTTTCGTGGATGGTTGCGAAGAAAAAGTATTTCAGGATGTATATTGCATACATTTCTCTGACATTAAATGTACCTTTGAAACCTCTGAAAGGGTTATTGTATGAGGAACATTTAATGTCTCTGGGTCTGTACTTGCTGGAGTTTAGTGGAATGAAGAGGGGTCTCATTGAAACCTATTGAATATTGAAAGGCCTTGAGTGGATGTGGAGAGGAGGTTTCCTGTAGTGTGGAAGACTAGGACCATAGGGCACAGCTTCAGAATAGAGGGATATGGAGGAGTTTCTTTAGGCAGAGGAAGGTGAATCTGTGAAATTCATTGCCACAGATTGGGAGAAGGCAGGAGAATGGGATTGAGAGGGAAAATAAATCAGCCATGATGTAATGGCAGAGCAGATTTGATGGGCTGAATGGCTGAATTCTGTTGCTATGCCTTATTGTCTCCATTCAATAACAGTCTCACTAATATCTCCTGATGTAGGCTCTGAGAAGTGAGCATACACAATGACTCACCAAGAACCCACACAATGTGACAATGGATATCTAACTCAAATGGACTTGGCAAAGTGCCTCAATATACAGAGGTTTAGGAAGATTTAGTAAGATTGAAAGAACGCATAAAAAATTTACAAGGATGTGGCTATAACTTGAGGACCTGAGTTATAGGGAAAGGTTAATAATTTACAACTTTAATCCCTACATGGGAGAAGAATGAGGGGAGATTTGATAGAGGTATACAAAATTATGAGGGGTATAGATAGAGTACATGCAAGCAGGCTTTTTCCACTGAGGTTGGGTGAAACGAGAACTAGAGGTCAGAGGTTAAAGGTGAAAGGTGAAATACTTAAGGGGAACACGGGGAGGAACTCTTTCACTCAGAAGTGGTGCGAGTGTGGAACGAGCTGCCAGCAGAAGTGATGGATGCGGGTTCAATTTCAACGTTTAAGATAAGTTTGGATGGATACATGGATGGGAGGGGTCTGGAGAGCTATAGTCCGGGCGTAGGTTGTTTGGTCTAGCAGATGAAGTGTTTAGCACAGACAAGATGGGTCAAAGGGCCTGTTTCTAAGCTGTTCTCTAATTCTAAGGCTAAGGAATTATCAGACCTTGGCAACTGATGACATGTCTGTCAATGGTACAGTGTCTAAATTTGGAGCTTGAACTCAGAATGAACAGTCCACTTTGTGGATTGTGTAGCTAGTGAAATTTACAAAGATGGGGATCTATGAGGCCGTGGAGGAAATTGAAAACAAAACATAGAATTTAAAGATAAAGGTACAGCTTAAGTGGGAATCGATGAGGATCGGCAGTCACTGGGCGCAGAGTGATCAAGATGTAAATGAATTCTGACCAGTTCCAGGCACAGAAAACTGGTGAAACAGCAAGAAATTGGCCTTAATTCTGATTCATCCTAATCACATGACAATTTAGAGGAAGAAAAATGTTTGACACACATAAATCCATTGATCAGAGGTTCTAACGGTTCCTAATTTCATCATGGAACTGATCTCTAATATTCATCCCGCCATAGTGATATAACAATAACGTATATGGATGCAGGCCATTCAACCCAACCAATCCATGCTGACCATCGTGCCCACTCGGCTAGTTGCTGCATTCCAATAGATTTAAAGATAAAGATTAGTTGTATTTGTCTCATGTATGTTGAAAAATCAAAGCATACAGTCAAATATGTTATATGTGTCAATGACCAACACTGCCCAAGGATGTGCTGGACACAGCCTGCAAGTGTCCCCATGCTGTCAGTGCCAACATAGCATGCCCAAAACTTACTGACCCTAACCCATGCATCTCTGGAATGTGGGAAGAGACCACAGCCCCCAGAGGAAACCCACACGGTCACAGGGAGAACGTACAAATTCCTTAGAGACAGTGGTGGGAATTGAACCGCAATCGCTGGTGTTGTAATAATGTTATCTTTGCTACCATGCCACAACATTTGGCCCATATCCCTCTAAGCCCTATCACTTCATGTACCTGCTCAAGTGCTTCTTAAATGATGCTATTGCACGTGCCTCATCCACTTCCTCTGGCAACTCGTTCTGTATACTCACACCCTCTGTGTAAAAATGTTGCCCCTCAGGTGCGTTTTAAATCTTTCCCCCCTTGCTACAGATCTGTGTCCTCAAGTTCTGAACTTCCCTACCCTGGGGAAAAGACTGACCATCCACCTTATCAATGCCCCCATGATTTTATAAACCTCTATAAGGCGGCCCCACATTCTCCTGCATCTAACGACTAGATACAGCACATGATAGAACGTAAAGTCAGGCAGTAGATAAAGGACACAGTCCATAGTGATTGTTACCTCAGTATCAACAGCAGTAAGAACTAGGACCTTAAGACCATAAAACTTAAGAGCATAGTTAGGTCATTCAGCCCAACGAGTCTGCTTCACCATTCCATCATGCCCGGTTGATTTTTCCTCTAAACCTGAATCTCCTGATTTCTCCCCTGACTAATCAAGAAACTATCAACCTCTGCATTGGATAGACCCAATTACAGGCTCCACAGCTGTCTGCGTCAATGAATACCACAGATTCAACACCCTCTGGATGAAGAAATTCCTCCTCATTTCTGTTCTAAATGGACGTCCTTCTATTCTGAGACTGTACCCTCTGGTCTTAGACTCTCCCACCATAGGAAACATCCTCTCCACATCCACTATATCTAGGCCTTTCAATATTCAATAGGTTTCAGTTTAAACCCCACTATTTATCAGGAAGGGCATTGAACATTTTTGCCTTTAGTAACAAGCAATCAAATACTTGTTATTTGAATACTGCATTATTAGAATCAAATCTGTCACTTACCTCCTTGCACGAGTAACTCCCCAGTGTGAAACTCTGTGGCTCTGGCGTGATTTCATTTTGTCTTTGCTTTGCAGATGATACTGGCACAGCCAGCGTTTTTGCCCACTCCTAATTGCCTTAAGAAGTTGGCAGTATTCCTGGGCACCTGCTGCCCTTGTCCTTTCAACAGCTAATGTGTTGGGATGCATTGCTAAAGATGTTTCAGGCAATAATTGATGCAATGTACAGGTTACGGTACAAATAAGCACCTGCCTTTCCAATCACTCCCTCTGCCCATATCTCGACAAATTTTACCTGCCAGATGTTCATCCAATTCCCGTTGTAACTTGATATTGAATCTACTTTCACTGTGATTTGAGGCAGCCACCCCAGCTCACATCACTCCATCATTCCCAAATTGCCTTAAACCACACTTCAAGGGTCAACTGCATTCTCTCTGAATAACAGCAGTCGACTGTGATGTTCTCCTGAGGCTGTCTATTGATGGGTCATCAGGTGGCAGCAGAAGCCGAGCCAGGTTCCACTAAAACTTTTTTAAACTTCTGCAGATGTGTGGTGGAGAGCATACTGACTGCTTCCAACACAGCCTAGCATGGAAACACCAATGTTCTTGAATGGAAAATCCTACAGAAAGTAGTGGAAACAGCCCAGTTCATCACAGGTAAAGCCCTCCCACCATTGAGCACATCTACACGGAGTGCTGTCGCAGGAAAGCAGCATCCATCACCAAGGACCCCACCACCCAGGCCATGCTCTCCTCACTCTGCTACCTTCACAAGAAGGAGGTACAGGAGCATCAGGACTCACACCACCAGGTTCAGAAACAGCTATTACCCCTCAACCATCAGGCTCTTGACCGGAGTGGATAACTTCACTCACCCCAACACTCTGTTTCCATAACCTATGAACTCACTTTCAAGGACTCTACAAATCATGTTCTCGATATTTATTGCTTATTTATTTTGTTTTTGTCTTTGTGCAGTTTGATGTCTTTTGCACATTGGTTATTTGTCTGTCTTGCTCTGTGCAGTCTTGCATTGATTTTATTGTATTTTTTTGTATTTACTGTGAATACCGCAAGAAAATAAATGTCAGATTTGCACATACACGGTGGCATATATGTACTTTGATAATAAATTTACCTTGAACTTTGAATCTATTTGGGATGTTAGGTGGATTTCCGTAATGGAGACCACCTGCGTGTGACTTTGTGTAACGTGGGGAGGCTGACACACGGGCAGCCAGCAGACGGTCACTCACAGAGCAGGTCAGGGTCCAGTGGTAGGGCGTGCAAGGCGACTGGGGACCCCTCACTGCTGCAGCCTTCCCCCACCCTCACTGCTGTTGTGACGTGTCATCATCTTCCACCAGCTCCGCCGTTGGCATCGTGGTTAGTTCGCTCTTTGCTGTATCCTCCCACTTGGCCTTACCACCCTATGAAGCTCCAGTGAGCGTCAGTCTTGGGATCTCAGGAAGTCACAAGCCTCTCCACCTCAGCAAGGCGATGATCCTCGGCGAAGCCTCACTGAATACCTGTCAATGCCGGCTGGCGGCGAGTGGCATCAGCGCTGGACTTTGAGGCGGGAAGCCCCGAGTTCGAATCTGGCCAGCTCCCTTGCACGCTCTCCATCAAGCTAACAGCTCGACCTCCACCGTTTCAGATGCCCAAGACATGCCGTACAATGAGCATACCAAAAAGCTTGTCATGACGACACCCTGATGACTCCACCAGAAGTTAAGGCCGCGCATGCGCGCGCGCGCACACACACACACACACACAACATTATGTCAGAATGTGTTGAGATGGAACGATGTCTTGTCAACTTCAAGCCCAAAGTACATGTTACTCAATTGGCTCCAGAGAGCGTTACAGTTGGGCTCGGGCTATGAATAGAACCAGTGATCACTTTCATCGGCTTTTAATAACTCTGGCCAAATCACAGAAAAAACCTTTCACGCAAGTAATTTGGGACTGAAATTCTTCTTGCAGGAATTTGGCAGGGTCATCTCTTACACAGATATACTGTTGCAGGGGATAGACATTCAGGAGAAAGGAGACTCAGCCAAGTGTGTATTGGCACAGAGGAGGAGGAGGAGGAGGACTGGGAGAGTGATACTGATAGTGACAGGGGATTTGACTGTGACGAGTTGGGGTTAGACCATCCAGTGGCCACATACAAGATTACTTCATGTTGCAGCTTTATAAAGCTGCAACTTCTGGTTAGGCCCCATCTGAGGTATTACATACAATTCTGGTTGCCCCATTATGGGATGGATGTTGAGGCTTTGGGAAGGGTATAGAAGAAGTTTACCAGGATGCTGTATGGGTTAGAGGGCATGAGCTATAACGAGAGGTTGGAAAACTTGGGTTGTTTTCTCTGGAGTGATGGAGACTGAGGGGAGATCTGATAGAGGTTTATAGGATAATGAGAGGCACAGATAGAGTTGACAGGGAGTATCTTTTTCCCAGGTTGAAATGTCTAATACCAGAGGACATGCATTTAAGATGAGGGAGGGTAATTTCAAAGAAGATGTGAGAGACACATTTTTTTTACACAGACAGTGGTGGGTGCCAGGAGTGTACTGTCTGGGGTGGTGGGAGAGGCAGATAAGTGGAGATTTTAAGAGGTGTTTCAGTAGGCATGTGAATGTGAAGAAACAGGAAGGATATGAGCATCGTGTAGACAGAAGAGATTAGTTTAGTTCTTCATTTGATTACTAATTCAACTATTTCAGCACTACACTGTGGGCCGAAGGACCTGTACCTGTGCGTACTGGTCTGTGTCCTACGTTCTGATGTTGCCTCCCT
Organism: Mobula birostris; assembly: GCF_030028105.1. Classification (NCBI taxonomy): domain Eukaryota; kingdom Metazoa; phylum Chordata; class Chondrichthyes; order Myliobatiformes; family Myliobatidae; genus Mobula; species Mobula birostris. The sequence goes on from NC_092379.1 coordinate 145,380,215, forward strand.
GGTGCCAGGCTCAGCGGTGCTGGGCATTCTAGAAGGGAAGGTAACCTGCCAAAGGCTGTGGCCCATAACTGTACCAACAATACAGGCAAAAAGAGGGATGAGAGAGCTAGGTCAGGGGTTAAAGAGCTGGACAAGATGCTGCAGAGGCTGGAAATATAGAGCAACATACAAAAGTTGCTGCAGAAGCTCAGCAGGTCATGAATGGGAATAAACAGTCAAAGTTTCGGGGCAAGACACTTCATCAGGACTGGTAAAGAAGGGGGCAGAGGTCAGAATAAGATGGGGAAGGGGACTTCTAAGGCTCCTCCGTCACTACTTTCTTTAGGAATGAGGGAACGAGGCAGTGAGTGAAAAAGGAAGAATGAAGAATTAAAAACATAAATGTGTAAAATATAAAGAAAGGAATGAAAGTTAGTATGAAATAAAGAAAAACGGAAAAGAAGATGAAAAATATAGAATGGTATTTGGGAGCATAAAATCAGTCAGGGCACTGAGTGTAAAAGTTGGGAGAGCAGAGTGTGGTTGTACAAGACACTGGTGAAAATGCACTCGGAGTACTGTGTCCAATTTTGGTTGTCCTGCTACAGGAAAAATGTTATTAAAATAGAAATAATGCAGAAAAGATTTATAAGATTGTTGCCAGGACTTGGGCTGATAATTCACACATTCCACAGAGAGGACGGAGAGAGACTCCTTTCAGAGTCCTGAACTACAGAAAGAGTTGTGTAGGCTGGAACATTATTTCTTAGAGCGTAGGAAACCGAGGAGTGATCTTATAGAGGTGTATAAAATCATGAGGGGCATTGATAGGGTGAACACCCTCAGTTTTTTTGCCAGACTTGGGGAATCAGGAACTGGAGAACACCGTTTAAGCTGAGAGGAGTGAAATTTATTGATATTTTATTTTGAGATACAGTATGGAGTAGGCCTTCCCGGCCCTTCCAGCCGCCCGCCCCAGCAACCCCCAACAACCACAGTTTAATCCTAACCTAATGATGGGATAATTTATAATAATTAGCCTGCCCGGTATGCCTTTGGACTGTGGGAGGAAACTGGAACAACCCACGCATTTCACGGGGAGGAGATACAGAGACTCCTTCTACAGGATGCTGGAATAGAAGACTAAACTCTGATGCCCTGAGCGGTAACAGCTTCACACTGACCACTATACTACCGAGGCGCTCATTTAATTAGATCTTGAGAAGCAACATCATTACACAAAGTGTAGTACGCGAGGAAGTGGTTAAAGCAGGCACAGTAACAACTTTTAAAAGCCGTTTGAACAGGACCATGGATAGGAAAGGTTCGGAAGGTTATGAGCCAAAAGTTGACAAATGAAACCATTGGGTCAGCATGGGCCAGGTGGGCCAAATGGCCTGTTTCCGTATAACTTCTGACTCTAATAATGAACAAATAAAATACAATAGGAGAAGAAGGATAGTCAGAGGCTTTTTTCCCAGGGTTGAAATGGTTAGCACGAGAGGGCATAGTTTTAAGGTATTTGGGAGTAGGTACAGAGGAGATTTTTTACGCAGAGAGTGGTGAGAGCGTGGAATGGGCTGCCGGCGATAGTAGTGGAGGGGGATACGATAGGGCCTTTTAAGAGACTTTTGGATAGGTACATGGAGCTTAGAAAAATAGAGGGCTGTGGGTAAGCCTAGGTAGTTCTAAGGTAAGAACATATTCGGCACAGCTTTGTGGGCCGAAGGGCCTGTATTGTGCTGCAGGTTTTCTATGTTTCTTTGTTTCTAAGAGAAGAGATCCGTGAGACAGTTTTACAACAATATCAGAAAGCTGTTCTAAAAATTCAGATTGAGTGGAAAGTAATGGCCAGAACACCAGGGAGAACTAAAATAATGAACCATAAGATATTAGAGCACAATTAGGCCATTCGGCCCATCAAATCTGCTCTGCTATTCCATCATAGCTGATTTATTTTCCCTCTCAACCCCATTCTCTTGCTTTCTCCCCATAACCTTTGACACCCTAACCAAGAACCTAACAACCTCCGCATTAAATATACCAGTTGACTGTGGCAATGAATTCCACAGATATGCCACCCTCTGGCTAAATAGGTTTCTGCTCATCTTTGTTCTGAAGGGATGTCCTTGTATTCTGAGGCTGTGCTCTCTGGTCCCAGACTCCCCCACCACTGGAAACATCCTCTCCACATCAGTGGGACCTTCTGCCTCCACCGTGACAATAAAGTACTGTTTCAGTCCTGAGCTGATGATTTGGAAACAAGCCCATCTAGGGCTTGCCAGCTGCAGCATCTTTCCTGCCTGTCCTAAATCAGCCCTTAACCTCTAATTCCCTCCTTCTCCAGTGCTGCAGAGATCCAAATCCTTCTCCAGTGTTGCAGCGTACCCACCTCAACCTCTTCCGCTGGCAGCTGATTCCAGGTTCTCAACGTAGTACCCATGCCAGGGCCACCAGACTCAATAATAGTTACTTTCCCCAAGCAGTAAGGCTGATCAACACCTCCACCTACTAACCCACCCTCCACATCCCCAACCACCACTACTTTATCATTTCCTGTCAGTCACCATGTGTACAGACACTCCTATGCCAAATGTCACTTTATGGACATACAATCTATCCATGTATATAAACTATCTTATGTATTTATATTTATTGTGTTTGCTTATTATGGTGTTCTTTTTCTTACTGTGTTTTTTGTGCTGCGTCTGATCCAGAGTGGCAGTTATTGCACTTGTGTCCTGGAAATGACATTAGATAGTTTTGAATCCTGAAATACACACAAGCCACTGCAGATTCTGGAATTTGGAGGAGCACACATGTGCTGGAGGTCCTGATCCAAGGTTTCAACAGTAATCACCAACAGTTCCTTTCCTCCCACCGATACTGCTTGACCTGTTGAGGTGAGCAGATTGCTCATTGCTCTTTTCCTTCTCATCTCCTAGGAGTGAGGTTTAAACCCATAATAAATATACTTTGAGCTTTAATCTTCCAACTCAGTAGCAAGAGTGTTACTCACTCTGCAACAGCTCATCGAGGGGGGAGGAAAAGAAAACCCAAGGAATATGAATCCACCACACCTAACCCCTTCAGATCACCTTGGTGAACAGGGAGGCAGAGCAATGCCTCCACTTACTGAGGATATTGAGTCAAGTGAGGCTCACCGTCCTCCACCCATCACATCGTAACTGCATTTTACAGCAGCACCACTGAGAGAGTGCTAACATCTCTATCTGGTACGGGAGCAGTCGAGCTTCTGACCAGGAGTCCCTACAGAGGACTGTGAGAACAACTGAGAGGATCATAGGGGCCCCTACCGTCCATCGGGGACATTTATCAGGAGCGTTGCATATCATCAAGGATCCCACCCATCCATCCAGCATCTTCTTTGCCTTTCTGCCATCAGGCAGAAGATTACGATGCATTAAGACAAGAACAGTCAGGATGAGAGACTGTTTCTTTCCTCAGGCCATTGGGCTTCAGACCTCCCTGCCACATCGTAATCTGTTCTGTACCCTACAATATTTAATTTATGCACTTTACTTTGTTTATCTATGCATAATTCATCTGTGGATTTTATCCTTACCTTCCAAAGTTATTGTGTGTTATGTATGTGTGATGTGTACTACTGTGCTTTACACACTGGTTCGGAGAAACATTGTCTCATTTGACAGTATACACATACAGGTACATCGTTAAATGATAATAAACTTGACTTGGCTAGGGGTGCCACAGTAGTGTAAGGGTTAGTGCAATGTGTTACACCAGCTGTGAACACGGATCAAGGTTGAATTCCCACCTCTTTCTGATGCTCCAGTTTCTGCCCGCAGTGCAAGTACGTAGAGGTTAGGGTTAGTAAATTGAGGACATGTGAATTTGGCTCCTGAGGCATGGCGACACTTGCAGGCTGCCCCCACCACATCCTCAGACTGTCAGTTGGTTGATGCAAATGACATGTTTCACTGCATATTTCGATACAGGCTTTGGCTCAGACGAGGCTTGGCTCTGGGTAACTTTCCTTTAAGGTGCCCTTCATTTTCTCTTACTGCAGCTAATATAGTGAGTGACTACACTCACAACACACTGGAGGAACTCAGCAGGTCGGGCAGCATCCATGGAAAAGATCGGTCGACGTTTCGGCCGGAAACTTTCGTCAGGATCGCAGCATCCGCAGATTATTTTGTGTAGTGAATGGCTGTTGTGTGTTCTTCATGCTGGACGTTCGAGTCCTGGGAAACCCAGAGTCTCCCAGGGAGCTACATCTGCATAACAAGCATCTGGCTGCACCTTCTTGAAGACCATGTTAGGGATCTGGAGCAGCAGCTGGATGACCTTCAGCTTGTACAGGAGAGGGAGGAGATCATCGATCAGAGTTACAGGGAAATAGTCACCCTGAAGTTGCTGGAGCTGAGGAGCTCCTGTGAATAGGCAGTTAGCGCAGAGCACCCCTGTGACCATTCCCCTCAATACTAAGTATACTGTTTTGGATATTGTTGTGGGGGATGACCTCCCAGGGGAATGTCACCGGGACCGGGTTACTGGCACTGAGCATAGGTCCATGATACAGACAGGAAAGACGGAGAAGAGGGGAGTGGTAGTGATAGGGGACTGAGTAGTGAGGGGAACAGACAGGAGGTTCTGTAGACGTGAACGGGACACCCGGATGGATTGTAGCCTCGCAGGTGCCAGGGTCAGGGACGTCTCGGATCATGTCACAGCATTCTGGAGGGGGAGGGAGAGCAGCCAGATGTCTTGGTACATATTGGTCCCAATGACATAGGGAGGAAAAACAAAGAGGTCCTGAAAAGAGAATTTAGAGAGCTAGGTAGAAAGCTGAGAAGCAGGACCTCCAGGGTAGTAATTTCTAGATTGCTGCCTGTGCCATATGTTAGTGAGGGTAGAAACAGGATGATTTGGCAGATAAATGTGTGGCAGAGAAGCTGGCGCAGGGTATAGGGCTTCAGGTTTTTGGATCATTGGGATCTCTTCGGGGGGCGGGGGTATGACATGTACAAAAGTGACGGGTTGCACCTGAGCCTGAGGGGAACCAATATTCTCACAGTCAGGTTTGTGAGAGCTGTTGGGGAGGGTTTAAACTAATTTTGTAGGTGAGTGAGAACCGGGGTGATGGGATTCAGGATAGGACGGATGGTAAAAAAGTAAAGAATACATGCAGTCAGACTGTCAGGAAGGGCAGGCAGATGATAGAACAAAATTGCAGTCAGCAGGGTGAGTATCAGTGCATTAGGGATGCAGAATCAAAAAGCGTAGCAAATACAGTACTCAGTGTTATATCTCAATGCACAGAGTACAAAATAAGGGTGGATAATCTTATTGCACTTTGACAGATTGTTGTGTATGATGTTGTGGCCATCACTGAACTGTGGTGGACCACAGATTACAACAAGAAATAGAAAAGCCATGTCAAAACGGCAATCTTATGATAGTCATGGAAGATTTCAACAGGTCGGTCGATTGGGAAAGTCAGGTTGGTAAATGGATCTCAAGAGAGTCAGTTTGTTGAATGCCTACAAGATGGCTTTTTAGAGCAGTTTGTCAGTAAGCCTACTAGGGGATCAGCTATACTGGACTGGGGTGTTCTGTAATGAACCAGAGGCAATTAGGAGCTTAAGGTAAAAGAACCCTTAGGAGAGAGGTCAACTTGAACTTAATAGGGAGAAAGTAAAGTCTGACGTAGCAGTATTTCAGTGGAGTAAAGGAAATTACAATGGTAGAGAGGAGTTGGCCAAAGTAAATTGGAAGGCGATGATGGCAGGGATAACAGCAGAGCTGCGATGGCAGGAGTTTCTGGGAAAAATGAGGAAGGTGCAGGATGGATGTATTTGATAAACAAAGAAATACTCAAATGTCAAAATAGAACAAATGTGGCAGACAAGGGAAGTTAAAGCTAATGTAAACCATGGCTCTCTCAAACTTTTAACCTTTCCTTTCAACCTAACAGGAACATAAAGATCCTGTACCCTCAAAATTTCACCTTTAAATGACCTCCATTTCTCTGTTACATCCTTCCCATAAAACCCTTTGTCCCAATCCACTCCTTCTAAATCCTTTTACATCTCCTCAAAGTTAGCCTGCCTCCAATCAAAAATCTCAACCCTAGGTCCAGTCCTATCCTTCTCTATAATTATATTGAAACTAATGGTATTGTGATCACTGGACCCGAAGTGCTCCCCAACACATACCTCCGTCACCTGACCTATCTTATTCCCTAACAGGAGATCCAACACTGCCCCTTCTCTAGTTGGTACCTCTATGTATTGCTGCATAAAACTATCTTGCACACATTTTACAAACTCCAAACCATCCAGCCCTTTTACAGAATGGGCTTCCCAGTCTATGTGTGGAAAATTAAAATCTCCCACAATCACAATCTTGTGCTTACCACAAACATCTACTATCTCCTTACAAATTTGCTCCTCCAGTTCTCGGTCCCCATTAGTTGGTCTATAATACACCCCTATAAGTGTTACTACACCTTTCCCATTCCTCAATTCCACCCAAATAGCCTCCCTAGATGAGTCCACTAATCTATCCTGCCAGAGCACCGCTGTTATATAATCTCTGACAAGCAATGCAACACCTCCCCCTCTTGCCCCTCCTATGCTATCACACCTGAAGCATCGAAATCCTGGAATATTTAGTTGCCAATCACACCCCTCCTGCCACCAGGTTTCACTAATAGCTACAACATCATATTTCCAGGTATCAATCCATGCTCTAAGCTCATCCACCTTTCTTACAATGCTCCTAGTATTAAAATAAATGCATTTAAGAAACTCTCCACCTCCCACTCTCTGTTTATCCTTAATTGAGCAAACAACTTTGTTATCTTCTTCTTCTTTTTCCCTTACATCAACCTCCCCTCTCCTAGTCTCCTTAATGTGATTCCCTCCCCCCAACCATTCTAGTTTAAAGTCACCTTAGTAGCTTAAAGTCAATAAAATTGAGAGAGTACAGAGGAGGTTTACTAAAATGTTGCCTGGGTTTCATCTCCTAAGTTACAGAGAAAGGTTGAACAAGTTAGGTCTTTATTCTTTGGAGCGTAGAAGGTTGAGGGGAGACTTGATAGAGGTGTTTAAAATTATGAGGAGATTGATAGAGTTGACGTGGTTAGACTTTTTCCATTGAGAGTGGGGAAGATTCAAACAAGAGGGCAAAGGTTGAGGATTAGAGGACAAAAGTTTAGGAGTAACATGAGGGGGAACTTCTTTACTCAGAGAGTGGTAGCTGTGTGGAACGAGCTTCCAGCAGAAGTGGTTGAGGCAGGTTCTATGTTGTCGTTTATAGTTAAATTGGATAGATATATGGACAGGAAAGGAATAGAGGGTTATGGACTGGATGCAGGTCAGTGGGAATAGGATAGGGTAAGAGTTCGGCACGGACTAGAAGGGCCGAGATGGCCTGTTTCCCTGCTGTAATTGTTATATGGTTATATGGTAAAAACAAAAGAGAGGACATACAACAAAGTAAAAACTAGTGGGAAGACTGAGGACTGGGAAGCCTTTAAAAACCTACAGAAAGCAACTAAAAGAATCATTAGGAGGGAAGAGATGAAATATGAAAGCTAGCTAACTAACAATATAAAGGTGGATTAAAAAAAAGCATTCAAGAATGTAAAAAAATAAGAGAAAGATGAGAGTGGATATAGGACTGCTCAAAAATGAGGCCAGAGAGATAATTACAAGGGACAAAGAGATGGCAGATGAACTGAATGAGTACTTTGCATCAGTCTTCACTGTGGAAGACACCAGCAGTGTGCCAGATGTTGAAAGGTGTGAGAGAAGAGAAATGAGTGCAGTTACTATTACAAGGGAGAAGGTGCTCAAAAAGCTGAAAGACCTAAGGGTACCCGGACCAGATGAACTGCACCGTAGGGTTCTGAAAGAGATAACGGTAGAGATTGTGGAGACACTAGTAATGACTTTTCAAAAATCATTGGACTCTGGCATAGTGCCATTGGACTGGAAAACTGCAAAAGTCACTCCACTCTTTAAGAAAGGAGGAAGGTAACAGAAAGGAAATTATAGACCAGTTAACCTGACCTCAGTGGCTGGGAAGATGTTGGAGTCAGTTGTTAAGGATGAGGTTATGGAGTACTTGGTGATACAGGACAAGAAAGGACAAGGTCAGCATGGTTTCCTTCAGGGAGATCCTTGCCTGATGAACCTGTTGGAATTCTTTGAGGAGATTACAAGTAGGATGGATAAAGGGGGTGCAGTGGATGTTGTATATTTGGAACTTTCAGAAGGCCTTTGGCAAGGTGCCACGCATGAGGCTACTTACCAAGTTCAGAGACCATGGTATTATAGAAAAGTTACTGGCATGGTTAGAACATTGGCTGATTGGTAGGAGGCAGCGAGTGGGAATAAAAGGATCCTTTTCTGATTGGCTACAAGTGACCAGTGGTGTTCTGCAGGAGTCGGTGTTGGGACCACTTCTTTTTATGCTGTATATCAATGATATAGATTATGGAACAGGTAGCTTTGTTACCAAGCTTGCAGATGATACAAAGATTGATGGAGGGCCAGGTAGTGCTGAAGAAACATATAGGCTGCAAAAGGTCTTGGGCAGATTAGGAGAATGGGCAAGGGAGTGGCAACTGAAATACAATGTTGGGAAATACACCCTAAAGGTTAACTTGGAAAATGCATGATCATGCACTTTGGTAGTAGAAATAAATGTGCAAACTATTTTATAAATGGAGAGAAAATCCAAAAATCTGAGATGAAAAGGGACTTGGGAGTCCTTGTGCAGAACACCCTAAACATTAACTTGCAGGTAGAGTCAGTGGAGAGGAAGGCAAATGCAATGTTAACATTCATTTCAAGAGGTCTAGAATACAAGAGTACTAGAATAAAACAGCCAACATTTTAAACCGAGTCTCTTCAGGAAATGGGAAGGTGCCAGAATAATAGTCGGGGGAGGAGAAAGAGGCTAGGTGGAAGGTGATAGGTGAAGCCAGGTGGGTGGGAAAGGTCAAGGGCTGGAGAAGAAGGAATCTGATAGGAGAGGAGAGTGAACAGTAGAGGAAAGTGAAGGAGGAAGTAATGGGCAGGTAAGAAGAAGTGAAAAGTTAGAGTGGGGAATAGGGGCTGGTGCAGATTTGTTCACCGGAAGGAAAAATCGAGAGTCATGCCATCAGGCTGGAGGTACCCAGACAGAATATAAGGTGCTGCTTGTGTTTCCCCATCCCCACACCAACCCAAGTGTGGCCTCAGCTTGGCACAAGAGGAAGCCACGGATTGACACGTCAGGAAGGGAGTGGGAATTGGAATTAAAGTGCTTTGCCATTGGTTTCTTCCTTCCTCACATACTTTCTTTTTTTCTCAGCAGAAAGGAGATGACGATGGAGCTCTCTCATCGGACCAATGCTGGTAAACTGGAGGACTGTTGCTGAATTATAGCAGGGATAGCAGAGCAGCAGAGGAACAGGTCAGTGAAAACAGAAGATTTTGTAATCAATCCTCCAATGGGCTGAATCTGTGACAGGGTGAAGAATAAATCAAGAACAGCTCACAAATGTCTACAGATGTAGCATGGGGGAGCCTTGCATCTGGTTTTATCGCCATCTGGTTTGGTGGGATCACTGCACAGGATCAGGAAAACCTGCAGAATGTTATAAACTCGGTCACTCCATCATGGACCCCCATCAATTTGCCTATCGCACCAACAGGTCAACAGAGGATGCCACCTCCACAGCACTTCACTCTGCCCTGACCCACCTGGACAGCCCCAACTCTTACGTCAGAATGCTGTTCATTGAATTTAGTTCAGCATTCAATACTGTGATCCCCTCCAAGCTGATTACCAAACTTCGCTAGCTTGGTATCAGCATATCCCTCTGCAATTGGACCTTGGACTTTCTGACTAACAGACCCCAATCAGTTAAATTAGACAACCTCTCCTCCTCCACTCTCACCCTGAACACCGGCGTGCCTCAAGGCTGTGTGCTGAGCCCTCTTCTGTACTCCCTTTTCACCTATGACTGCATTCCTGTACATGGTTCTAACTCCATAATCAAGTTCACAGATGACAGTATGGTGGTTGGCCTGATCAGAGAGGATGATGAGACAGCCTACAGGGACGAGTTTCAGCACCTGGTCGTGTGGTGTGCTGACAACAACCTGGCTCTTAACACCCAGAAGACCAAGGAGATCATTGTGGACTTCAGGCATGCCAGAAGTCACACTCACGTCCCCATCTACATCAACAGAACTGTAGTGGAGCGTGTATCAAGCTTCAAATTCCTTAGTGTCCACATTTCTGAGGATCTCACCTGGTCCCTGAACTCCTCCATCCTTATCAAAAAGGCGCAACAGTGCCTTTATTTCCTGCGGAGCATGAAGAAAGCTCACCTCTGTCCCAGGATACTGACGGATTTTTACCGCTGTACCATTGAGAGCATACTCACCAACTACATCTCAGTGTGGTATGGCAATTGTCCCGTATCGGACCGCAAAGCACTCCAGCGTGTGGTGAAAACTGCCCAGGGGATTATCAGCACCCAATTGCCCACCTTTGAGAACATCTACCATAAATGTTGTCTGGGCAGGGCGAAAAGCATTATCAAGGATGCATCTCACCCTAACCATGGACATTTTACTCTCCTCCCATCCGGTAGGCACTACAGGAGCCTCCTCTCCCGCACCAGCAGGCACAGGAAGAGCTTCTTCCCTGAGGCTGTGACCCTGCTGAACCTCACATCACAGCGCTAAGCAGTACTGCGCCCATATTGTACTGTCTCAGTACTTTTATATTTGTGTGCTGTAGCACTTACTTTTTATTCGTAGTTATTTTGTAAATAACACTATTCTTTGCATTTCTGGTCAGATGCTAAATGCATTTCATTGGCTTTGTATCTGTACTCGGCACAATGACAATAAAGTTGAATCTAATCTAATCTAATGGGTAGCAGTCTCCCCAGCATTCAGAAGGCAATGCCTCAGAAAGGAGACATCCATCATTGAGGACCACCATCACCCAGGACATACCCTCTTCTCAGTGCTACCAAAAGGGAGGAGGCACAGGAGCCTGAAGACACACACTCAATGTTTCCCGACCATCTTCTTTCCGAACCGCCATCAGATTTCTAACTGGACAATGAGCCGTGTACACAACCTCACCGGTTTTTCTTATTTTCTCCATTTTTGCACTACTCACTTAATTTATTTTTAATATACATTTCTTATTGTAATTTAGAGTTTTTTAAGAGTATGTTTTGCATTGTACTGCTGCCACAGAACAACAAGTTTCATGGCAGAGGCTAGGGATATTAAACTTAATTCTGATTCAGTCTTCGGGGTATGTCAAAGCTCACGCGGAGAGGACGTGGAGAAGCCAATAAGGAGGGGGTTGAGCTAATGTGGAGCTGAATGACGGTGTCAGTAGGCGTGGTAGTGACGTGGGGCTGTAAGTGGAGGTAGCAGATCCATGCGACACATCGGTTGTGGGGATTTGAAGATTATCTCAGGATTAACAGGAAGCATGCAGATTTAGTGTTAGAGAGAAACCAAAGAGCAAATCCTATCAGATGATGAGGCAGAAGCTTCTTAACAGGAACCAGACAAACTGGCATCAGGTTTTAACAGACAGAAAATGCTGGAGGAACTCAGCAAGTCAGGCAGCAACTATGAGAATGAATAAACAGTTGATGTTTTGGTCTGAAACCCTTCTTTAGGTCTCAGTGAAGGGTCTCGGCCTAAAATGTCAACTGTTTATTCCCCTTGTGTGTCAAGTCCTTTCTGGGTCAGCTCACTCACCTTTGGTCCCCAGCGGACACTCAGCTCTCACCTGTGGCTCCAAGTAGCTGTTTGCATGAGATAGCAGCCACACCCTGGTACACTGCTTTAACAGGCGGGCTAAACCAGGTGAGGATAGCCGGCATTCTCATAGCCACTGAGATAGGGACATGCCTGTCCTAGTCCGCTCTAGTGCACTGGAGATCTACAGTGAGTTTCTACAGCCTGGAAGGTGGATCTGCAACACTGCATGGAGAGCAACGGCACAGGCAAAGTCTTCGTCATCCACTGCTACCAAGGAAAACCCCACTTGCGACGACCACTCTTACCGCTAGACCCGGACCTGAGGTCGAGGAAGTGGAACCGCCCCGGGGCAACGGCTTTTCCACTTTAAAAGTTCTTCCACACAGGTTTCCTGCCATCGTCAGATACAACGGGCAACCATCCAACCTACATACATGACACTGAGACACAAGAGCACATGAAGCACTTCAGGAAACTTTTACCTGAAGGCAGGTGAATATGTCCTTAGTTATTCTGCAATACCATGTCAAAGGATGGATCTATTCCAACAAAGTAACACATACAAAATCCTGGAGGAACTCAGCAGGTCAGAGAGCATCTATTCAAATGAATAAACAGTCAATGTTTTGGGTCGAGACCCTTCTTCGGGACTAGAAAGAAAGGGGGCAGAAGCCGGAACAAGAAGGTGCAGGAGGGGGAAATGGACAAGCTAGAAGGTGATAGGTTTGAACAGGTGAGGGGAAGGTGGGTGGGTGGGGAAGGGGGATGAAGTAGGAAGCTGGGAGGTGATAGGTGGAAGAGGTAAAGGGCTGAAAATGAAGGAATCTGATAGGAGAGGTGGGTCAAGGAAGAAAAGGAAGGAGCAGAGGAACAAGAGGGATGTGATTGTCAGGTGAGGAGAAGTGAAGGGGTGAGACAGGAGACAGAATGGAGAATGGAAAAAGGGGGTGGGGGAGAAATTACCAAAAGTTTAAAACCTTAGTGATTTTCTAAATCTGGGATGCTATCCAGATGGAATATGAGATATTGCTCCTCCAACCTGAGAGTTACTCACTGTGGCAATAGAGAAGGTTAATTTTAAATAATGGAAGTACTGTAATGCAAAAAATTATTTAATGATATTATCTTGGGACAGGCATTCAAAGACTAGCAAGACAGTCATGGTCGGATGTTGGGCAGCAGAGCAGCAAAGGTGTTTGAGATCCTGTCATCGGCACGTCTGGAGTTTGAGGCAGCGTTGATATTGAAGTATGAAGCCCTAAGGTTGACCTTCGAGTGAACTGGTTGTTAACGCAAATGACGCAGTGTTTTGGTGTACTGTACATATAATAAAAAAGAGAAGTAATCACCTTCAGGGAAAATTGGACTTCTGCCTCCAGAAGTGGGGGTGAGAGAATACGCTTGAGCGAGATAATAGATCAGCCACGCGTGGAGCAGACACAGCGGTCGAATGGCTCCTATGTCTTATGGCCTTATTTAGTGACGTTTACAGAGTAAACATATCCCAAAATAAACCACAAAACCTCAATATAATGTGCCTAAAGTTGCTGCAGTAACAGCAAGTAGAAGCACTTGAGCGAAGGCCAGAGTTGTGGCGTTAATTGATCTCTGTGATACAATATAATTCTACAGTATAATCATATCGTCAATATAATAACTAGATATTCAGTATATTTTGGTGTGATTCAAGATGGCAGTTGGTAGATTGGGTTTCTATCTCCATAAGTGATCACTACCCAGGAGCATTTGGTCCTTTCTCCAGGGAAAAAGAAATAAGGGAGATGTTTAAGATTGTGGTGCATTGGCAAGTTCTGGATACAGACGGTTATGAAGATGTAAAACCTTCAGGAAATCTGAAATAAGGCAAAAATATATTGGATGCACTCTGTAGATCTGACTGCATCTCATGTGGGATGTCCAAGATTTGGAACATTCACAGAAGAGAGTCTCTCATTAATGCATTAGTAAATTATAGAGATGGTTCTTCACATAAAGAGCGTTGAACGATAGGCTATGTGAAGTACTCTACCGTTCTATCCGGTGTGAATGGTAAGGAGAATGCTGCACGACCCATTGTTCCTCCAGTTGATCAGCAGTTGGCAACAGGTTCCAGCCTCTGCTGTGTCCATAAGTACATAAGATACAGGAGCAGAATTAGGCCATTCAGCCCATTGAGTCTGATCTGCCATTCCATCATGGCTGATTTATTATCCCTCTCAAACCCAATCTCCTGCTTTCTCCCTGTAACCTTTGACGCCCTGACTAATCAAGAACCTATCAACCTCCGCCTTAACTATACCCAATGACTTGGCCTCCACAGCCATCTGTGGCAATGAATTCCACAGATTTACACCCTCTGGCTGAAGAAATTCCTCCTCATCTCTATTATAAGGGAATATCCTTCTCTTCCGAGGCTGTGCTCTCTGGTCCTAGACTCCCCCACTATAGGAAACATCCTCTCCAATATTCAATATTCAGTAGGTATCATTGAGATCCTCCCTCATTCTTCTAAGCTCCAGTGAGTACAGGCCCAGAGCCATCAAACCCTCCTCATCTTTTAACCCTTTCATTCCTGGGATCATTCCTCTGGACCCTCTCCAATGTCAGTTTATCTTTTCTTAGAATACTCCAAGTGTGGTCTGACCAACGCCTCAGCATTACATCCTTATAGTATTGATGTGGCATCACAATGCTATATTCCAGCAGGAAACAAATACGGCAGCCACTCTGAAACTCTCTTCAGCAATAAAGCTCAGGCTGGCCTTTGGTATTTTTGGATTTCAATGGAGAACAGCAAGAGGCAGATGCTAGAGAATACCCCCATGGTGGTCCCCCTTAACAGTAAGTACTCCTGCTTGAGTACTGTTGGGGGAGATGGCCTACCTGGGGGAAGCAACAGTGGTCGCGCCTCTGGCACAGAGTCTGACCCTGTGGCTCAGAAGGGTAGGAAAAGGAAGAGGAAGGCAGTAGTCATAGGAGACTCTATAGTTAGGAGGTCAGACAGGCGATTCTGTGGATGCAGGAAAGAAATGCGGATGGTAGTTTGCCTCCCAGTGCCAGGGTCCGGGATGTTCCTGATCGTGTCCACAATATCCTAAAGTAGTAAGGAGAACAGCCAGAGGTCATGGTACATATTGGTACCAACGACATAGGTAGGAAAAGGGAGGAGGTCCTGAAAACAGGCTACAGGGAGTTAGGAAGGAAGTTGAGAAACAGGACCTTTATTTCCTGCGGAGCATGAAGAAAGCTCACCTCTGTCCCAGGATACTGACAGATTTTTTCTGCTGCACCATTGAGAGTATACTCACCAACGGCATCTCAGTGTGGTACGGCAATTGTCTCGTATCTCACCGCAAAGCACTCCAGCAGGTGGTGAAAACTGCCCAGAATATTATCGGCACCCAATTGCCCACCATTGAGAACATCTACCATAAATGCTGCCTGGGCAGGGCAAAAAGCATTATCAAGGATGCATCTCACCCTAACCATGGACTTTTTACTCTCCTCCCATCCGGTAAGCACTACAGGATAGGAACTTAGAAGATTATAAGACTAGCAGGAAGGAGCTTAGGAATTAAATTAGGAGAGCCAGAAGGGGTCATGAGAAGGCCTTGGTGGACAGGATTAAGGAAAACCCCAAGGCATTCTACAAATATGTGAAGAGCAAGAGGATAAGACGTGAGAAAATAGGACCAATCAAGTGTGACAGTGGAAAAGTGTGTATGGAACCAGAGGAGATGCAGAGATACTTAATGAATACTTTGCTTCAGTATTCACTACGGAAAACGATCTTGGCGATTTTAGGGATGACTTGCAGAGGACTGAAAAGCTTGAGCATGTAGGTATTAAGGAAGAGGATGTGCTGGAGCTTTTGGAAAGCTCCTGTACGGTGGTGGAAGCGGATACGATAGGGTCCTTTAAGAGACTCCTGGACAGGTCTATGGATCTTAGGTAATGTAGGTAATGTAGATAATTTCTAAGATAAGGACACGTGAGGCACAGCTTTGTGGGCCAAAGGGCCTGTATTGTGCTGTAGGGTTTCTGTGTTACACACAGTGAACTAGGTTGGTGTCGTGTCGGTGAAACACCAATTTCCACGTTACACACAGTGAACTAGGTTGTTACATTGTCAGTGAAACACGAGTTTACACATAACACACAGTGAACTAGGTTGTAGTGTCGATGAAACACCAATCTCCACGTTACACACAGTGAACTAGGTTGTTACAGTGTCGGTGAAACACCAGTTTGCACGTTTTTCTCAGGATCCTAATTATCTTCTGGCGAAGTGTCCATGCAGATTTTTAGTGAACATCACGCCGAGAGGAACAGAGACTCAACATGCAGGTTTGTCAGTTCAGGAGAAACTCTTCAGCCCATGATCATCCAGCTGATTTTCAGCTATCTACACTGACTCCAAAAGGTCCATATCCCTCTATGCCTATTTCAGCATATGTCAAAATTCAGATTCAGATTCATTTATTCGTCTTATCTACATTGCCAGTGGCAGGGTGGAGCTATGTGTCCACTGAGGAGGTGTAGGACGATTCTGCCCTCCACTAGCCTGCAGGTCACCTTTCGGCAAGGTGTAGCACCAGCTCAGCCCCCGATCGCATGAAGCTATGACAGCAAGCTTGGTGGGAGGAGAAGATGGCGGTGCAACGCAGCGTGCGCGGCCTCTCTGGTAATGAATATCAGTTATATGTCAAGTAGGATGCCGTGCACAATTCTGATTTGATGGAGGCAGACGTGAGAGCATGAAGGAACATCTGGTGAAACTTTTGAAATGCCTGTTTCACTGCCTCCGCGACTGTGTGATCCGAAATCTCCGGAGGGCAAGGCCCCGAGTCCTCGGCTTTGCCTGTTGCTTGGCGGCCGGGGCAGGGGTCGAAGCACTCGGCAGAGATGGTGCTCGGTGCCGGAGGGCGGGTCGGAGGCTCGAAGTTTTCAGACGACTCAGAGTCGGACTGTGGTCGGGTGCTTCCAGGGTGCTGCATCGGCAAGTTTGCGGCGCTGGGAGCTCATAGCAGGGAGAGTTTTGCTTCCTTCTACCATCTACGTGAGATAATTGGGCTATCGGGACTTTGAGACTTTTTTTACCGTGCCCATGGTCTGCTCTTATCAAATTACGGTATTGCTTTGCACTGTTGTAACTATGTGTTATAATTATGTGGTTTTTGTCTGTTTTAGTCTTGGTCTGTCTTGTGTTTCTGTGATATCATACTGGAGGAACATTGTATCATTTTTTAATGCATGCATTTCTAAATGACAATAAACGAGGACTGAGTGTCCTCATAATCTAAAAAAGTGGTAGATGGTCGTATGAGCACCTTGAGCATATCTTAAGTCCCGGTTGTGCAACCACTGACACCAGGCGGACAATCTCTGAAGAGTATTGATAACATCCGTCTTGTAAAGACACTGCCCAGAAGAAGGCAATGGCAAACCACTTCTGTAAGAAAAAATTTCCAAGAACAATCAAGGTCATGGAAGATCATGATAGCCTACCTCATATGACATGACACATAATGATGATGGTGATGATGACATACAGCAAAACACATCATTTACACTGACAAATAACACACACACATGGATGTGACGGGGGCAGCCTGCAAGTGTCGCCATGCTTCCGTCAGCAACATGACATAACATAACATAAGGCCTTTGACAAGGTTCCACACGGAAGGTTAGTTAGGAAGTTTCAATCGTTAGGTATTAATATTGAAGTAGTAAAATAGATTCGGCAATGGCTGGATGGGAGACACAAGAGAGTAGTGGTGGATAACTGTTTGTCAGATTGGAGGCCGGTGATTGGTGGTGAGCCTCAGGGATCTGTACTGGTTCCAATGTTGTTTGTCATATACATTAATGACCTGGATGATGGGGTGGTAAATTGGATTAGTAAGTATGCAGATGATACCAAGATAGGTGGAGTTATGGATAATGAAGTAGGTTTTCAAAGCTTGCAGAGAAATTTAGGCCAGTTAGAAGAGTGGGCTGAAAGATAGTAGATGGAGTTTAATGCTGATAAATGTGAGGTGCTACATTTTGGTAGGGCATTGAAGAAAGCAGTAGAACAGAGGGATCTAGGAATAATGGTGTATAGTTCCCTGAAGGTAGAATCTCATGTGGATAGGGTGGTGAAGAAAGCTTTTGGTATGTTGGCCTTTATAAATCAGAGCATTGAGTATAGGAGTTGGGATGTAATGTTGAAATTGTACAAGGCATTGGTAAAATTTGGAGTATTGTGTACAGTTCTGGTCACCGAATTATAGGAAAGATGTCAACAAAATTGAGAGAGTACAGAGAAGATTTACTAGAATGTTACCTGGGTTTCATCTCCTAAGTTACAGAGAAAGGTTGAACAAGTTGGGTCTTTATTCTTTGGAGCGTAGAAGGTTGAGGGGGGACTTGATAGAGGTATTTAAAATTATGAGGGGGATAGATAGAGTTGACGTGGATAGGCTTTTTCCATTGAGAGTCGGGGAGATTTAAACAAGAGGACATGAGTTGAGAGTTAAAGGGCAAAAGTTTAGGGGTAATATGAGGGGGAACTTCTTTACTCAGAGAATAGTAGCTGTGTAGAATGAGTTTCCAGCAGAAGTGGTTGAGGCAGGTTCGATGTTGTCATTTAAAGTTAAACTGGACAGCTATATGGACAGGAAAGGAATGGAGGGTTATGGGCTGAGTGCAGGTCGGTGGGACTAGGTGAGAGTAAGAGTTCGGCACGGACTAGAAGGGCTGAGATGACCTGTTTCCGTGCTGTAATTGTTATATGGTGATATTATAACATGCCTACAAAACTCAGCAGAACAACATAGAACACAATAAAACAGAGTGTAACAAGCAAGCAAAATATAAAAGAAAAACAAATCCCTTTCCTCCTTCCTACACATGCACATTCACGGTCTTCAACACCAGGGCAGGAAATCGTTTTCAGTCTCCAGCCTCCAGCAGAACCAGACAGGGTGTGGATTCTAATTCTCCCAAATCCCTGCCCCTAAACCTCTAACCTGATCACCAACTCCCTTCTCTGACCCCAAAACCATCTCTGCCAACCCAGAAAAATCGTTAAAAAACAACTAAAACCAAGCAGGAACCTCGCAGCTGGATGCCATCTTGATTATGTTCATTAACTTCTCATGGCTTTCATCAGGAAGTCATTAACCTGAAGCATTGGCTCTGTTTCTCTCCCAACAGTTGCTGCTCGACCTGCTGCTCATTCCCAGCATCTTCTGTTTAGCATTTACATTTCTGGTATTGATGGGCTGCTTGAGCCTCTTTTATTCTAAAATGTATATATCCCTAAAAAGAACTCCACGGTCTATGATAGGAGGAAGGTTGGGCATGGGGCTAGCAACTCTCGATGGGTTACACTTGGGGACAACTTGAAAGACTGTCCCAGCACAGAAGACTCTGGTGAGTTGTTGTCCACAGCCCATGCCCTAGTAAGGGTGATGAACTTAAGTGCAGTACTTTGCAAAAGTTTTAGGCACATTTATATAGCTAGGATGCCTGAGACTTCACAGCTATACATTCTTCCCACGATTGCATGGGATTCTCCTGTTGCTATGGTTTCCTCTGCATTCTAAAGATATACAGGGACTGGTTAGCAAGTTGGCGCTGGAAGCATGGAAACACTTGTAGGCTTCCCCCTGCACATTCTTGTACTGCGTTGGTCATCAGCACAAATTTCACCCTGTGGGAAGGGGGCTGGGGGAGGGGAATCATGATTGGGAAAAGGCGAAAGGAGAGGGGAGGGAGCGGGAAGCACCCAAGAAACACTGTAATGATCAATAAGCCAATTACTTGGAATCAAATGACCTTGCCTAGTGTCTTGGGTAGGGTGTGTCTGCACCCGTACCACCACACACCCCCCACCCCGACACTCCTTCTCTGCCATCTGTCTCACACCCCTCCCATGGCACTCCACCTTCACCATTCCCAAAATCCCTTGGTCCCACCAGACTTACAAACTCGCTCTCCACGCCACGTTGACAAATACTGGTGCTTAGGACGTTTGCATAGTACTGTAAATAAGAATTCCTAAAAAACATACATAAATACAACACATTGAAATCAAGTGATGTTATTCCATTACTGAACGCTATCATCCACTTATAGACTTAAAGAGTTGATGGCGCTTTAACCTAAATGTGCAAATGTGTGTCTAGCCCTTGTTTCAGTAGCTAGGTGTCTATGAGGAGCGACTGATGGCTCTTGGCTTGTACTCACCAGAGTTTAGAATAATGGGGCAGGCGGATCTCATTGAAACTTATCAAATATTGAAAGGAAAACACAAAGTACTCTGCAGATGCTGGGGTCAAAGCAACACTCACAACACGCTGGAGGAACTCAGCAGGTCAGGCAGCATCCGTGGAAAAGATCGGTCGACGTTTCGGGCCGGAACCCTCCATCAGGACTGAAGAGGGAAGGGGCAGAGGCCCTATAAAGAAGGTGGGGGGAGGGTGGGAAGGAGAAGGCTGGTAGGTTCCAGGTGAAAAACCAGTGAGGGGAAAGATAAGGGGGTGGGGGAGGGGAAGCAGGCAGGGGATAGGCAGGAAAGGTGAAAAAAGAATAGGGGAAAACACAATGGGTAGTAGAAGGAGGCAGAACCATGAGGGAGGTGATAGGCAGCTGGGGGAGGGGGGGCAGAGTGACAAGGGATAGGAGAAGGAGGGGGAGGGAATTACCAGAAGTTGGAGAATTCTATGTTCATACCAAGGGACTGGAGACTACCTAGACAGTATATGAGGTGTTGCTCCTCCAACCTGAGTTTAGCCTCATCATGGCAGTAGAGGAGGCCATGTATGGACATATCTGAATGGGAGTGGAAAGCAGAGTTGAAGTGGGTGGCTACCGGGAGATCCTGTCTGTTGTGGCGGACAGAGCGGAGGTGCTCGACGAAGCGGTCCCCCAATCTGCGTCGGGTTTCACCGATGTAGAGGAGGCCGCACCGGGAGCACCGGATGCAATAGATGACCCCAACAGACTCACAAGTGAAGTGTTGCCTCACTCGGATGGCCTGTTTGGGGCCCTGAATGGTGGCAAGAGAAGAGGTGTAGGGACAGGTGTAGCACTTACACTTACAGGGATAAGTGCCGGGTGGGAGATCCGTGGGGATGGACGTGCAGATAAGGGAGTCGCAGAGGGACCCATCCCTGCGGAAGGCGAAGAGGGGTGGAGAGGGAAAGAAACTTTTGAAACAAAGTAAGTCCAAAACCAATCATTTAGTTATGATTCTAACTACCACAACTGTCAGCTGTCACATTGAGAACTCATCTGGGACTCAAAATACACACCCACACACACACACACACACACACACACACACACACATACACTGTAAACATGGTAGTCTTCACCACTTCTCTTCCACACAAAGTTTTAGTAGTACTGCCTTTTCCACTGTTTCTGTTCTCTCTTTTAATCCATTTGTTCTTTTTAATTAAGCTATGCAGCATTTGAAGTATGAAGTGTAGCTATAAATGAAATTACCAGTATTATTGTTGTTGTAATATTATTATACCACAATAAGATTGACAAATGGACAAAAATAAATTGATTCACTCACCAATCAGTGAGAGAACTAACAGCGACGGGATGAGGCAAACCTTCTGATGTCGGCCCTGTATTCTGTTGTGGCGATCCTGAGGCACTGGCCCAGATGTGCATTGGAGAGTCTGTTTCTGTCCTGGTTCTTGATAGAGTTCATTGAAGGAAACGATGACTCACATATGTACGTGGAGCGGAACAGTGTGAGTAGGAGCATTGCAATAGCTCTCGTGTTTTTGAATTCAGCGTGGGGAACCACGTTGATCCAAAAGTCACTCACCCCAACGTTCTTGTGTTGTGCTTTGAGCAAATCAGACGTTCCCATTTCCAAGACCTCCATCTGAAGAGTTGCCTCATCTATGGAAGGCTCCAGTCTTTTGGTCTCTGCAGTCCACTGG
Source organism: Mobula birostris (assembly GCF_030028105.1). Lineage (NCBI taxonomy): Eukaryota > Metazoa > Chordata > Chondrichthyes > Myliobatiformes > Myliobatidae > Mobula > Mobula birostris. The sequence continues at coordinate 145,401,933 of NC_092379.1, forward strand.
CCGTCAGCCGAAACCGAGAACGGCTGTCTCAGGAAGAGGAGGATGTCACCTGAGCGTTTAGGGGAGCTTTCAAATCGTTCCCTGAAGTTTTCTGCCAGGCTCGTCACAAAATCCTTCATCACTGGATCCTCCCGCATTTCGTTCTTCTCGCAATGCTCCCACAGACGTGGAAAGTGCAACTTTCTCCCGTGAATGTCTCTCTCCAAAAGGTTCAGCTTTGACCGGAAAGCTTCAGTCACCTCGTACATGTCCGCAACAGTGTGGTTGTTGCCCTGTAATTGCAGATTAAGTTGATTTAGATGAGACATGATGTCAGACAAAAAAGAACATATGCCATCACCTCTTTGTCACTTAAAAACCTCTTAAATCCTTTGGGCTTTTTGGCTGTGCAGGCTGGATAAAAATGACACAAGCTTATCGCGCAGGTCGCACACCCTCTCCAACACACGGCCTTTGCTCAGCCAGCGAACATCATTATGCAGCAAAAGATCTTTGTGTTCCGCTGAATTTCCTCTGAAAAGGCGATGTTGCAGACTAGAACTCTCACGAACGAAATTTCCCAGTCTCGTCACAGTATCCATCTCCTCTTTCATTTCCCCACACAGTTAAGCGCTCAACACTGATTTGTGAATAATGCAATGAAATGCCAAGAGTGCTGGGTTAACAGCCGCAAACCTGCTTACCAAGCCCTTGTGTTGTCCCACCATCGACGGAGCCCCATCGGTGACAACGGACACAATTTTGCTCACATCCAAGCCATTCTTCTCAAAGAACTGTGTCAATTCATTAAAAATTATTTCCCCAGTTGTGCGCCCAGGCAAAGTAGCTCTTCCCGAAAGGTCTTTCCATCAAAAGATCTTGCGAACACAGATAGCTGTTCCATATCGGTTCGGTCACAGGACGAGTCTATGGCTAGTGATATGGCTTTGCTTTCTCCAAATCGGTGAGTAGATTGGAAAAACACTCCCCCGCTAAAACTTCTACTCTTCTTGTTGCCGAGTTAGCCGACAATGGCACCGCCTTTAATAGCTCCACAACCGATTTCTTGGTTTTCTCATCGTGACTTAAGCCTTCGCCAACCATATCACTTGCACACATTGTAATCGACTCGGCATCGCCCGCTCTACGAGGGCATAGGTCAAGCGTACGGTGTGGGATGAGGTTAGAATCAATTAGAGCAGCGTGCGCTTTATTTACATGTCATGACAGGAGCGTTCACGAAAGTGCCAATGGGTCGGCGCGGTCCGGACTTGGCCCGCGTTCCGCCCATGGGGGTTGTCTGGCCCAGGTAGAGTGGGTGTGGAGCGGATGTTTCCTATAGTGTAAGACCAGGGGCACACACCCTCAGAATACAAGAGACGTCCATTAAGAATGGAGATGAGAAGAAATTTCTTTAGTCAGAGGGTGGTGAATTTTGACATTCATTGCCACAGACGGCTGTGGAAGACAAATCATTAGGTATATTTAAAGCAGAGGTTGATAAGATTCTTGATTAGTCGGGACATCAAAGGTTACGGGAAGAATGGGGTTGATAGAATAATAAATCAGCCATCACGGAATGGTGGAACATACTCGACGGGCCGAATGGCCTAATTCCGCTCCGGCGTATAATGACCTTATTATGGTCTTATGGGTGGAGGGTGGGGAAGGACCAGCGAGGTAAAGTCTGTATTTTAAAGTCTTGCATGTTTCAGAGAACTTCGCCGCCGCCCTCGGCCGGGGTCCCGCGCACTTGTCCCAAACTGCAACTGTAAGGTGATCTTGTCAGCTGCTCTCTGTGTACAACTTGGAGCCGTGCGAGCCAAGACGCAGCCTGAAACGGATCCGGTGTCCTTAAAAATAGAAGGCTCGCTCTTTCCCGTGACCCGCCGATTTGCGGGTTCTCTGCGGCGGCTGGATGAACTCAACGCGTGAAATCCTCAGCGGAGAGAGAGCCGCGAGGTGTAAACTCCGGACACCTGGGCTCGGTACCTGGAGCGTGGCGCAAGAGGACTCGCGTGTTTACCTTGGTCAGAGTTTCGAACGACCTCGTTAAACACCTAGTTTAGTTCTCGAACCGAATCTCGGCGGTGGATTCTTCCGAAGGTATGTGGTAATGTTGTAAAGATTTAGAATGGGTGTACCTCGATAGCTCACGAGTTGACTTTGACAGCGATCCAATTACTTTAGGTTTCTTAAGACTGTCCTAGCTGGGGGAGGGAGTGGGGATAAGCTCCCACAACCTATTAAATGTTCCCAATGGCGTGCGCATCAAAGAGTCTCTGACAATCAAATCTACCCCTTGGCCTTCACGTGTGGTTTTGCTACTCAGCCCGACGGAATCGTTTCTACAGGAGAAGGGGTAAAGGCGGATTACTGGGGCCTTGAAACTAGTCGCTTTGGACGGATGGGACTCGTCAGCTGAGGTTGGCAGCTCATCTAGAAGGAAAACTCCGACCTCAACCCTCCGATGCCTTGTGGCTATACCCACTCATGGGGAAGGCTTCGGGAGTAAACCCCGCGGGAAAAGCCGGAGCTGGTGTCGCTAAGTTCAACGTTGACTGGCAACTGCTGCGATGACGCTGGTGCCAAATGTATTGGCTTCTGCCGTTTCTTTCGGTTCACCAGATGCGAGGAGAGGAGGCGCCTGATACACGGGCAACAGTTTGCTCTCCAGATCCTACCGTCCTGGCTTGCGGACAGGCGAGTGTCTGGGCTTCGCTAGACAGCTAGGTCGGAGGGCGTTAGCCATTATGTTGTCAAACGGAAACCTATTCTTTGAGACATGGTTGCGTGTAGTTATGTGGAGTAGCAGAATTCGCCTTGAGTGAAAATGACAGCTCGCTGTCCAGCTCCGGCTCATTTTCCTTGACGCTGCCTGAAATTCGATGCCGGGAGCTGGGGAAACTCCCTGACTGGATTTAACGGCTCTTCGGCCCACTTTGCGGCAGGTTCAGCGGCCGTACTGCACTCTACCAATGGCCCCTCAATGGTCTAATCCCTTTCCCCGCACAGTGACCATGTGCCTCTCCCGTACGCCTATTCTAGCGCCTGGCCTAGAGTCTCTGAAACACTCCTATGCCATCTACGTCTTCCACCAATCGCCGGCTGCGCATTCCAGGACCCCACTAGTCTCTGTGAAAAACGTACCCCACATATCCCCGTTAAACGTTACCCTCCCACCTCAAATGCATGACCTCTTCTATTAGACATTTTAACCCTGGGAAAAAGATACCGGCTGCGTTCTTTATCAATGCCTCACATAAATCTATAACGTTCTATCAAGTCTTCCCTCAGCCTCGGCCCGAAGCAGCGACTGTTTATTCACCTCCATCGACTAAATACATCCTCAAAGAATTCCAATCAATTACTCAACCATGAATTCCTTTTCGAAGCCCATGAAAAACTCATTCAATCATATTACTTTCTAAGCGTCTTGAGACTGTCTTTCATTATATGATCTGATGATCTGAGAGAAGATTCAGCAGACGTTACCCGGATTGGAGGGCGGTAGGAGGGTTTGGGAGGGGGAGATATTCTCACTGGAATGTAGAAGGTTGGGGGGTGACCTTATACAGGCTTATAAACTGATTGATTCAGAATTGGTCATGGATAAGATTACACCATACCCATCAGGGAGGAGGCCACGTCAGGGACACCCGACTCAGAAATATTTACTTTCCACAAACAGGAAGCTCCATCCACTAACCCACCCCTACACACGCCCAACCACCACCATCATTTCCTGTACCCAGGAATGGAAAAGCCTACAGAAAGAGATAGATACAGTCCAGTACATCACAAGAAAAGTCCCCTTCACCATTGAGCGCATCTACAAGCAGCGCTACCACAACAAAACAACATGCATCATCTATGAACCTCACCATTCAGACCCTGCGCCCTTCTTGATAGTACCACCGTACGGAAGCCTTGGTTCCACACCACCAGATTCAGTTATTTCTCCTGAACTACCAGGCTTCAGAACTCACCTCAACACTGAACTAACTCCACAACCGAAAGACTCACTTTCAAGGATTCCACAACTCATGTGCATAGTATTATGTATTTACTTTTAAAATGATTATTTATATGATTTGTCTCTTTTGCACATTGGTTGTTTGTCAGTCTTAGTTTATGTATGGTTTTTCGTAAAATCTCTTGTGTTTCTTTACTTTCCAGTAAATAACTGCAAGAAACTTAATCTATAGAAAAGTATAGTCATAGAACACCAAAGCACGGGAAAAGGCCCTTCAGCCCACCTAGTATGTGTTGTACTATTGATTTGCCCAGTCCCATCGACCTGCACCCCGACCATAGCCTCCCATACCCTTTCCATCCATGCATCTACCAAATTTTCTTGAAGGTTGAAATCAAACCTGCATCTATCACTTGCGTTGGCAGCACGTTCTACACTCTCGCCACCCTCTGAGTGAAGTTCCCCTTCATGTTCCCTTAAACGTTTCACCTTTCTCCCTTAACGCTTGACTTCGAGTTCTGGTGTCACCCAAACTCAGTGGGAAAAGTCCTTATCTGTAGCTATATCTTTATCTACATTATCAATACCCTCATAATTCTGCATACCTCTATTAAATCTCCTCTCATTCTCCCATGCTCTGGTGAATCCTAACCCATTCAACCTTCCGTTCTCTCAGTATTATTTATGTACTTATTTTAAAATTATTATTTGCAAAACTTCTCTTTTGCACGTTGGTTGTTTGTCAGTCGTTGTTTATATATAGTTTTCATAAATGTTACTGCATTTCTTTTTTTCTGTGAATCGCCGCAACAAAATGAACTTCAAGATTGTATAAGGAGACAAATATGTACTTTAATAATAAATTTACTTTGACTCGTCAGCCGGAAAGCAAATGTTAACAGCGCCCCAGAACGCGGAGGTGAAGGTTGTGAATCTGCCCGGGGCATTGTTGACACAGGATATAATGCCCCGGTTTCCTTTACGTCCATCTGTTTCGATTCTCTTTATGAGGGGCGCTTATTTCTCAACTCGATAGTTAGCATCTGGAGAAGGCGGCGAGAGACTGGCGCCTTACTATTCTGCGAAGCCCCGTACTGGGGTTACGGGCAGAAAGGGTCACGTTCTCCACCCCTTGAACTGGAAGTACACGTGTAAACTGCTTCCTTTGGTGAACAGGTAGAAACCTGCGACCTGACGTGTTGGAGGTCCAGTTTGCGTCACAGTAAGGTGTGCAATCTGTGACTCCAGCGATAAACCAGCGTGTGTGACTTCACTCACCTCAACACTGAACTGACTCTACAACCTATAGATCCACTTTCAAGGACTCCATAACCCAAGTTTTCAGCGTTATTTATTTACTTTTGCACATTGATTGTCAGCTTTTGTTTATAAGACCTTAAGACATAGGAGCAGAATTAGGCAAATCGGCCCATCGAGTCTGCTCCGCCATTCCACCATGGCTGATTTATTATCTCTCCAAACCCCATTCTCCGCCTTCTCCCCGTACCATTTGACGCCCTGGCTAATCAAGAACCTGTGTATAGTTTTCATAAATTCTATTGTATTTATTTATTTTCCTATAAATGTCCACAAGCAAATGGAGCTCTGGCATGTATATGGTGATATATATGTACTTTGATAATAAATTTCCTTTGAACCTTATAGCCTGTTCAGGTGGCCGCGAAAGTTGACAGACTGTTATCGGAGTCGGGGTGACCTCTCGGGAAGAAGCCAAACCCGCACCCGGTCCCACTGCTCGGTGCCCGTTGTCCCGTGCTATCAGGTTGCAGGTGATGGAGGGGGTAAACTTTCCCTCGGCTTCGATTCGAAGAACCACATCGACCCCGATGTTCCTCGTTAAACCCCGCCCCAGCTGGACTGTCGGCAAGTTCGCGTTACACACCACGTGACAAATTGGGCGTGTCGCTCCATTGCTGTCCCGGGACGTTCCTAGACGGAACAGGTCGGTATCTGGAAGGCTAGATTGCTGTCTGTCTAACCGTCTTGTTCTTCCTTCTTGGGGAAGGAGAAGACCACGGGAGTGTGCGGACTTTAAGCTATTAAACTGGGTGTCGGGACTGAATTCAGACATTCTCGCCAGGTTAACGCAGTGGCGAGATCTTCCTGCGTGAGAGAACATAAAGTTCAAAGTAAATTTATTATCAAAGTACATATATGTCACCACATACAACCCTGAGATTAATTTTCCGAAAATGAGGCTTCCAAACATTTTATAATAGACGCGATGCCTCTTTGAACTCTTCCTTCCCAATGTAAACTGTTAACATTTCGGACAGCCGCGGACACAGGTTTAAAAAAAAGATGATGCATTTACTCTGAATCTTGTCACCATATACAACCCAGATATTTATTTTCTTGCAGGCATTCACAGTAGATACAAAGAAATACAATAAAATTAGTGAAAAACTACAGTTACTTACCTCAAACAGTATGGTTAATCAATAGAAACACTCAGTAACCCACTCCTCCACACCCCCAACCACCACTTTATCATTTTCTGTCAGTGTCACCTTGTGTACAGTCAGTCACTCCTGTGCCTAGCGTCACTTCATGGACATACAATCAATCTGTGCATGTAAGCTATTTTATGTACGTATTTATATTTATCGTGTGTTTTTATTAATACTGTGTTCTTTATCTTAATGTGTTTTTTTGTGCTGCATCGGATCTGGAGTAACAATTACAGTATTTCCTTCTCCTTTACCCATATGTACTGGAAATGACCTTAAATCTTGGACAGGCAGAGACTGACACACAACCAGTATGCAAAGGAGGAAAAATTCTGCAAATACACAAATCAGTAAATCAATAATACCGAGAATATGAGCCACAGATTCATAAAAAAACTGCTGCCACATAACCAGGCTCTTCGGCCCTTCATACCCTACTATCTCTGTATCTATCCAAACTTCCTTTAAACGTTCAAATCGAAATCTCATCCATCACTTGCGCTGACAGTTCGTTCCACGCTCTCACCAACCTCTGAGTGAGCAGTTTCCCCTCATGTTCCCCTTAAACTTTTCACCTTTCACCCTTAACCCAGTAGTCTCACCTAACCTCAGTTCAAAAAAAGACAATGCTCGCATTTACTTCATCTCCACCCCTCATAATTTTGTGTACTTCTGTAAAATCCCCGCTCATTCTTTGGGGAGTAAAGTTCTTCAGCATGAGTCCGTAGGTTGTGTCCAGTGATCAGTTCAGTGTTCAACGCTGACAGGCTGTAAAACATAGACACGACGAGAGGGAAAAATATCGTACCCAGGGAACAGGAGCTCCTGGCCCAAGGACATGTTGTGACTTATTTCCCAGGGTGGAAATGGAATACGAAGGGGCATCATTTTAAGGTGATTGGAGGAAAGTCTAGGAGTTGGATGTGGTGGGTGCGTGAAACGCGCTGCCGGGGTGATAGTGGAGTCAGATACATTAGAGACATTTAAGAAACTCTTACATATCCAAAGAGATGATAGAAAAAATGAGGGTTATGCGGGAGGGAAGGGTTAGATTGATCTCAGAGTAGGTTAAAAGGTCAGTATTATACTGTGGGCCAAAGAGCCTGTACTGTGCGGTATTCTATGTCCTGGATGATGAATACCCCAACAGCGATAGGAAACTACGCGCTGGCATCTGTTGATAGGCAAGCGGCGATCTCTGTCTCTGACACACGCACGGGCTGCCTCCAGTGCTTCGGACTGCGCTTCCTCTCCTCTCCGGGTACCAGTCTCTCTGATCTCCGGGTCTCACAGTTCACTGCTCTCCATCCGTGCGCTGCCTCCCCCGTACCCCGACGGCTCCCCGGAGGGAGAGCGGGGCAGCCTCGGCGCCGGTGCCCGGAGCCGGGAACAGGGAGTGCGGCGTGTGATGCGAGGAGCGCGTCGTTTCTCAGCATCAGCAGCCGGGCAGACAAAGAGCGGAAATAAGGTGAGGGGGAGGGAGGGTGAAACATGGCGGGGGGGCGAGTGGAGACGTAAATGTGCATCTCGTGAGTGGCTGAGGGAGGGAGAGCAGGCGGGAGCGAGCAGACGGGAGCGCGCTCTGTGGGTGTCAGAGGGGGTGGGGGAGCGGGCCGGGATTTAGCTGGCGTGTGTGTATGTGATTCAGTACACGGTATCCGTTCTCGCCTCGTACAGGTCCAGCCGGCAAAGCAGGACAGCCAAGGCGCTCTCCCTCGGCACCCCCGCCCCCTCCTCCTCCACGCACACCCACCCCGGACGAGTCTTCCCGTCAGCCGGCAGCCCGTCGAGAGAGCCACGCGTCCAAACTGGGATCTATGAGCGGGAAAGTGACCAAACCAAAGGAAGAGAAGGATGCCGCCAAAGGTAAGAGAGTGCGTGTCTCCCCGCGGGGACTCGGGGCTGTTTGCTGTTCGCGGGTGGGGGGGTCAGGCCCCCGGGAGCCGGGCGGGTTGGGGTTGTCGGCGGGTTCATCTGGCGCCAGCTGTCGTGTTTGCAAGCGGAATATTCCTGATTCTGCCACCAGCTTGTCACGGTGGGGGAGAGAGGGGGAACGTGCAACACCTCTCTCCCCCCCCAACCACATTTTCCTCCCTCCCCCTTCATGGGAAGAGGCTTTGAGACGGGGTGGTGGCAGTAGGCGAGGGGGCGGGTTACAGGCGCCCCGCGTCTCGCAGTGTCGACCTACTCCAGACTATGGCACCGGGACTGAAGGCAGGACCTCCAACCACTGCTACCTCCTGCCATTTGTTTACGGACTGGAGGGTTTGGGTTACAGGACAGGTCGGCTGTCGAAGACACCCGCTGGGACAGTGTCCTCCTGCACCGCCGAAGGGGTCCCTCCTACGCCCAGTGTCTGGGTCGACCCCGGGGGTCCCCGGTCAGAAAGGCGCGTTGAGCTGGGCAAATCAGTGTCGGGCTGCGACAATCGTACAGCTCCGGGTCCCTGATACGCCCGCCCGGAACCGGGTCGCCCCGGGTTTCACGCTGGAGTTTCGGGGCGGTTTTGGACGGGAGACGTTCGCCTCTCCTTTCTGCATTTACGAAGCGTGCGTTCGGTATAAAAGTGGAAATGGAGTTTTCCCCGGTGATTTCGCCAGCCCTGCTGTTCCCTAGCCCACAGTCACTGACTGATACAAAGCGCCCTGTGGTCAAAGGCTGTCGCGGGGTAAACTGTTACACAGAGTTATAGAGTAAACTTTGGCGGTGATCGATGACAATCACGCTAAAACGGTGGGGGTAACGAGCTGTTGACAGCCACGTGGAGAGAGAGGAATTACTTCTATGGCTTGGGATCTTTCCTAAGCCGGAGTAGGCTCTATTTCAAATCCCCAAATCTGACCACACGCTGCGTTGTCTTGTTAGGGGCGGCTGGTTTTCGGGGGGTTCCGTCCGCTGGTGACAACTTGCAGCCGCGGTCGCAGCTTCTGTCCTGAGAATCAGCTGTTGTCTGCGGTTTGGGCTGACGGAGGCTTCTTGTTCGCTTACATACATTGAACTTTGCAGAATAACAGTATTTATGCGAGCACTTCTATGACCAACGCACCACGGACGCCTTGTCTAGTGATAAGTGAGATAAATCGCGTGTATCGGCTGCTGCTATTCATAGTAACAGTTTCCTGACGGCTCTGACAACTCACCATAAATATGCACCTTATTCCTGGGACTTTTGCGGCAACCATCGCCTTTCCACTTGCAGCAGAGACGGCGACCTATTTATAGAAAGATTAAACAAGGCCTCTCACTCGATAACATTTAAGACTGATATGGATCACGTTATCGCTCAATCACTCTCTTCCTCTGTCTGCCTCCATCCCAGCTCGTCCGTCTCTCTGTTTCCTGCTCCGCTGCGTATTCTCTCTTCCACTCTCTCCCACCCTCCCTCTCCCCCTCTTTCACCCCATTCTTCCTCTCTCTTTCCCCCGCACCTCTCTCTCTCCCCTACCCCTCCTGCACCCCCTCTCAAACACTCTCACCCCCACCTCTCTGTGACTCTCACTTCCTCTCTCTCTCTATGACTCTATCTCACTCCCTTTCCCTGTGACTCCCTCTCTCTGTGACTGCCTCTCTCTGTGACTCTATCTCACTCCCTTTCTCTCTGACTCTCTCTCTCTGTGACTGCCTCTTGTCTGTCTCTCTCTCTGTGACTCTATCTCACTCCCGTTCTCTATGACTCTCTCTCTCTGTGACTGTCTCTCTCTATGACTCTCTCTGTGTGACTGTCTCTTTCTATGACTCTCTCTCTGACTCTCTCTGTAGCTGTGACTGTCTCTCTGTGACTCTGTCTGTCTCCCTCTCTCTGTCTCTGTGACTGTCTGTCTGTCTCTCCCTTTGCCACTGCCTGTAGTGTAACTATTCATTGGTAACGTGAACAAATGAAGTTATGCATCACAGTCCCGACCCACCAGCCTTGGAGGCTGATTTGCGGGCAGTGCGAGTGGATGGCTTTGGGCTTGCCCTCCCTCCTCACTGGGCAACACCATTTAACTCCAGAGAACTGTACAATCACACCTGGGGACACTTTCTCTTGCTGTTGCTGATATTGAGAGAGACTTCTGGGAGGGGACCCTGATTCAGGGAGAGGACGGGGTGTGGGGCTGAGAAGGGGAAAAATAATTGACCGGCGGAGCAGGTTTGATGGGCCAAATGGCCTAATTCTGCTCTTATGTCTTACGGTTGTATGGTTTCATGGTTCATGTCTGAGGTCTGGAATGCAGACCCCTTTGAGTCTTCAACCTGGATCTTCAGACTGCTGGTGTGAAGCATTCTGTTAACTGCTGTTCTATTTCTGGTGATCCAGACAGGATTCTAGGCAAGGTAGCAAACTGGAGACAACATTGACTTAATGGTGAGAGTTAAGAGTTGGTCGAGGAAAATGGCCTGACACCAGTGGTGATGGACTGTTCAATGCTTATTTATTTACTTATTGAGGTACAGCATGGAATCGGCCCTCTGCCCTTTTGAGGCACGCTGCCCAGCAATCCCCCGATATAACCTAGCCTAATCATGGGACAATTTACAATAACCAGTTCACCTAGTACATCTTCGGGCAGTTGGAGGAAACACACGCAGTCACGGGAAGAACGGGCAGCACTGGGAATTGAACCCGGGTCACTGGTACTGTAAAACGTTGTGCTAACCACTACTCTACCGTGTGATGGGAATTAAACCCCGGTTACTGCTACTGTAAAGCGTTGTGCTAACCACTACATTACCGTGCCACCCTGCTATGTAAGCTGATCATTTGGAAGACAGTGTAAGTGGCTTGGTTAGTAAGTTTGTGGGTGATGCCAGAATTGGTGGCAAAGTATAGAAAGTTATCTAAGGTTATAATAGAATTTAGATTAGCTGGGAAAGGGGGTGAGGGAATGGCTGTAGGTGTTTAACCAAAATGTTGCATTTTGGCAGGTTAAAACAGGCCAGGACATACATGATGACAGGGCCCTGAGGAGAATAGCAAGACCTTGGGTAGAAGAACCCTACAGCACAGAAAGAAACCCTTCGGCCCATCTAGTCTGTGCCAAACTATTAATCTGCCTAGTCCCTTCAACCTGCACCAGGACCATAGCCCTCCATACCCTTCCGATCCATGTACTTATCCAAATTTCTCTTCAATGCTGAAATTGAAAACACATCCACCACTTCCACCAGCCACTCATTCCACACTCTCACCAGCCTCTGAGTGAAGAAATTCCCCCTCATGTTCCCCTTTCACCCTTAACCGATGACCTCTAGTTCTAGTCTCACCCAACTTCAGTGGGAAAAGTCTGCTTGCATTTGCCCTATCTATACATAATTCTCTGAGAGTGGTCACACAAGTCCGCAATGGAGAAGAAGCTACACAGCAGACCTACCTTTGTCAGGTTGGCCGGGGGTATAGGGAGTGGGATGTACAAATTATTGGTTAGGCTGCACTCGGAGTATTGTCTATAGTTCTGATCACCATGCCACAGGAAGGATGTGATTGAGCCTTCAGCAGGAGTTGCGGACCTAAATGCTGGCCTTCATAACAAGGGGAGTTGAGTATAAGAGCAAAGAGGTCCTTCTGCAGCTGTACAGGGCCCTGGTGAGACCACACCTGGAATATTGTGTGCAGTTTTGGTCTCCAAATTTGAGGAAGGACTTTCTTGCTATTGAGGGAGTGCAGTGGAGGTTCATGAGGTTAACTCCCGGGATGGCGGGACTGTTATATGTCGAAAGATTGGAGCAACTGGGCTTGTAACCACTGGAATTTAGAAGGATGAGAGGGGATCTGATTGAAAAATATAAGATTATTAAGGGATTGGACACGCTAGAGGCAGGAAACATGTTCCCAATGTTGGAGGAATCCAGAATCGGAGGCCACAGTTTGAGAATAAGGGGTAGACCATTTAGAACGGAGTTGAGGAGAAACTTTTTCACCCAGAGAGTGGTGGATCTGTGGAATGCTCTGCCTCAGAAGGCAGTGGAGGCCGATTCTTTGGATGATTTCAAGAAAGAGTTAGATAGAGCTCTTAGCGGAGTCAAGGGATATGGTGAGAAGGCAGGAACAGGGTACTGATTGTGGATGATCAGCCATGATCACAATGAATGGAGGTGCTGGCTTGAAGGGCCGAATGGCCTACTCCTGCACCTATTGTCTATGAATGTCGACTGTACTCTTTTCTATAGACGCTACCTGGCTTGCTGAGTTCCTTCAGCATTTTGTATGTGTTGCTCCGATTTCCAACATCTACAGATTTTCTCTTGTTTGTGGTTGATTGGTCATTGTAAATCAGGTTAGGGTTAAATCAGTGGGTTGCTACAGCTCGAAAAGCCAGAAAGGCCTGGTCCGCACTGTATCTCCGAATCAATAAACCAGCAAGGCCCAGTCCGCGCTGTATCTCCAAATCAATAAACCAGCAAGGCCCGGTCCGCACTGTATCTCCAAATCAATAAAAATTGTTTACTTTTACCGGCAGGGCAACTTCAGGTGAGAGTTTGAAAAGGTATTTTTCTCAGAATCAGAGTCAGGTTTAATATCACTGGCATATGTTGTGAAATTTGTAGTAGTTTTGCAGCAGTACATTGCAATACATAATAAAAAAAATCTGTAAATTACAATAAGTATATATAAAATTTAAATTAAATAAGTAGAGCAAAAGAAAGTGAGGTAGTGTATACTATCCATTCAGAAATCTGATGGTGGAGGGGAAGAAGCTGTTCCCGAAACACTGAATGTGTGTCTTCAGGCCCCTGAACTTCCTCCTTGCTGGTAGCAATGAGAAGGGGACATGTCCTAGGTGAGGGGGGTCCTTAATGATTGGTGCTGCCTTTCAGAGGTATTGTCTTTTGAAGGTGTCTTCAATGCAGGGGAGGCTAGTGCCCATGAAGGAACTGGCTGAGTTTATGACTTTCTGCAGCTCTTTCCTGATGCCAAACTCAGCTTCAAATCTTCATCCTGTCTGTGTAAGCTCCTCCAGCCCTGACAGCAGCCCCCTCCCCACCCTGGCCACTGAACTCCTTAATCTCATTCGTTGTGTACTTGAATCCCTCCACCACTGGCAGCTGTGCCTGGGTCCAGGTCACCATTTTCTTCCAATAACCTTCCTTCCAGTCTCTCAATTTCAAACCTACTCTTGGACTGTGATTCAGTCATGTCTCCTGACAGAGAAAAGAGTGCAGAGAAATTTCACAAGGATGTTGACAGGACCTGGGAACCTATGAGAGGCATAGACAGAGCGGTCAGAGAAGAGAGACAGTATCTTTTTCCCAGCATTGTAAAATATCTGGTACCAGAGGGCAGACATTTAAGATGAGAGGGCTTAATTTCAGTGGAGATATGAGAAGCAAATTTTTAACCACAGAGAACGATGGATGCCTGGGGTGGTGGTAGAGGCAGATACATTAGAGACTTTTAGATAGGCACATGATTGTGAGGAAAATGGAAGGATATGGACATTGTATAAGTGGAGCAGATTAGTTTAGTTGGCCTTTGATTACTTATTTAGTTGATTTGGCACAACATTGTGGGCCACGGGGCCTGTTCCTGTGCTGTGTTGTTCTATGTTACAGGGAAAGGTGGAATAAGTTATTCCCTAGAACGTAGAAGATTGAGGGGAGACTTGATATGTTATACAAAATTATGATGCGGGGGTAGGGTTAGGGTAAATACAAGCAAGTTTTATCCACTGAGGTTGAGTGAGATGAGAACTGGGGACCATAGGTTAAGGGTGAAATGTGAGATATTTAAGAGGAACCTGAGGAGATATTCTTCACTCAGAACAAGTGTTCCCAGCCTGGGGTGCAAGAGCCCCTTTGTTAATGGTAAGGGTCCACAGCATAAAAAATGGTTGCACTCTCTGAGAGGGTGATGAGAGTGTGGAACGAGCTGCCAGTGGATGTGGGTTCAATTTCAACCTTTAAGAGAAATTAGGATAGGTGCATTGATGGGAGGGGTGTGGATGGCTGTGGTACAGGTGCAGGTCAATGTACTACTAAGAATAACATTTCGGTACAGGAGCTATAACTCGACTTCTCTCCTAAGTATTAAGTCTGTCTGTGCCCCTGAAATACTTTGAGATAATTTCCTACCCTATGATTTCAAGTTTATTGTCATTCAACTGTACACATGTAAACCGCCAAATGAAACACAATTCCTCAGAGACCAAATTGCAAGACACAGTACATATATCACAGACAGCACATAAAATAATATTAACATAATAATATTAACAGATTTTAAAAAGTATTTTGTGGATGTCATAAAGTGCCTATATGACATATAGTTAAATATACAACAGTATAGTGCTACTGGTGTGGCCATAAATAATGTGTACTGGATGGAAGCAGAGTGTCTCCCAGCCTGGGGGAAGTAGCTTTCAGTAAATAAAATCTTATGATTAAACAAGTGAAATGGATGTGGTAATAATCTAAAACAGCGAAGGGTTTAATACTCCAATCTAAAATATTTCAATTTTTAAAGCCAGTTCATTTTGATTTGGTTTAAACATTGAAGCTGTGCAGTTATCAAATCACACAACATTCAGCATCTGCTGGCTCTTTCCAATATCTATTCAATTAGTGAAATTCCCCAGAGCCCAGAACATTTCCTAACTCCGGCACATGTCCAATTTCCTTTGCGAGGCCCAGGCCTACAGCTACTAGCTTCAGATTCAGTCACTCTCATTCTATATAAACTTTTTTCCTCCTATCCAAACAGAGTCGTAGAGCACTGCAGCACACAAGCAGGCCATTTGGCCCATTTCTCCCATGCTGAACTATTATTCTGTCTAGTCCCATCCACCTGCGCACGGACCTTGGCCCTTCATATCTTCTCCATCTAAATACTTATCCAAATTTCTCCAAAACGTTGCAATTGAACACACATCTAACACTTCTTCTGGCAGCTCATTCCACACTCTCGCCACCCTCTGAGTGAAGAGGTTCCCCTTAAATATGTCACCTTTCACACTTAACCCATGACATCTAGTTCTGGTCTCACTCAACCTCAGTGGAAAAAGCCTGTGTGCATTTGCCCTAACTATACCCCTCATAATTTTGTATTCCTTCTATCAAATCTCCCCTCATTCTTCTATGCTCGAGGAAAAGAAGTCTTAAATTCTTCAGCCTTTCCCCATAACTCCAGTCCACAATTCCTGTCAACATCCTTGTAAATTTTTTTCTGTTCTCTTTCAACCTCATTGACATCTTTCCTGTAGGTAGGTGAGCAGAACTGCACACAATACTCCAAGCCAGGTTTCAACAATGTCTTATACAATTTCAACAAAACATCCCAAATTCTTTGACTTATGAAGGCAATGTGCCAAAAGCTCTCTTTATGGCCCTGTCTATCTGTGACACCACTCAGTCACGTTTCTAACTTTTTAACTAATAACAGACTTGTTACTTAATCTGTGACCTGATCAGTATTTTATGCAGGCATAACACCATGGTTAAAATTTTACTGCTAATGTTGTAGGGTAGTTCATTTCATGTTTTTCTGTAGAAACAGTGTGTTCTGCTGGTAGTTTTGGGGTTCTACCTCTTGGTTTTTTTGCACTACCTTACTTTCTCTTTTCTATTTTCTATTTATGATTTATAATTTAAATTTTTACTATTTACTATCGATTTGTACTCCAGAGAGTGCGAAGTGCAGAATCAAATACCGCTGTGATGATTGTATGCTCTAGTATCAATTGTTTAGCGACAATAAAGTAAAGTAAAGAACTGTTAAAGGTGAGAGGTTGTGATGTTCAGCTTAGGAATGTTGGGCCAGCCAATCAGGATGGTGGAATTGGGAGAAGGTTCCAGAGGAAGCTGGGCAGAGAGGTTTTGTGACGGACACTGGGGTGGGTCAAGGTCTTTTTGGTGGGAGATGGAGAGAGAAAAAGATTGAGAGAACCAGCCGTAGGATTCGATCCAACTGGAGTGCACGATGGAGTCCAAAATGGGAAGTTCTACTGGTGATTGGGGAATAGGAGTTGGCACCGTGAGGTAAAGGACACATCCAGCTGTTGGAAGATCTGAGCTCCAACCTTGTGCACATTTGACTATTTTAATTATAAAGGGCCCTTTTTTGCTTTCTTGTTAAATAACTGTTCGATTAAGTGCTATTTATGAATACACCTTATTTATAATTGTATGCAGTGTACGATCTGTTTTTTCTTGCTGATGGATAATTGCAAGTGGGCAGTATTTGGTCAGATCGGGGTGCGGGTGGTTGAAACACCCCAGCTTCCCAGTCTGGTGGGACCCAAGTCATACCAACCCTCGATATACGAGTTTGAGAAAGGTGGTTTTCTCACCCCTGAGTCCAGCGGCTTGTTAGTGAGGGCAAACAAGTTGTGTTTCCAGAGATGTCCAGTAACAGGGAGTTTCACAGATTTTTCCCTTCAGTATTCTGCTCAGTTTATGAATCTTTAGGTCACATTACTTACTGACATTTCCCTCAGCATGCTATTGATGTTCTTTTCATTTTTGAAGGGATCACTCACATCCCTCATACTCCACATCTCTGACAGGTATTTAATGAAGTGCATTTACCCATATGTAAATTGGATAGAAGTACTTCTAGATTGGAATTGCTTTATTATTGTCACATGTACCAATAAACTTGGTACAAGTTTGCCTTGGATACTGTTCATAGGGGTGAAATCATTACACAGTGCATTGAGCTAGAATAAGGTTCAACTTAACACTGCAGAGTAAAGCGTAGAAGCTACTGAAAGAGTGCAGTGCAGGTAAACAATAAAGTACAGGATCATAACAAGGTAGGTTATGAAGCCAAGAGTCCAGCTTGTCGTAAAAGAGGCCTGTTCAGGAGTCTGATAACAGTGGGATAGAAGCTGTCCTTGAGCCTTGTGGTACATGCTTTCAGTCCCCATTGAGCGGAGGCTCATTCCTGTGAAGTGCTGAGCTGTGTTCACAGCTCTGTACAGTTTCTGGTGGTCTCAAGCGGAGTAGCTGCTGTATCAAGCTGTAATGCATCCAGACAGAATGCTCTCCTATGATCCATCAATTAAAACTGAGAAGTCCTCGAGCATCCTGTGGAAGTAGAGTCATAGAAAACTACAGCACAAAAACAAACCCTTCAGCCCATCTAGACCATGCTGACCTATTTAAACTGTCTAGTTCCATCAACCTGCTCCCGGATCATAGCCGTCCATACCCCTACCATCTATGTACCCATCCAAACTTCTCTTAACCTTTGAAATTGAGCTTGCATTCACCGCTTCCACTGGCAGCTCGTTCCACACTCTCACCTCTCACTGAGTGAAGAGGTTCCCCCTCATGTTCCCTTCAACATTTCACCTTTCACCATGGACCGTCGTCGTAATCTCACCCAACCTCCGTGGAAAAATTTGTGTTAGTAAGCTTTCTTGGCTGTGCTGTCAGCGTGGTTAGACCAGGACTGGGTACTGGTGATGTTTGGACCAAGGAAATTGAGGCTCTCGATCAGCTCAAATTTCAACACCGTTCATGTAGACAGGAACACTGCACCACCCCTCCCCAAAGTCAATGATCAGCTCCTTCGTTTTGCTGGGAATCAGATTCCTGCAACCATTTGCTAACTCTCTAGTTAAGCCTCATTATAGGAAGTATGTTGAGGCCTTGAAGATGGTGCATAAGGGGTTTACCAGGGTACTGCCTGGATTAGAGGGCATGTGTTATAAAGAGAGGCTGGACAAACCTGGGTTGTTTTCTCTGGAGCTGCAGAGGCTGAAGGGAAATCTGTTGAAAGTTTATAAGATTATGAAAGGCATAAATAGAGTAGACAGTATCTTTTCCCCGGGGGCATGGATTTAAAGTGAGATGGGGTAATTTCAAAGGAGATGTGAGTCGGGTGGGGGCAAGCTCTTTTATGCAGAGTTGTGGGTAGCTGGAACACACTGCCTGGGGTGATGGTAAGGCAGATACATTAGAGACTTTCTAATAAGTGTTTATATAGACACAGGAATATGAGGAAAATGGAAGGATAGGGATATTGAGTAGGCAGAAGAGATGAGTTTAGATAGTCATTTGATTACTAATTTAATTGGTTCCCTACAACATTGTGGCTGAAGGGGCTGTTCCTGTGATATGCAGTTCAGTGTTCCTTGTCTATATATTAAGCTGTCAGTGTTTCGAACTCAAAACGTTGAATTTGTTTCTATTCCAGCGCATGCTGCCTGACCTGCTGGGCATTTCCAGCGTCTGCTGTCTCGTTCATTTATCACTTCCTAGTGTTTGCTTTAACTTTCCCTGCATGAGTTGACGTGGCAAGGCTTGCATTCATCTCACTGAGACCTACTGAATATTGAAAGGCCGAGATCGAGTGGATATGGAAAGGATGTTTCCTATAGCGGGGAGGTCTAGGACCAGAGAGCACAGCAGCAGATGAGAGAAATGTCCATTTAAAACAGGGATAAGGAAGTATTTCTTCAGACAGAGGGTGGTGAATCTGTGGAATTCATTGCCACAGATACCTGTGGATGCCTGGTCATGTAGTATTTTAAAGCGGAGATTGATAGATTCTTGATTAGTAGAGGATCATGAGAGGGATGAAGCAGGCTAGTTGTTCCATGTGTATGGGAGCAGTATAAAGATTAAAAGATGAGCTTTATTTCTCACACGTACATTGAAACGCATCAATTGCATCAACAGCCAACAGAGTCCGATGATTTGCTGGGGGCCGTCAACAAGGGTTGCCACGCCTCTGGAGCCAATGTAGCATGCCCACAACTCAGTGACCCTAACCATGCATCTGTGGAATGTGGGAGGAAACCAGAGCAACTGGAGGAAACTCACGCGATCACAGGGAGAACGTACACACTCCTTACAGACTGAGACAGGAACTGAACCCCGATCGCTGGTTCTGTAATAATATTACACGAATCGCTTCACTATTGTGTCACCAACATATCCCCCTGCCCCTCCATGTACCTATCCAATTGCTATCAGGGTGTCAAAGGTTACCGGGAGAAGGCAGGAGAATGGGATTAAGAGGGGTAATAAATCAGCCATGGTGGAATGGCAGAGCAGAGTACATAAGACCATATGATATAGGAGCAGAATTAGACCTTTTGGCCCATTGATCCCACTCTGCCATTTCATCATGACTGATCAATTCCCCTCTCAGCCCACATCTCTTGCCTTCCCCTCGTATACCTTCCTGCCCTGACCCAACAAGGATCTATCAAATTCTGCCTTATACAGTGCATAAAGACGTGGCCTCCACAGCTGTCTGTGGCAACAAATTCCACAGATTCACCACTCTCTAACTAATGAACTTCCCCCTCAGCTCTGTTCTAAAAGGCCGCCCCTCTATTCTGAGGCTGTGTTCTCTGGTCTTAGACTCTCCTACCATAGCAAAGATCCTCTCCACATCCACTCTATCAAGGCCTTTCACCATTCGATAGGTTGCAATGAAGTCACCCCTCATTCTTCTGAATTCTAGTGCATACAGGGCCAGAGCCATCAAACGCTCTTCATATGACAAGTCGTTCAATCCTGTGGTCAATTTCGTGAACATCCTTTGAACTCTCTCCAGTTTCAGCACATCCTTTCTAAGATAAGGGAGCCAAACCTGCTCACAATACCCCAAGTGAAACTGCACCAGTGTTTTATAAGGCCTCATCATTACATCTTTGCTTTTATATTCTAGTCCTCTTGAAATGAATGCTAACATCGCATTCCTCCCTACCAATTCAACCTGCAAATTAACCTTTCGGGAATCCTGCACAAGCACTCCCAAGTTCCTTTCCACCTCATTTTTTTTTGTATTTTTCTCCACTTAGAAAATAGTCAACTCTTTCACTTCTATCAAAGTGCATGACAATACATTCCCTGACACTGCATTTCATCTGCCACTTCTTTGCCCATTCTCCTAATCTGTCTAAGTCCTCTGTAACCTTTCTACTTCCTCAAAACTACCTGTTCCTCCTCCTAACTTCGTATCATCTGCAAACTTTGCAACAAAGCTCTCATTCAAATCATTGACATATAATATAAAAAGTATTGGTCCCAACACAGACCACAGTGAACACCACTAGTCACCGGCAGCCAGTCACAAAAGGGTTCCATTATTCCCACTCTTTGCCTCCTGCAGGTCAGCCACTGCTTTATCCATGCTAGAACTTTTCCTGTAATACTATGTAACTTTTCCTGTAACTTGTTAAGCAGCCTCAAGTGACACGTTGTCAAAGGCCTTCTGAAAATCCAAGTGCACAATATCAGCTGATTCTCCTTTCTCTATCTTGCTTGTAATTTCTTCAAAGAATTCCAACAGGTTTCTCAGGCAAGGTTTTCCCCTGAGGAAACCATGCTGACTGCGGCCTGTTTTATCATGTGCTTCCAAGTACCCCCAAACCAAATCTTTAACAATCAACACCAACATCTTTCCAACCACTGAGGTCAGACTAATTGGCCCATGTTTTCCTTTCTTCTGCCTCTCTCCCTTCTTGAAGAGTAGAGAGATATTTGCAATTTTCTAGTTTTCTAGAACTATTTCGTCAGCCGCCTCTTTCAGAACCGTGGGGTGTACACCATCTGATCAAGCTGACCTATCTACCTTCAGACCTTTCAGTTTCCCAAGAACTTATAGTCATAGTCATGGTCATAGTCATAGTCATACTTTATTGATCCCGGGGGAAATTGGTTTTCATTACAGTTGCACCATAAATAATTAAATAGCAATATGTAAATTATGCCAGGAAATAAATCCAGGACCAGCCTATTGGCTCAGGGCATCTGACCCTCCAAGGGAGGAGTTGTAAAGTTTGATGGCCACAGGCAGGAATGACTTCCTATGACGCTCTGTGCTGCATCTCGGTGGAATGAGTCTCTGGCTGAATGTACTCCTGTGCCCAACCAGTACATTATGTAGTGGATGGGAGACATTGTCCAAGATGGCACAATAAGTTTGTTGATTCTGTTGGTGTCTGCTACCCTCAGCCTGCTGCCCCAGCACACAATAGCAAACATGATCGCACTGGCCACCACAGACTCGTAGAACATCCTCAGCATCGTCTGACAGATGTTAAAGGACCTCAGTCTCCTCAGGAAATAGAGACGGCTCTGACCCTTCTTGTAGACAGCCTCAGTGTTCTTTGACCAGTCCAGTTTATTGTCGATTCGTATCCCCAGGTATTTGTAATCCTCCACCATGTCCACACTGACCTCCTGGATGGAGGCAGGGGTCACCGGTACCTTAGCTCTCCTCAGGTCTACCACCAGCTCCTTAGTCTTTTTCACATTAAGCTGCAGATAATTCTGCTCACACCATGTGACAAAGTTTCCTACCATAGCCCTGTACTCAGCCTCATCTCCCTTGCTGATGCATCCAACTATGGCAGAGTCATCCGAAAACTTCTGAAGATGACAAGACTCTGTGCAGTAGTTGAAGTCCGAGGTGTAAACGGTGAAGAGAAAGGGAGACAAGACAGTCCCCTGTGGAGCCCCAGTGCTGCTGATCACTCTGTCGGACATACAGTTTTGCAAGCACACGTACTGTGGTCTGCCAGTCAGGTAATCAAGAATCCATTTCACCAGGGAAGCATCCACCTTCGTCACTGTTAGCTTCTCCCCCAGCAGAGCAGGGTGGATGGTGTTGAACACACTGGAGAAGTTAAAAAACATGACCCTCACAGTGCTCGCTGGCTTGTCCAGGTGGGTGTAGACACGGTTCAGCAGGTAGACGATGGCATCCTCAACTCCTAGTCGGGGCTTGTAGGCAAACTCTCTAGTAATGTTAACTTCACACACTGCATGACCCCTGACAACTGGAACTTCCATCTTACTGCTAGTCTCTTCCACAGTGAAGACTGATGGAAAGTACTTATTCATTTTGTCTGTCATTTCGTTGTCCCCCATTACTACTACTCCAGCATTGTTTTCCACTCTTGCCTCTCTTTTACACTTTATGTACCTGAAGAAACTTTTGGTATCCTCTTTAATATCATTGGCTAGCTTAATTTCTTATTCCATCTTTACCTTCTTAATGACTTTATTAGTTGCCTTCTGTTGGCTTTTGAAAGCTTCCCGACCCTCTAACTTCCCATTAATTTTTGCTCTGTGATATTTCCTCTCTTTCACTTTTATGTTAGCTTTGACTTCACTTGTTAGCTATGGTTGTGGCATCTTTCCTTTAGAATACTTTCTCCTCTTGGTGTGTATCTATCCTGTGCCTTCCGAATTGCTTTCAGAAATTCCAGCCATTGCTGCTGTGCCGTCATACCTGCCAGTGTTCTTTTCCAATCAATTTTGGCCATCTCCTCTCTCTTGCCTCTAAGTTTCCTTTACTCCACAGTAATACTGATAAGTTCGATATTAGCTTCCTATTCTCAAATTTCAGGGGGAATTCAATCATATTATGATCACTTCCCCAAGAGTTCTTTTACCTTAAGCTCTCTAATCAATTCTGGTTCATTACACAACACTCAGTTCAGAACAGCTGATGCCTTGGTGGGCTCAATCATGAGTTACTCTAAAAAGCCATCTTGTATGCATTCTAGAAATTGTCCCTTTTGGTGTCCAACTCCAATCTAATCTACTGTACTTGTATATTGAAATCCCCATGACTATTGTAGCATTGCCCTTTTGCTATGCATTTTCTATCTCACTGTAATTTGTAGACCACATCCTGGCTACTATTTGGGAGTGTGTGTACAACTCCCATCCGAGTCTTTTTACTCTTGCAGTTCCTTAGCTCTATCCACAATGATTTAATGCCCTCTGACCCCATGTCAACTCTTTCTGATGATTTGATTTCACTTTTTTACCAACAGAGCAACACCACCCCCTCTGCCTTCCTGCCAGTCCTTTCGATACAATGTGTATCCTGGACCTTAAGCTCTCAGTTATAATCTTCTTTCAGCCATGATTCAGTGATGCCTTAAACATCATACATGTCAGTCTGTAACTGTGCTACAAGTTCATCTACCTTATTCCGTAGACTGCGCAGATTGAAATACAGTATAATACCTTTAGCCCTGTATTCACCCTTTTCAAATTTGTCCACGTTTTATATTCAAACTCATCCTGCTGTCTGCAACTTTGCCCCATCATCAGCCTCTCCTTGCTAGCAGTCTCACTACACATTGCCTTTGTTTGTAAACCAGCAACCTCATCCTCAGCATTATCACTCCAGTTCCCAATCCCCTGCCTAATTATCCTAAACTCTTCTGAACAACACTAGCCAGCCTGCCCACAAGGACATCGAACCCCCTTGGGTTCCAATGTAACCTGTCCCTTTTTACAGATCGTACCTTCTGCAGAAGAGATCCCAATGATCCATAAATCTGAAACCCTACCTCCTGCACCAATTCTTCAGCCACGCATTCACCTGCCAAATTATCCTATTCTTACCCTCACTGGTATGTGGCTTAGGCAGCAAACCAGAGATTCCTACCCCGAAGATCCTGTTTTCCAGCTTTCTACCCTGCTCTTTAAAATCTCTCTCAGGACCTCCTCACCTTGTCTACCAATGTTATTGATACCAATATATACAGTGCTCACCCTCCCCCTTGAGAATGCCATGGACCTGCCTGATCCGAGATATCCTTGATCCTGGCACCAGGGACTCAACATACCATCTGGGTGTCTCTATCACGCCCACAGAACCTCATCTCTGTTCCTCTGACTATGGAATCTCCTGTCAACACTGCAGTCCTCTTCAACTTTCTGCTCTTCTGAGCCACAGCATCAGACTCAGTGCCCCCCCCCCCCAGTAGGTCGTCCCCCTCATTAGTATCTAAAGTTGTATACATTGTTGAGGGGAATAACTACAGGGATACTCTGCACTGGCAGTGCATTTTGCCTCCTTTTCCTGACTGTCACCCAGTTACCTGATTGTCTCCTGCAATCTAGGGGTGACTGCCTCTCTGTAGCTCCTGTCTATCACCTCCTCATTCTCCCACATGAGTTGAAGGTTATCGAGCTGCAGCTCCATTTCCTTAATACGTTCTCTGAGGAGCTGCAGCTCGGTCCACCTGCAGCAGGTGTGTTTATCCGGGAGTCTGGATGTCTCCCAGAATTCCCACAGCTCACACAGAGTAAAAATCACTGCCCTCGGAGGCAGTCTCACTAAACTACTACACACTAACGGATGAGGAATGAACCACAGAAAGGTGAAACTTACCCGATACGTTATCTCACCCAAGCCTGACATTGCCTAAGCCATATGAGACAAAACTACTCTAAACATTGGTACACTCAGAAGAATGACTCGATGGGTCAAGTGACCTAATTCTAGTTGATTGTCTTATGGTCTATGGCCAAATACAAAAAATAATAATAAGTAAATAAGCAATAAATATCCAAAACATGAGAGAAAGAGTGCTTGAAAGTGAGTCCATAGGTTGTGAGAACAATTCAGTAATGGGGTGAGTGAGTCTGATGGTTGAGGGGTAATATCTTTTCACCAACCTGGTGGTGGAACCTAATATCTGTAGCTAACAGGAATCTTTCAGTCTAAACAATGAACAAGAAATCCAGCATTAATTACTCTTTGTGTGATTGTGTTCCAATCTTCTACCACACTCTGATCATCAATACCCTTAGTTGTCTCTGTCCTCTCTGGAGATGGCATCTGAAACAATTCTTTCCAAAATGTTTTATAAAAACTCACAAAGGTTAAATCATTTTATAAAGTTTTCATTATTTTTACTGTAAGAAGCTAGTTTTAGTCTTTGGTTATATTCAAGATATTTTAAATTCAGTATAAAATTAACACCTTACTCAAAAACAGTTACTTTCCCCAAGCGATAAGGCTGATCAACACCTCCACCCACTAACTCACCCTCCACACCCTGCCAACCACCACAACTTTATCATTTCCCGACATAGTCACCTTATGTTCAGACATTCCTGTGTCTAGCATCGCTTTATAGGCATACAGTCAATCTATTTATATAAGCTATCTTATCTATTTAAATTTGTTGTGTTTTTTTATTAAACACACACAAAATACTGGTGAACCCAGCAGGCCAGGCAGCATCTATAGGAAGAAGCACAGTCAACGTTTCAGGCCGAGACCCTTCGTCAGGACTAACTGAAAGAAGAGATAGTAAGAGATTTGAAAGTTGGAGGGGGAGGGGGAGATCCAAAATGATAGGAGAAGACAGGAGCGGGAGGGATGGAGCCAAGAGCTGGAAAGTTGATTGGCAAAAGGGATACAAGGCTGGAGAAGGGAGAGGATCATGGGACGGGAGGCCTAGGGAGAAAGAAAGGGGGAGGGGAGTGCCAGAGGAAGATGAAGAGAAGGCAAGGAGTTATTGTGAGAGGGACAGAGAGAAGAAAAAAAAGAGAGAGAGAAAAGGAAATAATAAAAAATAACAAACAAACAAATAAATAAGGGATGGGGTGAGAACAGGAGGAGGGGCATTAACAGAAGTTAGAGAAGTCAATGTTCATTCCATCAGGTTGGAGGCTACCCAAATGGAATATAAGGTGTTGTTCCTCCAACTTGAGTGTGGCTTTATCTTGACAGTCTCCTTCATGACCCCACCAAGGAGCACCAGGCCATTGTCTCCCATCAACTGTCTCGTCTTCACCACACCTTGTTCCCATTCCAACCTCACTCCTTCCGAACGCTCTGCTCCCCGCTCCCTCTGCACCAATCCTAACCTTAGTATAAAACCCGCTGATAAGGTGGGTGCTGTTGTTGTCTGCCGTACTGACCTCTACCTTGCTGAGGCACAGCGACAGCTCAGTGATACCTCCTCTTATTTACCCCTCGATCATGACCCCAGAAAGGAGCACCAGGCCATTGTCTCCCACACCATCAGCAATCTTATCAGCTCTGGGGATCTCCCATCCACTGTCACCAACCTTATAGTTCCCAAACCCCGCACTTCCCATTTCTACCTCCTATCCAAGATCCACAAACCTGCCTGTCCTGGTAGACCTATTGTCTCAGCTTGCTCCTGCCCCACCGAACTCATTTCTGCATACCTCGACACGGTTTTATCCTCCCTTGTTCAATCCCTCCCGACCTATGTTCGTGACACTTCTCATGCTCTGAATTTTTCCATTGATTTTAAGTTACCTGACCCCCACCGCTTTATTTTCACCATGGATGTCCAGTTCCTATATACCTCCATCCCCCACCAGGAAGGTCTCAAAGCTCTCTGCTTCTCTTTGGATTCCAGACCTAACCAGTTCCCCTCAGCTGTCTAGCAGAATTAGTCCTTACGCTTAATAATTTCTCCTTTGGCTCCTCCCACTTCCTCCAAACCAAAGATGTAGCCATGGGCACCTGTATGGGTCCCAGCTATGCCTGCCTTTTTGTTGGCTTTGTGGAACAATCCATGTTCCAAGCCTATACTGGTATTTCTCCCCCACTTTTCCTTCACTACATCGACGACTGCATTGGCGCTGCTTCCTGCACGCCTGCTGAGCTCATTGACTTCATTAACTTTGCCTCCAACTTTCACCCTGCCCTCAAATTTACCTGGTCCATTTCCGACACCTCCCTCCCATTTCTTGATCTTTCTGTCTCTATCTCTGGAGACAGCTTATCTACTGATGTCTACTCTAAGCCTACTGACTCTCACAGCTATCTGGACTATTCCTCTTCTCACCCTGTCTCCTGCAAAAATACCATCCCTTTCTCACAATTCCTCCATCTCCGCTGCATCTGCTCTCAGGATAAGGCCTTTAATTCCAGAACGAAGGAGATGTCTTCCTTTTTAAAGAAAGAGGCTTCCCTTCCTCCACCATCAACTCTGCTCTCAAATGCATCTCTCCCATTTCACACGCATCTCTCCTATTTCACGCACATCGGCTCTCACCCCATCTCGGCACTTATCCTTGTAAGTGAACAAGTGCTACACATACCCTTACACTTCCTCCCTCAACATCATTCAGGGCCCCAGACAGTCCTTCCAGGTGAGGCGACACTTCACCTGTGAGTCTGCTGGTGTGATATACTGTGTCCAGTGCTCCTGATGCGGCCTTCTATATAGGGGTGAGACCCGACGCAGACTGGGAGACCGTTTCGCTGAACACCTACGCTCTGTCCGCCAGAGAAAGCAGGATCTCCCATTGGCCACACATTTTAATTCCACGTCCCACTCCCATTCTGGTATGGCCTCCTCTACTGTCAAGATGAAGCCACACTCAGGTTGGAGGAACAACACCTTATATTCCGTCTGGGTAACCTCCAACCTGATGGCATGAACATTGACTTCTCTAACTTCCATTAATGCCCCTCCTCACGTTCTCACCCCATCCCTATTTATTTATTTATTTATTGATTGATTCATTCATTCATTCCTTCCTTCCTTCCTTCCTTCCTTCCTTTTTTTCCTCTCTCTGTCCCTCTCACAATAACTCCTTGCCTGCTCTCCATCTTCCTCTGGCACTCCCCTCCCCCTTTCTTTCTCCCTTGGCCTCCCGTCCCATGATCCTCTCCCTTCTCCAGCCTTGTATCCCTTTTGCCAATCAACTTTCCAGCTCTTGGCTCCATCCCTCTCCCTCCTGTCTTCTCCTATCATTTCGGATCTCCCCCCCTCCCCCTCCCACTTTCAAATCCCTTACTATCTCTTCTTTCAGTTAGTCCTGACGAAGGGTCTCGGCCTGAAATGTCGACTGTGCTTCTTCCTATAGATGCTGCCTGGCCTGCTGTGTTCCATCAGCATTTTGTGTGTGTTGCTTGAATTTCCAGCATCTGCAGATTTCCTTGTGTTTGTGTTTTTTTTATTGTTGTGTTTTTTGTGCTGCACCAGATCTGGAGTAACAATTACTTGTGTACTGGAAATAATATTAAGCCATCTTGCATCTTGCATCTTGAACCTTGAAACTTGGAAGCTGATTATACCTGGATTTGATTCTGAAGCACCCTTGCCAACATTTCTACTGAATTGCTTTTTCAGTCATTAACTGTTCTCACTTGTTGCAATTTCATTATAGGAACCTCAGCAATATTGTAGTGTCCCTGGTGAATTTGCAGTTTGGAATGAAGATCTTGGAACAGGTCCAGTGGTAGACCTGTGTCTGTCCTAGCCAATCACGTCACAACTGTTAATCTGATACCCCAGTCCTTTCACTTCCCAGCAGAGACAAAATTGTCTCAGAAGGAAACTCCAGATTTATTCAGGAAGAAATAATTCACAGTTTATGGATTGTGAATGTTTCAAAGGAACTGCCAGAGGAAGTAGTTGAGGCAGGTATATTAACAACATTTAAAGGGCACTTGTATTGGAAAGGTTCAGAGGAATGTAGGGCCAAAGCTGGACTAGTCTTTATCAGGTTTATTATTGGTGACATATGTCATGGTTTGTTGTTTTATGGCAGTACTACATTGCAATCCATAATAATTTCATATGAATTACAATCAGAAGTATGTAACAAATAAGTGGTGCAGAGAGAGAGCAAAATAGTAAGAAAATGTTCATTTGTTCATGGCAGAGGGAAAGCAGCTGCTTCTAAAACGTTGAGTGTGTGTCTTCAGACTCGTGTACCAACCAGTTAGAATGCTCTCCACGGATTGGCAAATCTGCAGGTTCTGCGCAAGAGGAAGTTGCTAGGTTTCAATTGAGGTGATCTGTTTATTGTGTGGTATCTTTAGTCCATCGTGTTTGTACCTCCCGCTGTTCAAAAAAAACAGCATCTTCTATTAATGGGGTGTTACCAAACAAAAATTCATACTGAGCCATTGGATGGAGATTAATGGGCAGAAATCTGTTCTCAGTTAAACGTGGTCAACCCACACTTGCAGCAACAGTTGTGTGCTGTACCCCAGACTTCCTGGGGACCAGATTTCAAAACTACAAGCAGATGCAGTGCTGCACATTTCCTGCAAATGGGGGGATCTTCCGTCCTGTCACTTACAGAAATTTCAGGAAGAACCTTAGGGGAGGGGAAGGTTTAGGGAGAGAATCTAGAGAGCTCAGCAGCTGCAACTGAAGCCACTGGTCTTTAAGGACATGGAGGCTGGTGGTGAATTGTCCATAGTGTTTGGGTGAGGAGATGACATGGAGGCTGGTGGTTAATTGTCCCTAGTGTTTGGGTGAGGAGATGACATGGAGGCTGGTGGTGAATTGTCCCTCATGTTTGGGTGAGGAGATGACATGGAGGCTGGTGGTTAATTGTCCATAGTGTTTGGGTGAGGAGATGACATGGAGGCTGGTGGTGAATTGTCCATAGTGTTTGGGTGAGGAGATGACATGGAGGCTGGTGGTGAATTGTCCATAGTGTTTGGGTGAGGAGATGACATGGAGGCTGGTGGTGAATTGTCCATAGTGTTTGGGTGAGGAGATGACATGGAGGCTGGTGGTGAATTGTCCATAGTGGTTGGGTGAGGAGATGATATGGAGGCTGGTGGTTAATTGTCTTTCGTGTTTGGGTGAGGAGATGACATGGAGGCTGGTGGTGAATTGTCCCTAGTGTTTGGGTGAGGAGATGACATGGAGGCTGGTGGTGAATTGTCCCTAGTGTTTGGGTGAATGGAAGAATCTGGTAGGAGTCGATGAGAACAAGGTGAGAACAGTAAATGGGATTCAGCCCAAAACGCTGACTCTTTATTCCCCTCCATAGATGCTGCCTGACCTGCTGAGTTCCTCCAGCATTTTGTGTGTGTTGCTCTGGATTTCCAGCATCTGCTGAACCTCTTCTAGTTATGGGATTAATGTGGGATTGGTGTAAATAGAGGTTTGATATTGGGGAACCGGTGGGTGAAAGTATGTGGTTTGTTGCATTTTTCTCTATGAGTGTGAGTCTTTGTGTTAGTACCTCTGACTAGAATTGCATATCAGTGGGTAGCTGTGCTATGAGAGGGCTATGGTCCAGGTATGGCCTGAATGCTGCTTTTGAGTTCAAAGTCCAAGGTAGATTTATTATTAAAGTGCATATATGTCACCATATACAACTCTGAGCTTCATTTTCTTGCAGTAAGTGCAAAGAAATAATGGAATCAATTAAAAATTATACACAAGGCTGTGTGACAGATCATCAGATTGATCTTACAGTAGGTCAACAGTGAGCATGATATTGTGGGCCGAAGGGCTGCTACTATTCTGCAATGTTCTATGTTCTATGTTGTCTCTTTGTTCATGGATGGAGATGCTGTTAGATCTTCCCTTCACCTGTAACTCTAGCTGTTGCACTGTTACATCAACCCTCACTGATGTCAGAAAAGGCAGAGGAGGCTTGACCCAAAAACAAAGCCGTGTAGACAATTCAGCAGCAAACAATAACTTTAGTACTAGATTGCAGAATAACAAGCCGCAAAACAAGAGAGAACAGAAACCGACCACAACAGGCGACAAGGTAAACTTTAGACAGGGAGAGTGAAATCTCGGAGAACTGGTTGTGGCCAGCTAGTTCAATGAGTGAACAAAGGCAGTAGATGAGAACTGGGGTTAAATTGGCTGCAGGTGATGAGTCTGGAACGAGTGGTAGGTGAATCCTATTAGTTGTGTGGAGACTGGAATGTGCCTACATGTGCAGGGTGGGAGGTGTCAGCCTGTGCAGGCCCAACACCTGGATGTGAACCAATCTGTCACCCTTCTGCAATCTGCTTACCCTACTGAAGGATGAGGAGGTTTGCTAAAGCAATGAAATTGTGGATTGGCTGAAGGGAGAGAAGATATTTCCACAGATGGGGATTCATAAATACAAGCATGATGAGCTGCCAGTGGAAGTGGTGGATGGGGGTTTGCTAGTAACATTTGATAAGTATGTGGATGGGAGGGGAATGGAGGGGTATGGAGGGTTAATGGGACAAGGCAGAATAACAGTTCAGCATGGACCAGGTGGGCCAGAACACCCATTTCTGTGGTTCAATACTCTATTCAGAGGAAGCTTCCTTCCTGAGAGAACAGTTAGAACGTGGAACCCACTCTCACAGGAATGTGCCTCCCCTCACCTCTGCCATTGGGAAGTCCCATATCACCTGGTTTAGGAACTGGTATATGTTGCACCCAATATAGATCCTCAGAGATGACACTTGAAACTTCCCATACTTTCCACTGGCTGATCCTTCATTGAGGACTGGTGTGTTTTCTCTTGACTTATCCTTCCTAAAGTGCACAATCAACTCCTTACTGATGCTGAGTGCAAGGTTGTTGTGACACCACTCAACCAGCAGATCTGTCTCACTTCTGTACGCCTCCTTGTCACCATATGAAATTCTGCCAACAATAGTTGTGTCAGCAGCAAATGTGTAGATTTATAGAGTTCAATTACAACCCAAGCATTCCCTGATTGATACTCCACAGCCTCTCTCTGACTCCCCTGCTTGCTGCTACAGTGGGTCCAGAGGTCAATGTTATCATTCAGGAACGGTAATGTGAAAGAATCGAGCTGCCATCTGATGTGGTAAATGCAGGCTCACTCTGAAGTTTTAAGAATAAATTGGATAAGTACATGGATGGGAGAGGTCTGGAGGGTTATGGACTGGGTGCGGGTCAATGGGACTAGTGGAATAAAGTTTCAGCACAGACTAGAAGGGCTGAATGGCCTGTTTTCTGTGCTGTAGTGTTCTATGGTTCTAATTGATGAATACTCAATAGAAATGGAACACAGCTGAAATAACTATATACCTCACAGCATTTGAACACCTCAACAAGCACTTTTTATTTTGTAATGACCCATAATTTCTTCTTGGCAATATATTAGAGGTCTGTGAGATGACTAAGTCTTGGAACATCAGAAATGTTTTTATCTTCTGAGATTCCTTTACACATCTCAGCTTATTTTGGCATCAGCAGCCGGGTTGATTTAGCATTTGGATTGGGGAGATTGTGATAAGAACACAATTATTGATTGAAAGCACTATTGATTTCGGCTGTTTCCCTAACAGGTGCTCAGGGAGAATTTCATCATCAAAGGTGATCATCTTCTTGTCCTCTGCTCCCTCATATGGGTGTATGAGACCCCCTGGTAGAAGTTTGGGGATTAGGGTGGACTTTATCAGGTGTTCCATAGCCAATGTTGATTTGTCAGTCAATAGTATCTTGGAAAATTATTTGTCCACTATCACATGACTGTTTTGGGAAATCATTCTTTGCATATAGGCTGCTAATTTTCCTCTTAAGATAGTGACTCCATTCCAAAATTGGCTATAGTACACTTGGATATTTGATAAAGAAAGGTGAGTCTTTCTTCCTCAAAATCAAAAGTTAAAGTAAACTTTACTATCAATGTATGAATATATTACCATATACTAGTTTGAGATTCATTTTGTTGCAGGTATTTACAGGATGTGGTGACATTGGAGAGGGTTCAGAGGAGTTCTATGAGAATGATTCTGGGAATGAGAGAGTTATCCTATGAGCAGTGATTGAAGGCTTTGGGCCTGGACTTGCTGGAATTTAAAAGAATGGAGGGCTATGGATCTTGTTGCTATCGAATGTTGAAGGGCCTAGATAGAGTGGACGTGAAGAGGGTGTTTCCATTGATGGGGGAGAGTAAGACCGGAGGGTTCAGCCTTAGAAAGGGCAGTCACTGGGTGAAATTAAGGTGGAGGTTGATAGAGACTTGATTTGTCAGTGTGTGAAAGGTTATGGGAAGAAGACAGGAGAATGGGGTTGAGAGAGAAATGGATTAACCATGATGGAATGGTAGAGCAGGCTCGATGGGCCGAATGGCCTAATTCTGCTCCTATGTTTTATAGTCTTATGGAAGATAATCATATATAATTGAATTTATGAAAAACTATACATAATGACTGGCAAGCAGGTAATGTGCAGTAGAAGACTAAATGTAACTTTGAAAGGAGTGTTATCATACATAGAAACATTCATTTAAAGGAAACAGTTCACTTTTACTCAAATTTATCTTATATCCTGAAAAATCTCCAAATTCATTAAATAATTTTAGCAAGGCAGGAATAGATTCCTCGGGATTGATAGATAAACCAATAAATCGTCAGCGTAAAGAGAAATCGTATGAATGGTCTCATTTACAAAAATACCATAAATATCTTGAGCTTCACGAACAGCAATAGCAAGGGGTTCTAATATTAAATTAAATAACAAAGGACTTAGTGGACAACCTAGTCTTGTCCCCCATGAAAGCTGAAAAAATGGAGACCTACAGTTATTAGTAATAACAGTAGCAATAGGAGTTTTATATATCATTTTAATTCAGTTAATAAAATTAACACCAAAGCCAAATTTCTCTAAAACATTAAATAAATATTTTCATTTGTCTCGATCGAAAGCTTTTTCAGCATCCAAAGAGACGACGCATTGTGGAGTTTTAAAAGAGGACGAATATATAATGTTAAATAATCTCTGAACATTTGAAAAAGAATAACAGCCCTTTAAAAAAGCCTATTTGATCTTTAAAAATAATTTTTACCCAAAATATTCTCCAACCGATTGGCCATTATCTTTGACAGAATCTCAGCATCGACATTCAATAATGAAATAGGTCTATAAGAGGCACAATCAGAAGGATCTTTATCCTTTTTAAGAATTAAAGAAATAGAAGACTCATAAAAAGTAAAGGGTAAATCACCTTTCACAAAAGAATCTTTAAATATTTCCAACATACACGGAGAAAGCAATTTTCCAAATTTTTTATAAAATTCTACAGGATAGCCATCAAGTTAGGGGCCTTACCAGATTGCATTGAAAAAATAGCTTTATGAATTTCAGCTTCAGTTATTTGGACATCAAGAGTTAGATATTTAGGTGTTATAATCAGTAAAAAATATAAGGATCTTTATAAAGCTAATTTTGTTCCCTTGGTAGATTCCTTGAAGTATTTATTTAGTAGACGGAGTCCACTTACACTTCCACTTGTAGGTCACATCCATATAGTTAAAATGATGATTTTACCAAAATTTTTATATTTATTTCAGAATATCCCTGTTTTTTGACGAAGAAGTTTTTTGATCGGATTGATTCTATTATTTTATCTTTTACTTGGAATAATAAAAGACCAAGAATTAGAAGACTAAAAGTGCAAATAGTAAATATAATAAAAAATAAATAATGCAGAGAACATGAGTCTACAGGTTGTTTTCAGTGATCAGTTCAGTGCTGAGGTGAGTGAAGTGGGTGAAGATGGCAGCAGTGAGAAGACAGCATAGCCTGGAACGCAGGGTCTTTGATGCCGCTGTCTTGTGGCAGTGTGTCATGTTCCCTTCTTGCTTTCTTTCTTGATACCTGTCAGTCCACAGCCATCTTAACACAACCTGTATCTCCTGGTTTCAAATGTTAAACCAACAAACCTACTACAAAATTCGGGAAAACATGCAACTCTATTGATTTATTGTGAGACAGCACAGACTGGGCCCCTCCAGCCCTTCGAGCTCTGCCGCCCAGCAACCCCGACAAACCCGATTAACCCTGTCCTAGTCACGGCACAATTTACAGTGAACTAGTAACCTACCCAATATGCCTTTGGACTGTGGGAGGAAACCAGAACACCCAGAAGAAAAAGCACATTCCACGAGGAGGATGTACGGAGGCTCCTTATAGAATGGCACTGGAATTGAGTGCCGAACTTTGGAATACCCATGCTGTGATAGTGTTGCACTAACTGCTACTTTACTGTGGCACCCATTGGAAAAACTCAAAGTTCAAAGTAAGTTTATTATTAAAGTACATACATGTCACCATATACAACCTTGAGATTTCTTGTGGGTATACTCAGTAAATCCATAATAGAATATTAACTGTAACAGAATCAATGAAAGACCACACCATCTTGGGTGTTCAACGGGAATACAAAAGATAATAAAATGCAAATACCAAAAGAAAGAAATAATATTAATAAATAAGTAAGCAATAAATATTGAGAACTTGAGATGAAAAGGCTTTGAAAGTGAATACATAGGTTGTGGGAACATTTCAGTGATGAGGCAAGTGAAGCTGAATGAAGTTATCCCCTCTGGGTTCAGGAGCCTGATGGTTGAGGGGTTAAAACTGTTCCTGAACCAGGTGGTGTGAGTCCAGAGGCTCCTGTATCTTCTTCCTAATGGCAGCAATGAGAAGAGAGCATGACCTGGCTTGTAGGGGTCCTGATGATGGATGCTATTTTCCTGCGACAGTGCTTCGTGTAGATGTGCTCAATGGTGTAGTGGGGTTTACCTGTGATAGACTGACCTGTGTTCACTACTTCTTGTAGGATGTTCTGTTTAAGGGCCTTGGTGTTCCCATAACAATTGTGATGCAGCCAGTCTATATACTCTCCATTACATGTTAATAGAAGTTTGTCAAAGTTTTAGACGTCATGCTGAATCTTTGCAAACTTTTAAGGAAATAGTGGCACTGTTGTGCTTTCTTCGTAACTGCACTTACGTGCTTGTCCCAGGACAGTCTTCTGAAAGGATAATGCGGTTGACTCATGGACATCCGGTTTCCTGAAAGTGAATGGAATATTTCTTCTAGTAATGCCCACTGAGGGATTATGTTCAGTCAGTACACTGAGAATGAGTGGCTTTCTTTTGGAAGTGTTGCAGATCTTTAATATTAGACTGGGAAGAAGAGTGTAGTTCCAATAATCAGGGCAGTTGTAGGGTGATGCAAAGAATTAGTCTGGAAATTAGAGTCATAAAACACAACAGCACAGAAACAGGCCCTTTGGCCCAGCTAGTCCAAGTTGAACTATTAATCTGCCTAGTACCATCGACCTGCACCTGGACATGGACATAGCCCTCCATACCACTCCCATCCAGGTACCTATCTAAATCGAACCCACATCCACCACTTCGGCATGCAGCTCGTTCCACAACCTCACCACCCTCGGAGTGTAGAAGATCTCCCTCAGGTTTCCCTTAAACATTTCACCTTTTACCCTAAACTCACGACCTCCGTTTGTGGTCTCAGCCAACCTCCGTGGAAAAAGCCTGATTACATTTACCCTACCTATACCCCTTATAATTTTGTCTACCTCTATCAAATCTCCCATCATTTTACCACACTGTGGAACTGTTGTGTGAAGATTCAAAATTTGTTACCAGTGGTAATTATTTTGGTACAGAGAACAGTGCTGGTGTTCACGCAGCTGAGAATTTTCTCTTCAATTTAACCATGTCAACTGGAACTTTTTACCAATTACTTTTGCTGAGAAAAGTTTATTCTATGTTGAATGAGCCATCGTCGTGTTTTTAATGGTGTGTCCCACTATAAACTTTGTGAGACAATCACACTGTGCTAAAAGAAGCTATCTTCTTTTATGAAACACACACAAAATACTGGAGGAACTCAACAGGTCGGGCAGCATCTGTGGAGGGGAATAAACAGTTGATGTTTTGGGTTAAGGCCCTTCTTCAGGACTGGAAAGCAAGGGGGCAGTTATTCAGTCCGAATGAAGGATCTTGGCCCAAAACATCGACTGTTTATTCCCCTCCTTAGATGCTGCCCAACCTGTTGAGTTCCTCCAGCATTTTGTGTGTGTTACTCTCATTTCCAGCATCTGCAGTCTTTTGTTTACCATCTTAGTTTATGTCTTACACTTTCACTTCATGATTAACAACTCTGCACCTAGTTATATTCTTAAAATGTTTCGATGGTATATCTGCTTCTAACTTAATCCCACATTCACCGCTAATTGTATTTCCCATAAAATTAAAGTACATATATGTTTCCATATACAACCCTGAGATTCATTTTCTTGTGGGCATTTTCAATAAATCTATAGAATAATAACTATAGTAGAATCAAGAAAAGACCACACAACTAGGCGTTGAACCCGAGTGCAAACGACAGCAAACTGCAGATACTAAACAAAAGTTATGGGGACAATTCAGAGATGGGGCGAGTGAAGTTATTCCCTTTAGTTCAAGAGCCCAATGGTTGAAGGGTAGTAACTCTTCCTGAACCTGGTATTG
The DNA here is from genome assembly GCF_030028105.1 of Mobula birostris. NCBI lineage: Eukaryota > Metazoa > Chordata > Chondrichthyes > Myliobatiformes > Myliobatidae > Mobula > Mobula birostris. The sequence continues at coordinate 145,439,083 of NC_092379.1, forward strand.
TTGGTCCTGAGGCTCTTGTGGCTCCAAGAACTGAGGAAAGCTGTTTTTAATTTAACTCTTGATGGCATTTGCACATTCCAATCAGTGCCAATGTTGATTCCTCATTGGCCTTGAACTGAGGAGGTGGTAAAGAGTCTCTCACATTGGTTGCTATGGGGTTACAGACCAGACCAGGTAAGAACAAATAATTTTGTTCATGGATAGGAAAGGTTTGGAGGGATGTATGTCAATGCAAACAAGTGGAGCTAGGTTAGATGGACATCTTGGTCAATGTGGATTGAATACTTTACAATATTTTGGGCTGAAGGGCCTGTTTTCTTGCTGCAAGACTCTATGACTTCATGATTTACTGAAGAGCATTAGTGAACTGGAGGTGGTTCCTTGCATATTGTTACAGACAATCATTATTTTTAAAAGACTGTAATTTAGTTGGTTATTTAGAATTAAATTTCCCTGCTGCCATGGTAGGATTTGAACTAGATTCAGATTCATTTATTTATCGCATGTACATCGAGACATACAGTGAAATGTATCATTTCATTTAACAACTAACACAACCTGAGGGTGTGCTGTGGCAGTCCGCAAGTGTTGCCATGCGTTCCAATACCAACGTAGCTAGCCTGCCCACCATGTTCAGCAGAACAAAACAGAACACAGCAAGCAACAAAACAACAACGGTAAGACAAGCCCCTTTCCTCCCTCACATAGACAGCCGCCCAACTCCAAGATAGGCCTTGGCCATTGAATTTTGATTTCCAGCCATGTCTCAGGATTAATGGTCCAGAATTCTTTGTCAATCTTATAACTTAAAGTCCACGTTACTGCAACACCAAAGAGATGCTAGATCTCTGCAGGGAGCTTTCTTCAAAATCAGCAGTAAAATCCAGGCCAACAAATGAAAAAAAAATACAAAGGCAAACTCTGCTGATAGAGAGAATGAGGCATTGAAGCTAATGGGGAAGCATTCTCAAAGAACTGGTACAGTGAACACCTCTTGTGCTGCGAGCTTTGGTGATTTTAAACCTCAAATCAAAGCCCCTGCAATGAAGTGAAATTATTACACCAAATCTAAGTTGCTGCAGGCAAGAATTAAGACCATAAGACATAGGAGCAGAATTAGGCCATTCAGTGCATTGGGTCTGCACCACCAATCAATCATGACTGATTTATTTTCCCGCTCAACTCCATTCACAGCGCATCTTCAAGAACTTGGCCTCAATACCTCCTTGTGCAACTGGATCCTCGATTTCCTCACTTGCAGGCCCAGCCGGTTCGGATTGGCAGCAATATCTCCTCCACGATCTCCATCAGCACAGTTGCACCACGAGGCTGTGTGCTTATCCCCCGTTCTACTTGCTTTATACTTATGACTGTGATGCTAGGTGTAGCTCTAATGCCATATTTAAGTTTGCCGATGACACCAAAGATATTGGCCAAATCAAAAGTGGTGACAAATCAGCATGTAGGAGGGACACTGAAAGTTTGGCTGAGTGGTGTAATGACAACCTTTCAATCAATCCCAGTCCCATCATGGGACAAGCCCTCCTCACAATGAGCACATCTACATGGAGCATATCGTCAGAAAGCATCCAAGCCATATTCTGTTCTCACTGCTGCCATCAGGAAGGAGGTACAGGAGCCCCAGGACCCACATCACCAGATTTGGGAACAGTTATTACCCCCCAATCATCAGGCGCTTGAAACAAAGGTAATAACTTCACTCACCTCATCAGTGAATTGTTCCCACAAACTATGGACTCACTTTCAAGGACTCTTCATCTCATGTTTTCAATATTTATTGCTTATTTATTTACTTATTTATTTATCTGTCTATCTATCGATCTACTTATTTGTTCTTTTTGTGTTTGCAGTTTGTTGTCTTTTGCACATTGTTTGTTTGTCCATCCTGTTGGGAGTGGTCTTTCATTGACTCTATTATGGCTATTGAATTTATTGAGTATCTCAATAAGAAAATAAATCTCGGGGTTATATATGGTGCAAATATGTACTTTGATGACAAATTTATTTGAAATTTGCACTTTGAATGTTATAGTGCCAGGGATTCGGGTTCAATTTCCGTAGTGTCTTAGGAGTTTGTACGTTCTTCCCATGACCACGTGGGTCTCCTCTGGGTACTCCGCTTCCCTTCACGTTTCAAAGGCATTCTGGGTACTCTGCTTCCCTCCACATTTCAGAGATGTATGTGTTCGAGCTAGTAAGATCTGGGTAAGCTATACTGGCACCAGGAGTGTGGCGATACTTGCAGGCTGCCCTCAGCAATCCTTAGGTTCTGCTGGTTGTTCACACAAACAACATATTTTACTGTATATTTCGAGGTACATATGAAAAATAAACCTAATTTTTAAATTTTTTATCTCTGTAACTTTTAACATCTTTACTAATTAAGAGCCTATCAATATCAACATCTATTTTAAATGTACTAAATAATTTGGCATCCACAGTTTTCTGTGGCAATGAATTCCACAGATTCAACACCCTCTGGCTAAAGAAACTCCTCCTCATTTCTTTTATAAATGGACAATGTAACTGCCTCAGAGACATGTTTCATTGAGATGTTTATTTTATATGTCTCTGTCATAAATTCATGATTATTTGAGTTCATAGCTGTAAAAAAAGATTTTAAAAATGTAATAAATCAGATGTTAAGAAGGTAACATTGATAAAAAATTTGTATCGCCTTAAAATATTGTTTGATTAAGAATTTTGTGCTCTTTATGTGAGGTTTTATTTAATGTCGAGTGTAACGGGTCACATGACCAGAGCATGACTGTGGCATTGAGAGTCAGAACCAACATGGAAGCAGAGAAAGACATCATCATCATCAGGTGCCATGCCCAGTTTGAGCTTTGACTGCCATGGCCCACACACTCCTGTTTCGGGTCAAGTGAATCAATTCATCGGTATTTATTTCCAGTTCTCTGGCTGCTGTCTCCATCATCATTTGGCTTTGTCTTCCTCTTGCTTTCTTCCCTTAAATCTTTCCCATAATCATCGTGCATTCTAACTCCTCTTTCTTAATCACATGTCCAATGAGAAAGACATATGGCCACTAAAATAACCTTATTCTGCATGTGGTCCAAGAGGCACACACGGTAATTGTTTTCATTTGTCATTTGTGTATAATGCTGTTGATGTGACCTTACATCGACAGTGTGATATGTTTTCAGTGGTTTTATTTGATTTCAGCACGCTTCTGTTGTGCTAACATGTTTTGGGCCTGTTTATTGGCGGACACTAGCTTGAGAGACTTTAAAAGGCTGAGAGGTGTATGCTTCAAACCTTTTATGTCCTTTACTTTCTTGTAGTTTTCACGGTGTCTGCTGAAGAAAGAGAGAGAGAGATAAAAATAAGTCTTCAAGGACATCTGTATGATGTGTGGCCATTATTTCACTGGACCAGTGTAGTTATAGACATCCCTCTATCCCGAGGTTGTGCCCTCTGGTCCTAGACTCCCCCACTATAGGAAATACCCTCTCCATGTCTACTCTATCCAGGCCTTTCAATATTTGGTAGGTATAAGACATGAATTTCTGCTAACACATTGAGTCAGGCAGTATCTGCGGAGAGAGAGAAAAATCATTAACAATTCAGGTCCATGAATCTTTAATACAAACATTCTTGCAGTGATCTTTATGAAGTTATATAGATCTCACTGTCCTCCTTTGGGAGTTGTGGTAAGACAAGGGTTAAAGACAACATCCAGGCAAGGATGACTGCGGTGATGTGTAGTGAAACACAGCTAAGGGAGATGACTGAAATGAGACCACCGAAGACATCTCTGTTTATTACAGATAGGATATGCAGGGGTAACTGTGGCAGTGTAAACTCAAGCCAGACGAGTGAGGTCTCTGAAGTGAGACTTGATTAGAAAGGCCTTCCTACAACATACAGTAGCTTTCCTTTACGTAATAGGGGGTGCCGGAGACAGACAAGATAGGAATAATGGAAGGATGTGAAATACATCCACCCACTCAGGGACATTTACTTGGTTAACTTCAAAGTAGCATCGGTTGCCGGCTTGTAGTTTCTTTTGACCTTTTGTATCTTTACTGTGAATGGCGATTGATTTTGTAAGTTAGGAATTCGAACATATACAATTTACCAAATGGACAATACTGTATCTGTAACTGATAGGCCAACTGTGTATAAAAATAGCTTTTTTCTTTCCTGGCTTTAGAAAGTGTGGGTGACAGGGGCCATACTGTTCTCTTTGGGCACAAGTAAATTAAAGTGTGGTTGAGTCGTAAGAGTGAGTGTCTTCGCGGTCCAGTATTTCAGTTTATTTTATTGTGTTATCAGTGACGACACCGCATGATGGGAGTTATTTTGGGATGATTATACATCCCCCACAAATGTATGCACATTGCCATAGCAACACATCTTTTTATAACAAGGTTTGTAACCTCACTGTGTAGAAGCAGCTTTGATGATGTATTTTAGTATAAACAGAACTAAATGAGGCAGTTAACACATTAGGTTCATAATCAGTAATACAATGCATCTGTACTGATCTTGTTACCAACATCACAGCAATTCTCAGTAGGCACTGTTATTTAATGGTTGCCAGGGGGAGTAATTTTTTTTACCTATCACAGTGTTGCTGAAGTGTACTTAAGATCACTTCAGTGTTTGAAAAACTATCAAACCTTATAATCATCTGTTGATAATAGATCCTGTTCTGCAAGGTTTAAATGGAAAACATGAATTATTGACAACAATCTGAAACTTGCTGCTTGAACGATGGTTATAAATAGAGCCAAGTTACTGATGAGGAGGATGGAATCAGTCATTTGAATGTAAGCGTGGGTGTTAAACTCCCCTGCTGTAACTGGTTCAATTCTGCAGCCTGTGCTGCCTGGGTTTTACAATAATTGTGTCTCATTGGGAAGCCCCCCTGTCTCTGGATCAGAAGGACATGGGTGTTGACTGTCTAGGGATTACCCCTCTGACTGTGTGCCTGCGGTACTGAGGGAGTGCTGTTTTGTCATGGGCAGCGAGGCATTCGAAGCACAGCTCATAGACAATAGAACATTACAGAACAGAATAGGCACTTTGGCCCAAGACATTGTGCCGAACTTTTAACTTGCTCCAAGATAAATCTAGCTCTTCCCTCCCACACACCTCTTCATTTTTCTGTCATCCACCTGTCTTTCTAAGAGTTTCTTAAATGCTCCTAATGTATCTGCCTCTACCACCACTCCTGGCAGTACATTCACCACTCTCTGTATAAATCATCGACCTCTGACATTTCCCCTATACTTGCCACCAGTCACCTTAAAATTACACCCCCCCCCCCCCACCTGCACTCTGGTATTGGCCGTTAGCAACTCAAAAGTGGTTGCATTAGTGATAGACTCCAGGGAAAATATCTAGACTATGGTTTGTCAGGAAATGTAGAGGAGGCTTCACCTAAAAGCAGAGCAGTGGAGATGATTCAGTAGTAAATGATAACCTTAGGAATAGACGGCAAAATAACAAGCTACGAGGGGCCACAAAACCAGACAAAACAGATACTCAACACAACAGGCAAGAAGGTAAACTTTAGACAGGGAGACTGAAAGCTGGGAGCAACTGGTTGAGGCTGGCTGGTTCAATGAGTGAACCAGGACGGTGGATGGGAACTGGGGTTAAATAGGCTGCAGGTGATGGGTCTGGAATGAACAGTCATGCTCATGAATAAGGCAATGATCACCCACGTCGTGTGACACGACGCAGAACAAATGAATGATAGGTAAGAGTTGACAGCCAGTACCTTTTTCCCAGGGTGGTCATAGGCAATACCAGAGGTGGCTGCAAGGAAGCATAGCAGTTAGCATAATGTTCCACAGCACCAGAAACCTGGGTTCAATCCCCACCACGATCTATAAGGACTTTATACATTTCCCTGTGACTGCATGGGTTTCCTCCAGATGCTCTCCTTTCTTCCCACATTCCAAAGACTTGTGGGCTAGGGTTAGTAAATTGTGGGCATGCTTGGCAGTGAAAGCGTGGTGACACTTGCATGTTGCTCCCAGCACGTCCTTGCACTGTGTTGGTCTTTGATGCAAACGACATATTGCACTGTATGTTTTGTTGTATATGTGACAAATAAAGCCAATCTTTATTTTACCTTTACAATGGAGGAGGGCTTAGGGGAGATGTCAAAATTAGGTGTTTTGCACTGAGAGTGGTGGTTGCCTGAAACACACTGACAGGGCAGAGACATTTTAGAGAGTCTTGGACAGGCACATGGAATGTGGTTGAAGAACATAGGTTGTGTAGGACGGAAGGGTTAGGTTGATTGTGGTGCAGAGTCAGAAACAGGTTTATTATCACTGACACACAGTACTGAGCAAATATATAAAAATAGATAAATAGATAGAGATATAGATATATTTTCCTAAAACTTTTGCACAGTACTGTATTTGTCAGCATGGAGCAGAGCGCGAGTTTGTAAATCTAGGGGTAGCAAAGGACGTTGTGAATGGCGAGGGTGGAGAGCTGTGGGACGGGTGGCAGAGAAGGAGTGCTGGGGTAGGGGTCAGCGCATGTGCAGACAGAACCAGCACTGAGACACCAGGCAAGGTCATTTGATACCAAACAATTGGTCTATTGATTATTACAGAATGTTTCTCTGGTGCTTCCTGCTCCCTCCCTCCCTCTTCCCCTTTTCCCAGCCATGATTCTCCTCTGCCTGCCCCCTTCCCACTCTCAGTTCACAACAGAGACCCAGATCAGGATCAGGTTTATCATCACTCACATATCTCATGAAATTTGCTCTTTGTGGTAGCAGTACAACGCAGTACATAAAATTACTACGGTACTGTGAAAAATAGGCATAAGATTTTTGTGCTATATTATACGTCATGAAATTTGTTAAAAAATCTTGTCACTACAATAAATAAATAGATAGATAAATAAATTGTAGCAAAGTAGTGACTTAGGGTTCATGGGCCATTTAGAAACCTGAAGGTGGAGGAGCAGAAGCTGTTCCTAGAATATTGAGTGTGTGTCTTCAGGCTCCTGTACCACCTCCCTGGTGGCAGTAATGCCTGGATGGAGAGGGTCTTTAAAGATAGATGCCACCTTCTCATCATCCTTCGAAGATCATCAGTACAATACTGTGGGCCAAAGGGCACATACTGTGCTTCACAGTAGTACTCTGTGGTCTATGTTCTGTGTACTTCTGAGCTGAAACTGATGCACTGGTGAGTGAAGACATCAGGGGTAAGGAACAAAAGTTCAGATCAGTTGGTGCAACGTCTGAGGTGCCAAATGACCCATTTCTCCTGCAGTGTTTTTCTGAGACAGTTCTGGAATGATACACCTTTTAGTTGGAGAATGGAAGATCAAGTATATGCTGTCTCTTCAAATTTACCGATCATCATCTTTCTGCCTTCAAATTCCAGCCTACCTGTGCTTATATTCAAGTCTAGGTGGCCCACTAGTGTAGTGCTTGGCAAATCACTTTAGCTCACCTGTGTTGGGGGATTCAATTCCCACCACTGTCTGTAAGGAGCTTGTACGTTCTCCCTGTGATCACGTATGTTTTCTTGCACATTCTAAAGATGTACGGTTAGGGTTAGTGAGCTGTGGGCATGTTATATTGATGTTGGAAATATGATGACAGTTGTGTGCTGCCCAGCACAATTGTAGCTGATTTGATTTCGTGCAAATGACACATGTAATAATAATAATAATAACTTAAAGAGCACTTTTCAGACAAACAATGTAGTTCAAAGTGCTTTACAGTGGGATAAAGTGCAAACATGAAAATAAATGATGAAAGACGTTAGATAAAAGCAAGGTTAAATAAATAGGATGTGAGCTGGTGTTTAAAGGTGTCGCCCCTTACAGTTTTAGGTATTGAATTCCACAGTTTAGGAGCGCAGTTCAAAAAAGCTGACCTACCAATTATCTTCAAAGTTCAAAGTGAATTTATTCTCAAAGTACATATATGTCACCATATACATCCCTGAGCAAGAGAAAATCTGCAGGTGCTGGAAATCCAAGCAAAATGTTGGAAGAGCTCAGCAGGCCAGGCAGCATCTATGAAAAAAAGTACAGTCGACGTTTCGGGCTGAAACCCTTCGACAGGGCCCGGAGATTCATTATCCTGTGGGTACACTCAATAAATCTACCGAATAATAACCATTACAAAATCACTGAAAGACTGCTGAACTTGGTGTTCAACCAAAGTGCAGAAGACAACAATCTGTGTAAGTACAAAAAAAGGGAAATAATAATAATAAATAAATAAGCAATAAATATCGAGAACGTGAGATGAACAGCCTTTGAAAATGAGTCCAGAGGTTGTGGGAACATTTCAATGACGGGGCAAGTGAAGCTGAATGAAATTATCTCATTTGGTTCAGGAGCCTGATGGTTGAGGGGTAATAACTGTTCCTGAACCTGGTAGTGTGGGCCCTAAGACTCCTGGACCTTCCTCCTGGTGGCAGCATCAGGAAAAGAGCATCTTTTTAAAATTTAAGGGACCGACAGAAGGAAGACCTGAGAGCTTGTGCAGGATTAAAATGAAAGTGATTCTGTGATTTCACTGTATGTTTTGATATTACATTGTGCTTGTGAAGAATAAAGCTAATCTTTAATTTTTAAAAATACTTAAGAGTTGTAAAGGTATGATGTTCAGTAGCGTGGCATTGGGGAAAGATGAGGCATTTATCAGCTGGCATGAATCAACTATTAACTTATTCTTTTTTTTTTGTCTAGTTGAAGTTGTGTAAAGGTTTTGAGCTAAAGGGAAGGTTACACCAAAAATAAACACTCTTGTCACATCAGTTTGAGCATAAGCCAAAGGAAGCAGACTGTGAGGAAGGGCATGTTCTAATATAATGGCGGGCTTACACAAAACCCAATGAACCAATCATTTATCACAGCGACAAGGAATGATAATGCGTCTCGATTAACAACCATTTGATCCTCTGAAATTCGGTCTCCACAGGAATGCTGCTGATACTGATTGTGTGTCATAAAAATGTCAAAATGACAATGACTGTGGAGATTTTGGAAGCTAATGTATGGTGGAGGCAGATATTGTAAATACTGAGGGTTACACAGGAAACAGTGAGTGCTGTTATTGTCAGGAATTCACAGCCTGCCTAGCATGGAACTATGTCCCAGATAACTAAGAAACAAAACATTCTATGTACTGTATATAAGCTATCTTACATGTTTTTATTTATTTTGGTTTTTTTATTACTGTGTTCTTTATCTTGTGTATGTTTTTGTGCTGCGTCTGACATTTTTTTCAATCTCCTTTACACTTGTGCACTGGAAGTGGCATTAAACAATCTTGAATTGTGATGTTGGGACAATGTCCCTGATAACTGAGAAACCAGGCTCTCTGATGTTGATTAAGACTGCAGGAAATTGAAGCTGTACAGACTGGCCTTGTACAGCAGATCAGCCTGGAGCAGATAATGTGTGAACATTTTAAACCAGTTTCAAGGAAGGGTCTATGTGCATCTGAAAGGTATCTAACACCAACTGAAACAAGCTAAGTGACGTAAATACTCAGAAGGTCAGGCAGCATCAAGGACGTAGAACCTTGAACAGTACAGCAGTATTATTCTGGTTGGCTGCTGGTTACCAGTGGTGTTGGGGCCACTCCTTTTTACGTTGTACATCAACAATTTGGATTATGGAATAGATGGCTTTGTGGCTAAGTTTGCTGACGATACGAAGATAGGTGGAGGGGCCGGTAGTGCTGAGGAAACAGAGTCTGTAGAGAGACTTGGATAGATTGGAAGAATGGGCAAAGAAGTGGTAAATGAAATACAATGTTGGAAAGTGTATGGTTATGCACTTTGGCAGAAGAAATAAACGGGCAGACTATTATTTAAATGGGGAGAGAATTCAAAGTTCTGAGATGCAACCGGACTTGGGAGTCCTCGTGCAGGATACCCTTAAGGTTAACCTCCAGGTTGAGTTGGTGGTGAAGAAGGCGAATGCAATGTTGGCATTCATTTCTGGAGGAAAAGAGTATAGGAGCAGGGATGTGATGTTGAGGCTCTATAAGGTGCTGGTGAGACCTCACTTGGAGTACTGTGGGCAGTTTTGGGCTCCTTATTTAAGAAAGGATGTGCTGAAGTTGGAAAGAGTACAGAGAAGATTCACTAGAATAATTCTGGGAATGAGAGGGTTAACATATGAGGAACGTTTGTCAGCTCTTGGACTGTATTCCTCGGAGTTCAGAAGAATGAGGGGGGACCTCATAGAAACATTTTGAATGTTGAAAGGCATGGACAGAGTGGATGTGGCAAAGTTGTTTCCCATGATGGGGGAGTCTAGTACGAGAGGGCATGACTTAAGGATTGGAAGGCGCTCATTCAGAACAGAGATGTGAAGAAATTTTTTTAGCCAGAGGGTGGTGAATCTATGGAATTTGTTGCCACAGGTGGCAGTGGAGGCCAAGTCATTGGGTGTATTTAAGGCAGAGATTGATAGGTATCTGAGTAGCCAGGGCATCAAAGGTTATGGTGAGAAGGCGGGGGAGTGGGACTAAATGGGAGAATGGATCAGCTCATGATAAAATGGCGGAGCAGACTCGATGGGCCAGATGGCCGAATTCTGCTCCTTTGTCTTATGGTCTTATAGCACAGGAACAGGGCTTTCAGCCACAATGGTATGCCAAAACAATTAAATTAGTAATCACAATTAGGAAATTAAAATTCAATGCCCTCCATTGATTAGGATCAACCATTGATGTTGCATCCCAGCTGTCAAAGTTGATATGCAAGCCAGTACACAAGCTGGGGCAGTACGATATGGAGAAGAAAGCAAGCTGTTGCCCATGCAACAGGCTCCCCGTCTCAGTGTAGGACTCTCTTAGGGACTGCAGTTCTGGATTTTTCCTCGGGGTTTACTCCCCCATGAATGGGTATAGCCAGAAGGCAGTGGAGGTTCGAGATCAGTGTTTTCCTTCTCCAAGATGAGTTGTCAATCATGGCTGATGAGCCCAATCCACCCAAAGCAAATCAGTAATCAAACGGCTCAAAAAACTAATTTCTTCTGCCGACATTGTGTACTATTCCTTTCTCCTCCCCCCCCCCCCATTTGTGACATTTATCGGGAGTGTTGTGGGTGAAGATGAAGGGCCCAAAGCATTATTGAGGATCCCTACTACCCATCTCACAATCTCTTCAACCCACTACCGTCAGGAAGGGTTAGAGGAGTATCAGGGCTAGAACTACCAGACTGGGTAACAGTTTCTTCCTCCTGACATTACAAAGGTCTCGTCACTAGGACAGCAAGGCGTTTACTGGACTGTTTGCTGTTCACCTGTGCTGCGCACTACATGCATTTTGAATTATGTATTTATGATATTTTGGTTTAGGTACTGTGTGTGGTTGTGCGATATATGTTCCGTGGGTGCAGCGTGATCAAGAGAGAACATTGTTTCATTTGTCTGTGTGTGTGTGTGTGTGTGTATATATATATATATATATATATATATTAAAATATATTAAAATATATACACACACACACAGTCAGATGACAATAAAGTGGAACTTGTAGGAGTTCACAGCTGGTGAGTTTAAACCTGCAACTTAAATAAAATGTTCTCTGTGAAACTGACATCAAAGACACCTTTAATTGATAGTGCCCCAGGAAAGCAGCATCCATCATTAAAGTCTGTCAGCATCCAACTCTGTGTGAAGAAGGTATTCTCAGGTCCCTTATCCTCTCACTTTAAATCTATTCCCTCTACGTTGAATTCACTATCCCCGGAAACAAGGCTGCATATGTTCATCCTGGCGGTGCCCCTCTCCTTTAGATAATAATGTTTAAACTTGTGGCTCTCTGTTGGTTGGGGTTGACCATGGATGTTCCATATGCAAGCCAGTACACAGGCCAGGGTAGTACAATACGATATAGAGAGCAAGTTGTTGCCCGTGCAGCCAGCTGCGCCTCTTCATGTAGCTGATGAACCCAATGGAAAGGCAGAGATCAATAATGTTTGGAACCAGTGGCATTGCAGGATTTGTCAGTCAGCATTGAACTCAATGTAGGACTGCCTTAGGGAGTCTTAGCTCCAGATTTACTCCCGAACCCTTTCCATGATTGGGTATAGCTGGAAGACAGCAAAGGTTTGAGATCCGAGTCTTCCTTCTAGATGAGCTGACAACCACAAATCACGAGCCCCATCTACCTGGAGTGATTGGTTTTAAGATGCCAGTAACTCACCTTTGTCCCTTCTCCTGTCAGTAGAAATGGTTCCGCTGGGCTTAGAGCTAAGTCACATGGGAAGGCCAGGAGCTGGACCAGGTTGTCAGGTTTATTTGAGATGCACACCATTGGGATCATTTCACAGGTAATGGGAGCTTATCCCCTCTACTCACCCCACTCCCAGCTATGACAAACTTAGGGAACTTTATTTTTCATATTAACCTTAATTAAAACTGTATTCTAATTCACCCTGTTCCCAAGATCCATTGGAACTTAGTCAACTCTGTGCTAGCAATGTGTAGGTCTGGAGAGTAAGCTCCAGATCTGAGCTGGACCTTGTTGATGTCTGTTTTCAGCCTCAACCACTTTCCCATATGTTTCCCTTCCAGAACTGAGATGCCATTTTGAAATATCCAAGCTCCTGGCTCTTTTTTGATTTGTGAATTTAATGTTTGTCTTGGTTTGTGTTCTTCTCTGTCTGTTATCTGCTGTGTGCTAATCCACTAATGTAAATGACGTGTTCGTTTTGCACCTGCTGCAGGTGCTTTCTCCTCTTTTCATGATCCCTCCTTTGTTTGAGTGGTTTACCGTGACAATTCCAGTGTTTCTGAACTCACTCTCAAATAATAAACGCAAGCGGTTTCTGCAGAGCAACACACGCAAAATGCTGGAGGAACTCAGCAGGTCAAGCAGTATCTGTGGAAATGAATAAACAGTCGACGTATCCAGCCGAGACCCCTCATCAGGACTGGAAAGGAAGGGGGATGTTAGCAGAATAAAAAAGTGAGGGGAGGGGAAAGAGGGCAAACTTGAAGGTGATCGGTGAAGCCAGGTGAGTGGGGTGGGGGATGAAGTAGTAAGCTCGGAGGTGATAGGTGGAAAAGGCAAAGGGCTGGAGAAGAAGGAATCAGACAGGAAAGGACAGTGGCCCATGGGAGAAAAGGAAAGGAGCAGGGACACCAGGGGTAGGTGATAGGCAGGTGAGGAGATGATGAAGGAAAAGATGTCAATTGAACACAGGTAGCTGGGATCCTCGGTGGGTCAAACTGGAAGGCCTGAAGATGGAGCTGGAAACCATGTGAAACAAGATGTGCAGGTTCCCCAGGAAGGACATGTGGCTGTGGTAGTAAGTCTGGGTGAGCACATGGTTGAAGAGACAGATACCAGGAGAGATCACAGAGAGGGAGCAGTGAGAGAGTATCTCACTGTACTCCTTGTCAAAGAAAAGATTTAAACTTCTTCAGAGTAGGCATCCTTGGTAGAGAGTCCTACTCCATGATCAACCTAACCCTTCCCTCCTACACAGACCAGAACTGTCCATTTTCCTTGCATCCATGTGTCTGAAGGTACAGATCAGCTTCACGTTGTGGGTGAACCAGGGTTGGGCAACATTGAACCCCCTTCTCCATTCCATGCACACCCTGAGCTTGCTGCCTCTCACTTTGCAGGAATTCCATGTTAAAGTTCTCTGTCCTCTTTACAAATAAAATCGCGGTCTCGCCCTCCCTGTTTGGGGCACAAAACTGTAGATCTACAGTCACTGATGGTATGCATGTCTCCGCTCCTGGCCTATTGAATATAGAACAATATACAGTACAGCACAGTACCGGCCCTTGGGGCATAATAATATAAACCTTCTCCATGATCAGTCTATGTCATGCTAGAATAGAGGGCACCACAGTCGTGTAGTGGTTAGCACTACCCTATTACAGCTCAGGCTGTCAGCATTCCGAGTTCAATTCCGGTGTCTTCTGTGAGGAGTTTGTATTTTCTACCTGTGAGTCCGTTTCGTCTGGGTGCTCCAGCTTCCTCCCACAGTTAGTAAGTTATGTTAACCGGTTAGTAGGTTTCCTCCCACAGTCCAAAGGTGTTCTGGTTAGTAGGTTAACGTCATTGTAAATTCTCCTGTGAATGGGTGGGTTGCTGGGTGGTGCAGCTCTCATTGGTCCAGAAGAAAAATAAATCAATAAATAGCCCTTTCCTCCTTTAGATAATAAATTTATTTTGAATTTGAATTACCACGGCACACAAATCTGAAGACAAAATGTTTGTAAATGGGATTAATGTGTTGGTGTGGGCTAAAGGGCCTTTATGTCTATGACTGAGTCTAAGCCAAAGGACACAAAATGATGAGGGGTAAATGCAAGCAGGCTTTTTCGATTGAGGTTGGGTGAGACTGCAACCAGAGGTCATGGCTTAAGGATGTTTAAGTGGAGCATGAGGGGAAAGTTCTTCACTCAGAGGGTCGTGAGAGTGTGGGATGAGCTGTCAGCACAAGTGGTCCATGCAAGCTTGATTTCAACATTTCAGTCTGGACAGGTACATGAAGAGTATGGGTACGGAGGATTATGGTCTTCGTGCAGGTGGATGGGAGTAGGCAGTTTAAATGGCATGGACTAGATAGGCCAAAGGGCCTATTTCTGTGCTGCACTATGAATCTATGACTCTAATCAATGCAAGGAACAGATAAAATTCATCTCCTGACATTTCTGAGAGCCCTGTGGATCTGAATGGAGAATGTGAGAACTTGGGGAAAGAGAAACGCTTGGAAGAGATATGTGTCCATCCTCTGCAGAGTTAACTCATGGAGGGAGCCTCATTATTGCTGTTTGTAATGATGGTAATTTAAAGTTTCACAACAGTAATTTCACCTGAAGTTATGTTGTGCAGCCTCGCCAGATGCCTATCTCAGTGTGTGATACAGCAGTACACTAAATATTGATGATGCTTCCTACATGTCTTTTGAAGAACTTCAGACCTTTTGGGTATTAGTTGAGGAACCAACAGAATTATAAAATACATGTATTCCTGAAATAACTGACATGCCACGAGAGTGTTGATGTAAGATTGTTTAATGTCTCTCGGTAAAATGAACACCGAGCCTATTCTTGGTTGCCTGAGGTACAGGAGCCTCAGGACCCATACCACCAGGTTCAGGAACAGTTATTACCCCTCAGCCATCAGGCCCTTGAACCAGAGGGGATAACTTCACTCACCCCCAACACTGAACTGTTCCCACAACCAATGGATTCACTTTCAAGGCCTCTTCATCTCATATTCTCAATATTTATTGCTTATTTATTATTATTTTTCTTTTTATATTTGCAGTTTGTTGTCTTTTACACATTGGTTGTTTGCCTGCCTTTGTTGTGTGTGTTTTTACAATGATTCTATTGTGTTCCTTTGTATTTACTGTGAATGCCCAGAAGAATATGAATCTTCGGGTTGATAATAAATTTACTTTGAACTTTTTCCAGTTCTTGATTGTCAACTAGAACCATAATGGTACAGTTCACAACCCAAGTTGATTGTGTCTTCCACTATCCCCCTTCTCTTTCTTCCATAGTCTTCTACCCTCTCCAATCAGATTTCCCCCTTCTCCAGCCCTTTCTCTCTTTCACCAATCAAATTCCCAGCTCTCTACATCACTCTTACCTCTAGTTTCACCTACCCCCTTGTACTTCTTCCTCCCCTCCTTCTGACTTCTTGCTGTGACTTCTCATTCTCTCCCCCCCCACCCCCAGTCCCAATGAAGGGTCTTGGTCCAAAATATCGATGGCTTACTCTTTTCCACAGATGCTGCCTGGCCTGTTAAGTTCCTGCAGCATTGTGTGTGTTACTTGGATCTTCAGCAGCCGCAGATTTTTTGAGATTGTGACTTGCTGCTTTGGCAATAGACTCATAGTGACCTCTCTAACGTCATATTTATAGAGTAATATAGCACAGAAAGCAGCCCTTCAGCCTGACCATTCATGCTAAACAAGATCTCTATCTACACTAATCCTATTTCCCTTTACTCTAAACATTTCCTCCCCTCAATCACATTCATGAATCGTAGTATCTGTGAGTTATATTCCACTTCCAAAATAGAGCCTATATAAAAAAAAAAATTCACACCCCCTGGAAGTTTTCATACTTTATTGTTTTACAACATTGAATCACAGTGGATTTAATTTGGGTTTTTTGACACTGATCAACAGGAAAGACTTTTTTTGTATCAAAGTGTAAACAAATTTCTATAAATTGGACTAAATTTAAAATTATTAAACAATAATTGATTGCATAATTACCCACCCCTTTCAAGTCAGTATTTAGTAGATGCGTCTTTGGCAGTAATTACAGCCTTGAGCCTGTGTGGATCAGTCTCTATCAGCTTTAGACACTACAATTTTTCCCCATTCTTCTTTACAAAACTGCTCAATCTGTCAGATTGCATGGGGATCATCAGTGAATAGCCTTTTTCCAAGTCCAGCCACAAATTCTTGATTTGATTGAAGTCTGGACTCTGACTAGGCCACTCCAGGACATTAACTTTGTTTTTAAGCCATTCTTGTGTAGCTTTGGCCTTATTCTTGGGGGACATTGTCTTGCTCAAAAACAAATCTTCTCCTAAGTCATAGTTCTCTTGCAGACTGCATCAGGATTTCCCTGCATGTTGCTGCATTCATTTTACCCTCTCCCTTCACAAGCCTTCCAGGGCCTACTGCAGTGAAGCATCCCCACAGTATGATGCAGCCACCACCATGCTTCACAGTAGAGATGGTGTGCTTTTGATGTGCACTGTTTGGCTAACACCAAACATAGTATTTAGTCTGATGGCCAAAAAAAAGCTCAGTTTCATCCAACCATAGAAATTTCTTCCAGCTGAGTCTCCCACATGCCTTCTGGCAAACTCTAGCTGAGATTTTATGTGAGTTTTTTGTCCCCAACAGTGGCTTTCTCTTTGCCATACTCTCATAAAGGTGCAGATGATGAAACAACAGGCAACATTTGTTGTATGCACAGTCTCTCCCATCTCAGCCACTAAAGCTTGTGATTCCTCCAGAGCTGCCATTGGTCTTTTGATAGCCTACCTCACTAGTCCCCTTCTCAGTTTTTGAGGATGGCCTGTTCTAGGCAGATTTACAGCTGTGCCATTTCTTAATGATTGACTTACCTGTACTCCATATATACAGTGACTTAGAAATTTTCTTTCATCCATCTCCTGACTTGTGTTTTTCAATAACATGGAGTTGTTTGGGGTGTAGTTTTTACCAGGAAACTGACTCACCAGCAGTTAGACCATCCAGATACAGGTGTATTCTTACTACAATCAATTAAACACCTTGATTGCACAGAGGTGATCTCTATTTAACAAATTATGTGACTTCTGAAACCAATTGGCTGCACCAGTGATGATTTGCTGTGTCATATTAAAGGGGGTGAATACTAATGTAATCAATTATTTTGTGGTTTATATTTGAAACTGATATAGGTCACTTGTAGAGATCTGTTTTCACTTTGACAAGAAAGACTATTTTTCTGTTGTTCAGTGTCATAAAAAGTCAAATTAAATCCTCTATGATTCAATGTTGTAAAACAATGAAACATGTAAACTTCCGGGGGGGGGGGTGAATGAGTACTTTTACAGGCACTGTATGAACCATTCAAGTCTATGGTACTGACTTCTGGTAGCAGAGTGAATAACACTCTGCAACTCACACAAAATACTCTAGGAATTCAGCAGGTCAGGCAATAAACAGTCACTGTTTCAGGCCAAGATCCTTCATCAGGACTAGAAAGGCAAGGGGAAGATCCCAGAATAAGGAGGAGGGGGAGGGTCAAGAGGACAAGCTAGAAGGTGCAAGGTGAAGCCAGGTGGGTGGGGAAGGTGGAATGAAGTGGGAAGCCAGGAGGTGATAGGTGGAAAAGGTAAAGGGCTGGAGAAGAAGGACTCTGATCGGAAAGAAGAGTGGACCATGGAAGAAAGGGAAGGAGGAGGGCCACCAGGGAAGATGATAGAGAAGTGAGAAGAAGTCAGTATGGGGAATTGAAGAAGAGGGAAGAGGGAGGGGAAAAAATTACAAGAAGTTGTGGAAATCAACGTTTAAGAGGTTTGGATAGGTACATGGATGGGTGGTGTATGGAGGGCTATGGTCAATGGGAGTTGACAGTTTAAATGGTTTGACATGGACTACTGGGCTGAAGGGCCTGTTTCTGTGCTGTAATTTTCTATGACTATGACTCTAAATCAATGTTCATGCCATCAGGCTGGAGGCGACCTTGATAGAACCCAATGTCATGAACATCAATTTCTCCAATTCCTTTTTCTTTTCACTAATTTACAGTGAATAATCCAGTTTCACTTGACAGTGTATGCACCCAGAGGTGAACATCTCACTATTCTTTCAAGTGCAGTTAGGAAGAAAATCAGGAAAAGATTTCTTTCATCACATTAAGGACAGTCACTCTCCCAGATCATTGGGGAAGTCAAAGGCCTGAAGCTTGGAAATCCACAAGTCCACTTGAAGCTGGAGGATGAAGACAGCCAATCCTGGGTTAGCAGGCAACACACGTCAAAGTTGCTGGTGAACGCAGCAGGCCAGGCAGCATCTCTAGGAAGAGGTACAGTCGATGTTTTGGGCCGAGACCCTTCGTAAGGACTAACTGAAAGAAGAGCTAGTAAGAGATTTGAAAGTGGGAGGGGGAGGGGGAGATCCGAAATGATAGGAGAAGACAGGAGGGGGAGGATTATTGCCAATCAACTGTCCAGCTCTTGGCTCCATCCCTCCCCCTCCTGTCTTCTCCTATCATTTCGGATCTCCCCCTCCCCCTCCCACTTTCAAATCTCTTACTAACTCTTCCTTCAGTTAGTCCTGACGAAGGGTCTCGGCCCGAAATGTCGACTGTACCTCTTCCTAGAGATGCTGCCTGGCCTGCTGCGTTCACCAGCAACTTTGATGTGAGTTGCTTGAAATTCCAGCATCTGCAGATTTCCTCGTGTCTGGGTTAGCAGGACTGTCTGATTCTGTCTGAATGGGTGGGAAGGAGGGAGTAGGATTGTTTTGCTACTATTGTTTTGTAGTTGTTGCTTGTGTTGTTCTGATGAATATAGCGGGATTGTTATGTTGGTAGCAGGAATGTTTGGAGACAGTTGCGGGCTGCCCCTAGCATATCCTCAGCTTGTGTTGGTTGTTAACGGTAATGACACATGTCATCGTATGTTTTGATATACATGTGATCAATAAATCTGAATCTGAAAACTCTGTGGGTAAAAGGAGGAGGTTATTGAAGTGAATGGGGACTATGGGACAGGTCACCATGGTTACACTGAAAGGCACGGCAAGAGGTTCTGCAGATGCTGGAAATCCAGAGCAACACACACAAAATGCAGGATCTATGCGGAGGAATAAATAGTTGACTTCACCTGGGCTGGAACCTGGTGGGAAGGCCTGGCCTTGGTGTCAATCCAGCCATAGCCATGGCAACAGCTTGTTTACAGCTACACGGATAAATTACCCCATACGGCAGAGTGTTTCTTGCAGCAGATCTATTACTCATGAGATGAAAACAGAAACTTTGCTTCACGCTGACATCCTCCCTTCCCCCAGGGGGTGTAACTGGAGTTCACGCTCCTTCCAGCCAGCCTAGGCTGTGTGTTGTTTATTTGTCTGTGTCTACTCAGGTAACCTGTACCTGAGCTCCTGATTTAACTCTTCAGAATCACATCTGCAGTGCCTATTACATCTACATCAAAATATCCTGCAGTGAAACGCACCCTTTGCGTTAACCAACGCACACAAGGATGTGCCGGGGCAGCCCGCAAGTGTCGCTACGTATTCCAGCTCTGTTCAGCTGAGCAACACAAAACACAACAAAGCAACAACGGCAAACAGACCCCGTTCTTCCCTCCCTCTCTCTCACCCATGCATAAACACACACAGTCCTCCGAAATATCTGGGTGTATAAAGGGAGGATGGGAGGATGAATGCAGGGCCCTGGTGGACGATTTGTCCAATGGTGCAAGCTGAAATATCTGCAGCTCAACATCAGTAAGACAAAGGAGATGGTGATGGACTTTAGGAAGATTAAGCCTGCACTGCTCCCTGCTACTGCTGATGCTGAGGACGTGGATGTGGTGAGGACCCACAAATGCCTGGGGGCGCACCTGGATGACAGACTTGAGTGGAGCACCAGCCCAGGGGCTGTGGACAAAATGAGCCAGAGTCACCTCTACTTCCTGAGGAGACTGAGGTGCTTTGGAATGTGCAGGCCTCTCCTCCACATGTTCTACCAGTCTGTTGTCACTGGTACAATCTTCTATACGGTGGTGTGCTGGGTCAATGGCATCAACACGAGTGATGCCAACAGGCTCAATAAACTGATTAGAAAGGCTGGCTCTGTTATAGGAGTCAAACTGGACACACTGGAGTCTGTGGTAGAACAAAGTACACTCAGGAAAATCCTGGTAATTCTGGACAATATTTTACACGCCCTCTGCATGCCACCTTGGCTGAACAGAGGAGCACTTTCAGTAATAGACCAAGACAACTGCACTGCTCCAAAGAACACAATGAGGTCATTCTTACCCTCAGCCATTAGGCTCTATAATGAGTGAACCTATAGCTGGGGAGGTGATGACCCCTCCTGTTAGATTGTTTGTGGTAACTTATTTTTTTTTCTTTCTTTCTTCTCTTCTAATATTTGTATATTATATACCTGTGCATTTGTAATGTTACTTTGACACTGTAATTTCCTTTGAGATCAACAGGCTGTCTTCGATATCCAGTACCCAGTGGACTGGTGAATTCACAGATATTGGCCTTTGACTTGCGGAGATTTACTGACTCGGGGCCCTGGCCCCAGTCCCCAGTGGCCTCGTGAATTCACAGACTCTGGGCCTTTGACTTCCCCAGAAGACTCCCAGAGAGTCACAGGACTCAGGACTATGATCATCTTTGGCCTCCAATCTCCAATGGTCCAGAACACAAAGTTCTTCTTTTTCTTTAGCCCATCACCCCTACTAGTGCATAAGCAGCCCACCAGAGCCCTCTGTCCTGGTCCAATTCGTTCCCATCTTCCTGTCCCAGGAGGTTCTGTTGGTGTTTTTGAGGCACTGGGTCTTTGTGGGGTGGGGTTTATAGCCTCATGAAGAACCCTCCTCCTTTCCCAGCTGGGCTTGGGACCGTCCAAGGCGGAGTTCCACACAAAGTACAGGAGGAGAATAAGCAGTGGGGTTTGCATTAATTTCCCATGGCTCACTGTTTCTGTCCATTCACAGACTGGTGCTATGTATTCAGCGTCAAGGTCTTCCCAGCTGTTGGCAGGAAACTGGTGAGGGGTCAGTGGGGGAGTCTGGTGTGTTTGTTGTTGCTTACTCGACTGCCTGGTGTTGACTTGGTGCCAGAGCAGTGTCGAAGAGACGAGATAATTTGTGGTGTTTTTGAAGCAGCAGTATCATGTACCAACCTGTCTAGGCCACATTCCAAACTGAGCAACAGGGAACAGAATTAATGGTATTCTCTCCCCTTCCGTGTTTCTGCTAAAATCCTTCCCTTCATCCCATTGTTCCAAATTACAATGGCAAACTCAAAATTACAGGACAATAAATGCCAGCCAATTTATAATTTTGCAGGTTCAGAATCATTGACAAATTAAGATCATTTAGGATAATTTAGAACAATGAGACTTTTTGGGTGCGGTGATCTCACAGTATAGTGGTAATCACTGATGGCTCAGGGATCAATATCAAATCCCATTAGAGGAATTAAGGAAAGTAATTTCCTTCAATAAATAAATCAATTGCATCACTCACAAAATGCTGGAGGAACTTGGCAAGTCAAGCAGCATCCATGGAGGGTGCCAAGTTAGTGTAATGGTTAACGCGACACTATTCCTGATCAGGGCATCAGAATTTGGAGTTCAATTCCAGCATCCTCTGTAAGAAGTTTGGACATTCCCCCCGTGAGCATGTGCGTTTCCTCCCGCAGGCCAAAGTCGTACAGGTTTGTCGGTTAATTGGTCGTGGTAAACAATCCTATCCTTGGGCCCAGGGGTTTGCTGGGTGATGAGGTTCACTGGGCCAGTTGGGCCTGTTCCTGACTGAATCTCCAACTAAACTAAAAACAGTAAATCTACGAAGGAGAACAAACGAACAATGGTTTAGGCTGAGAACCTTCATCGGTCAATGGACAATGGATTTATGATGTTGTGGGGATGGAACTGGACTCTCTCACGGTGGTGTGTGAAAAGAGGATGCTGTCTAAGTTGCACGCCATCTTGGACAATGTCTGCCATCCATACATAATGTAATGGGTGGGCACAGGAGTACATTCAGCCAGAGACTCATTCCTCTGAGATGCAACACAGAGCGTCATAGGAAGTCATTCCTGTCTGTGGCCATCAAACTTTACAACTCCTCCCTTGGAGGGTCAGACACCCTGAGCCAATAGGCTGGTCCTGGACTTATTTCATAATTTACTGGCATAATTTACATATTACTATTTAACTATTTATGGTTCTATTACTGTTTATTATTTATGGTGCAACTGTAACAAAAACCAATTCCCCCTGGGATCAATAAAGTATGACTATGACTATTAACCTGCAATAGAGCTGGTCCAACGATGGCAAGCACGAGGCTCTTCAATTGTTGTAAAAACCCATCTTGTTCAAATAATACCCTTCAGGGCAGGTAACCTGCCATCCAGAAGGGATTGTTACTGTGTGGTATCACTAAATTAAAAATAAATAAAATATATCTAATTAATTTTAATGCATTACAGGCACCTGCCTACCTGCCATCAAGAACGTATATACAGAAAGGGCCAGTAACATCATGAAAGATTTCACCCAACCTGCTCGTGGACTGTTTGTCCCACTCCTATCCATGCCAGGACCACCAGACTCAAAAACAGTTGCTTTCCCCAAGCAATGAGTCTGATGAACACCTTCACCCACTAACCCCTCCCCACACAACCCCAACCACCACGACTTTATCATTTCCTGTCAGTCACCATGTGTACAGACACTTCTGTGCCAAACGTCACTTTATGGACCGACAATCAATCCACGTATATAGGCTATACTCTGTGTTTAAATTTAATTGTCTTTTTTGATTATTGTGTTGTTTATCTTGTTATGTTTTTTTTGTGCTGGATCAGATCCAGAGTAACAATTATTTCATTCTCCTTTATACTTGTGTGCAGGAAATGACATTAAACAATCTTGAATCTTGAATTACTTTCTCACTGCTTTGCAAAGCTGCTCCAATGGGTAAAGTCATTACCCCTTCAGATTCTTATGTTCTGCTGAATTGCCACTGTAAATTCCATGTAAACATGTCACACAGTAACGACACCCCCCTCCTGTGTCACTGCTGGTCACCAGGGGAAGACTGAGAGGCTGTATAATGAGCTTACACAGCTAGTCACAACATTCATACAATGATTTAATGAAAAGGTAAATATAAATACAGATTGGAGACCTGAGAGACTTCAGACGCTGGAATCTGGGGCAACAAACATGACCATAAGACATAGGAGTAGAATTAGACCATTCGGCCCATCAAGTCTGTTCATGGCTGACACATTTCCCTTTTAACCCCATTCTCTTACCTTCTCCCCGTAACCTTTCACACCCTAACTATCAATCTCTGCCATAAATGCCCCCAGTGACTTGGCCTGTACAGGCGTCTGTGCCAACAAAATCCACAGATTCACCACCCTCTGACTAGAGAAATTGCTCCTCATCTCTGCTCAGACAATCTGTTGGAGGGAGCCAGTGGGGGAAAATGGGCTTGCTGGACATCCGGGCAACCTGAAGGAGAAAGGGAGAAACTGCACTGCGGCAGAGAGGAAGGCTCCACAACAGGTAATCAACACTGCCTGGCACATCACCAGCACCATCGTCAAGGACCTGCAGTATATACAGAAAGCTGCCAGGAAAGGGCCAGTAACATCATGAAGGATCCCTCACAATCTGCACAGGGAGGAGGCTACGTAGAATCCACAGCAGGACCACCAGACTCAATAACAGTTTCTTTCCCCAAACAGTAAGGCTGATCAACACAGCCCACCCCTCCACACCCCCAGCCATGACTACTTTATTATTTCCTGTCAGAGTCCTCTCACGTACAGATAACCCCTGTGCCCAGCGTCACTTTATCCACATACAATCAATCTATGATTGTATATAAGCTGCCCTATATATTTGTGGTTTTTTTTTTTGTTATTGTGTTCTTCATCTTACTGTGTTTTGTTTTTGCTGCATCGGATTTGGAGTAACAATTATTTTGTCTCCATTACACTTGTGTGCTGGAAATGGCAGTAAACAACCTTGAATCTTGAATTCCAGATGACTCCCATCTCGACCTGAGACGTTGATGATCCATTTCCCCACAGATGTTCCTGAACCCGTTGAATTCGTCCAGTGTTTTATTCATCTAACTTAGTGTAGAGATACCAGACGGTAACAGCCCCTTCTGACCCAATGAGCCCATGCTGCACAATTACTCCCATGTGACCAATTACCCATACATCTTTGGAAGGTGGGAGGAAACTGGAGCACCTGGTGGAAACTGCAAGCGCTCACAGGGAGAATGGGAGTAACTCCTTTCAGGCAGCAGTGGGAATTGAACCCCCGGTTGTTCGCTCTGTAAAGCATCGCGCTAACCACTGTACTATCATTTATGTACTGCTATAAATAACAAATAACTGTTTACTGAAGTGAGGCACGAGAGACAGCAGGCGCTAGATTCTGCAGAAACACACATCTGTTGGAGCAACTCAGAGGTTTGAGTGGCATCGGTGGGCGGAAAAAGACTGCCAATGTTTTGGGCCAACACCCACAATCAGGACTGAGAGTGGAAAAGCAAGATGGCCAGCATAGAGTTCAAAGTTCCAAATTAAAAGTTAATTTTTGATCAATGAATGTACTGTATATGTCACTATATACTGCCTTGAAATTCATTTTCTTGCAGGCATTTACAGACAGTGGGAGGGGAGAGATGAGAAAGAACTCTGAGGTGATTAGTGGCAGGTACATGATAGGAAAGGTTTAGAGGGACTCTGGCTAAACGTGGGTAAGTGGGACTAGCTTAGACCATGAAACCATAAGACATAGGAGAAGAATTAGGTTATCAAGTCTTCTATGTCATTCCATCATGGCTGCTGTGTTATTCCATCCCTCTCAATCCCATTCTCCTGCCTTCTCCCTGTAATCTTTCATGCCCTGATTAATCAAGAATCTATCAACCTCTACTTTAAATATACCCGATGACTTGGCCTCTACAGCCGTCTGTAGCAATGAATTCCACACATTTTCCATCCCCTGGCAAAAGGAATTCCTCCTCATCTCAGTTCTAAATCAATGTCCTCCTATTCTGCTCCTAGATTCCCCTTATATTGGAAACATTTATAGAAGTCTAGGACCATAGGAAGCATATCCTCTGCATTTCCACTCTTTCAAGGTCTTTTAATATTCAATAGGTTTCAGTGAAATTGCGGCTCACTCTTCAGGATTCGAGTGAGTACAGGCCTGGAGCCACCGTATGTTAACCTTCTTATTCCCAGAATCATTCTCACGAACCTTCACTGGAACCTCTCCAATGTCAGTACATCTTTTCATAGATAACGGGTCCAAAACTGCTTACGATACTCCAAGCATTGTCTGGCCTTAAGCGGACATCTTGACCATCAGTTTGGGCCTTTTCTGTGCTGTATGACTGAATTAATATACCGTAGGAACAGATATCAGTGAATTCATGGTAAGGAAACAGTTGTGGATTTCTGTGAATGAGACAAGCTGTGTAGGCCTCAGCAGACACCTCTTTCTGTTACCTGCGTAGCCATTGCAGTCTGAGTGGATTCCATGCTTACTGTCACAATCAAACAGTCTGACGTTGATGAACAGAATAATCAATGTCAAAGTTCAAAGTAAATTTATTATCAAACTCAGCATATACATACTTTGATATACAAATGTAGAATTATACAGAATATAGATTCATTGTCTTGTAGGCACTACCCTGAGATTTGTTTTCTTGCGGGCATTTTAAAAATTAGCTTTACTTGTCACCTATACAGAGACATACAGTGAAATGTATCTTTTGGATTTACAGGAAAATAAAGAAATATGCCATTCTTTAAGAATTACTATACTTTTTTTTTGTGTGCCATACTCTGTCAGAGCCTCGGTGACCACTTTTCAAGTGGTTGTCTTGGAGGAAAGATCCTGTGAGTGGTCCCCCACGTCCTTCACACAGCGCAGTTTTTTTTTTTTTACGAGGCCGAGTTGTGAGCTCGACACTCAACCCGGCAGGGATGGAAAGTGTGCCTGGGAGTGGCCCGACTGGGTTCAAACTCGGGAACCTTCGGTCCGGAGTGTGGTGCTGATGTCACTGCGCCACCAGCCGGCAAAACTATACCTTAACATTGACAAATGACCAATGTGCAAAATATTAACAATTGTTCAAATGAATACCGAGGACATGAGTTGTAAAGAGTCCTTGAAAGTGAGTCTTTAGGTTGTGGAATCAGTTCAGAGTTGTGGTGGAATAAGTTGTCCATGATGACTATAGAGTAATAACTGTACCTGAACATTGAAATGTTAGACCTAAGGCTTCTGTCCCTCTTTCCTGATGGTAGCAGCAAGAAGTGAGCATGGCCTGGGTGGTGGATTCTTTGAACTCCATGTAGATGTGCTCAGTGGTGGAGAGGGCTTTTCCTTTGATGGTGCTGTATCCACCACTTACTGTAGACTCTTCTATTCCTGGGCATTCATCTTCCATACCAGGGTATGATGCAACCAGTCAGGATACTGCCCGCTACACATCTATAGATGTTTGTCAACGTTTTAGGTGACATACTGAACCTATGCAAACCTCTGAGAAAGTAGAGGTGTTGTTGTGCGTTTTCAGTTACGTCACATATGTGCTGGTCCCAGGACAGACCCTCTGATATGATAACACTGAGGAATTTAAAGCTACTGAACCTCTCCACCTCCATTTCTCTAATCAGGATTGGCTCATGGACCTCTGGCTTCTTCCTCCTGTAGTCAATAATCAGCCCTTTGGTTTTGCAGACTGAATGTTGTTGTTGTGGCACCAGTCAGCCAGATTTTCAATCTCTCTCCTATATGTCAATTTGGGGAAATATGTTGCTGTTCTGTCAGCTCAGCTCCTCTTCCCCTCTTCGAAACACTGGGGGAATTCACACTATCGTGACTGGCTCTTTCCCGCCCCCTTTTTCTCTGACGCTACTTCAGAGGTCTTGAGATTGTGAGAGTCTCTTCATAAGTACGAGTATATTGATTATTATTGTCATATGTATGCATGAGCTCCACAGTGGCGTAGTGGTTAGCTTGACGTTACTTGGATTTGGAGTTCATAGTTCAATCCCTGAGTCCTCTGTAAGGAGTTTGTACATCCTCTCTGTGGAATGCGTGGGTTTCTTCTCACTTCTCTGGTTCCCTCTCACAGTTCGAAGAAGTACAGGTTAGTGGGTTAATCGGTCAGTGTAAATTGTCCTGTGATTAGGCATGGGTTAAATCGAGGCTTGCAGGCAGTGTGGCTCAAAGGGCCCAAAGGGCCTGTTCCGCAGTATAAAGTAAAATAAATAAATAAATGTTCTTTAGCTGCAATGGAAATCTTTGTTTTGCATGCCACCCATACAGATCATTTTGTCATGTCAGTACATCGAGGTAGTACAAGGGAAAACAATAACAGAATACAGAGTGAAGTGTTACAGTTACAGAGAGAGTGCAGTGCAGGCAGACAATAAGCTGCAAGGTTATAACGAAGAGGATTGTGAGGCCAAGAGTCGATATTATCATACTGTTCAACAGTGTGATAGAAGTCGCCCTTGAGTCTGGTGGTACGTGCTTGGAGTTTTGTATCTTCTGCCCAATGGGAGGAAAGAGAAGAGAGTGTATCTGGGAGGGTGGTGTATTTGATTATGCTACCTGCTTCAGGGAGGGATGGAGAATGGAGGGGAGGCTGGTTTCTGTGGTGTGCTGGGCTGTGTCCATAACACTCTGCAGATTCATACAGGCATGGGCAGAGCAATTGCCCTGTGGATAGGATGCTTCCTGTGGTGGCTGTCCATCATGCCCAAGGATGACAGGAAACCTGTGCAGGAGAGTTTTTTAAAGTGGAAAAACAATTCCACTGGGGCAGTTCCACTCTCTTGACTTCAGAAGTCAAAGTTCAGTGGTATGAACAAGCACCACAAACTGGGGTCTCTCTTGGTTGTAGTGGATGAACATGACATAGAAACATAGAAAATAGGTGCAGGAGTAGGCCATTCGGCCCTTCGAGCCTGCACCGCCATTCAGTATGATCATGGCTGATCATCCAACTCAGAACCCTGCACCAGCCTTCCCTCCATACCCCCTGATCCCTATAGCCACAAGGGCCATATCTAACTCCCTCTTAAATATAGCCAATGAACTGGCCTCAACTGTTTCCTGTGGCAGAGAATTCCACAGATTCACCACTCTCTGTGTGAAGAAGTTTTTCCTAATCTCGGTCCTAAAAGGCTTCCCCTTTATCCTCAGACTGTGACCCCTCGTTCTGGACTTCCCCAACATCGGGAACAATCTTCCTGCATCTAACCTGTCCAATCCCTTTAGGATTTTATATGTTTCAATCAGATCCCCCCTCAATCTTCTAAATTCCAACGAGTATAAGCCTAGTTCATCCAATCTTTCATCATATGAAAGTCCTGCCATCCCAAGAATCAATCTGGTGAACCTTCTTTGTACTCCCTCTATGGCAAGGATGTCTTTCCTCAGATTAGGGGACCAAAACTGCACACAATACTCCAGGTGTGGTCTCACCAAGGCCTTGTACAACTACAGTAGTACCTCCCTGCTCCTGTACTCGAATCCTCTTGCTATAAATGCCAGCATACCATTCGCCTTTTTCACCGCCTGCTGTACCTGCATGCCCACTTTCAATGACTGGTGTATAATGACACTCAGGTCTCGTTGCACCTCCCCTTTTCCTAATCAGCCACCATTCAGATAATAATCTGTTTTCCTGTTTTTGCCACCAAAGTGGATAACTTCACATTTAAACACATTAAATTGCATCTGCCATGAACTTGCCCACTCACCTAACCTATCCAAGTCACCCTGCATCCTCTTAGCATCCTCTTCACAGCTAACACTGCCGTCCAGCTTCGTGTCATCTGCAAACTTGGAGATGCTGCATTTAATTCCCTCATCCAAGTCATTAATATATATTGTAAACAACTGGGGTCCCAGCACTGAGCCTTGCGGTACCCCACTAGTCACCGCCTGCCATTCTGAAAAGGTCCCGTTTATTCCCACTCTTTGCTTCCTGTCTGCCAACCAACTCTCTATCCACATCAATACCTTACCCCCAATACCGTGTGCTTTAAGTTTGCACACTAATTTCCTGTGTGGGACCTTGTCAAAAGCCTTTTGAAAATCCAAATATACCACATCCACTGGTTCTCCCCTATCCACTCTACTAGTTACATCTTCAAAAAATTCTATGAGATTCGTCAGACATGATTTTCCTTTCACAAATCCATGCTGACTTTGTCCGATGATTTCACCGCTTTCCAAATGTGCTGTTATCACATCTTTGATAACTGACTCCAGCAGTTTCCCCACCACCGATGTTAGGCTAACCGGTCTATAATTCCCTGGTTTCTCTCTCCCTCCTTTTTTAAAAAGTGGGGTTACATTAGCCACCCTCCAATCCTCAGGAACTAGTCCAGAATCTAAATGACGTCTGTTCCTTGTTATGTCCTTCGCTCTCCAAGGTCACAAGGAGAACATACAAACTCCTTACAGAACAGTGCTGGAATTGAACTCCAAACTCCAACAGCCCATTCTGTAATAGCATCACGCCAAATGCTACGCAACCATAGCGCCCACAGTTGACCTTACTTCAAGAAAGTGCAGCACAGTTATGAGGGCGGGAAATTGGCGATTACTGCCTGACATTGCTCATAAAATAGTTTCCACACAGAAAAAATGTGTAGATATTTTGCCAGCCTTGTTCTCCTGTAATTAACAATGTAATTGGTCTAATCACACTATTGATTCAGTGGTTTCATTCTGCAGAGAATTGGTTGGGCCAGAGGTGGCTTTTCCACAGTGAGTAAAAATCCCCACCGAACACTAACTAGATGGGCTTTCGCCAAATCTGTTAACAGACATTTACTTACAGCTCAAAGGAATTGATCTTTACATCCACACAGAAAAAGGATTTAAGGCAATTTCTTTAGAATTGGTCTTTGGTATTAGTATTGGTTTATTATTATCACATGAACCTGGAAACAGTGAAAACTTCCGCTCCATCCACAAGAAAGGGAACTTCCCATTTCAAATTCTATCCCCATTCAAACTCCAGCATGAAGTCCTGTGTGTAGTTTCTGTCTCCTTACTTGAGGAAGGATGTACTGGTTTTGGAGGCGGCGCAGAGGAGGTTCATCTGGTTGATTCGAGAGATGAGGGGGTTAGACTATGAGGAAAGAATGAGTCGCCTGGGACTGTACTTGCTGGAGTTCAGAAGACTGAGAGGAGATCTTATTGAAACATATAAAATTCTGAAAGGGATAGATAAATTAGAGGCAGGGAAGTTGTTTCCTTGGTAGGTGAGACTAGAACTAGGGAGCATAGCCTCACAATTCGGGGGAGTAGATTTAGGACGGAGATGAGGACAAACTACTTTTCCCAGAGAGTGGTGAATCTGTAGAATTCTCTGCCCAATGAAGCAGTGGAGGCCACCTCAGTAAATATATTTAAGATAAGGTTGGATAGATTTGTACATAGTAGGGGAATTAGGGTTATGGGGAAAAGGCAGGTAGATAGAGATGAGTTCATGGCCAGATCAGCCATAATCTAATTGAATGGTGGAGCAGGCTCGATGGGCCAGATGGCCGACTCCTGCTCCTATTTCTTATGTACAGCCGGACGATGTCTAACACAGAACGTACAGCCGACGATGTCGAACACAGAACGTACAGCCGACGATGTCGAACACAGAACGTACAGCCGAATCATGTCTAACACAGAACAGTACAGCTGAACAATATCTAACACAGAACAGTACAGCCGAACGATGTCTAACACAGAATATACAGCCGAACGATGTCTAATATAGAAAGTACAGCCGAACGATATCTAACGCACAACAGTACAGTCGAAGGATATCTAACACAGAACAGTACAGCCGAACGATGTCTAATGCAGAACAGTACAGCCGAACGATGTCTAACGCAGAACAGTACAGCCGAACGATGTCTAACGCAGAACAGTACAGCCGAACGATGTCTAATATAGAAAGTACAGCCGAACGATATCTAACGCACAACAGTACAGCCGAAGGATATCTAACGCACAACAGTACAGCCGAAGGATATCTAACACAGAACAGTACAGCCGAACGATGTCTAATGCAGAACAGTACAGCCGAACGATGTCTAATATAGAAAGTACAGTCGAAGGATATCTAACGCACAACAGTACAGCCGAAGGATATCTAACACAGAACAGTACAGCCGAACGATATCTAACGCACAACAGTACAGCCGAAGGATATCTAACACAGAACAGTACAGCCGAACGATGTCTAATGCAGAACAGTACAGCCGGACGATGTCTAACACAGAGCGTACAGCCGGACGATATCTGACACAGAACAGTACAGCCGAACGATTTTGAACACAGAACAGTACAGCCAAACGATATCTAACACAGAACATA
Organism: Mobula birostris; assembly: GCF_030028105.1. Classification (NCBI taxonomy): domain Eukaryota; kingdom Metazoa; phylum Chordata; class Chondrichthyes; order Myliobatiformes; family Myliobatidae; genus Mobula; species Mobula birostris. The sequence continues at coordinate 145,470,772 of NC_092379.1, forward strand.
CAGCCGAACGATGTCTAACACAGAACGTACAGCCGGACGATGTCGAACACGGAACAGTACAGCTGAACGATGTTGAATACAGAACATACAGCCAAACGATGTCTGACGCAGAACAGTACAGCCGGATGATGTCGAACACAGAACAGTACAGCCGAATGATGTCTGACACAGAACAGTACAGCCGAACGAAGTCGTACACAGAACAGTACAGCCGAACGATGTCTGACACAGAACAGTACAGCACAGGAACAGGGCCTTCGGCTCATAATGTTGTACCAGATGGGCAACTAAACTCATCCCCTCTGCCTACACAATGTCTATGTCCTTCCATTTTCTTCACGTTTAATTTTTTTTTATTTTACTCTTACCACCCCAGTAACCCCAATTAACCGTAACCTAACCATAGCACAATTTACCATTAACCTACCTGGTACATCTTTGACCTGTGGGAGGAACCTGGAGCACCCAGAGAAAAGCCACACATTCCACGGGGAGGACGTAAAGAAGCTCCTTACAGAATGGAGTAAGAATCGAACCCAGAACTCCGGAATCCCCAGAGCCATAATAGCATTGCAGTAACTGCTAGCTACTGTTGCTCCCCGTTCATGTGCCTATCTATGCATCTCTTAAAAGTCTCTAATGTATCTGCCTCTCCCACCACCCCAGGCAGCACATTCCAGGCCCCCACCACTCTCTGTGTAAAAAAAAAAAAAAAACTTGCCCCTCACATCTCCTTTGAAATTATTCCCTCTCACCTTAACTGCATACCCTCTGGTATGAGACATTTCAACCCTGGGAAAAAGATACTGTCTGTCTACTCTAATCTGTCTAATAATCCTGTAAACCTCTATCAGATCTCCCGTCAGCTTTCAGCACACCAGAGAAACCAACAAAAGTTTGTCCAGCCTCTCACGATAGCACATGCCCTCTAATCTAGGCAACGTCCTGGTAAACCTCTTCTGTATCCTCTCCAAAGCCTCAACATCCTTTCTGTAATGAGCTAAATAGTTCAGTTGAGCTGTTGTTTTCCCATGTTGCTGGTCTCTGCATGTTGCAATTTGCAAGGATACATAGGGTGTTTCAGTCAAGTGCAAGGGATGTACAATCAGTGCCATCACTGTGCAACCAGATAAAGACGTTTCTTTGGTTTTAATCGCGTCAGATAACTGGGTTCTCTTTGATTTTCCATTGTGGTTCAGTGAGCTGCACTTTCTGCTGCTGTCTGTAAGGAGTTTGTATGTTCTCCTTGTGGCTGAATGGGTTTCCTTATGGTGTGCGGTTTCCTCTCACATCCCAAAGACCTACCGGTGAGGGTTAGTGAGTTGTGGGCATGCTATGTTGACGCAGGAAGCCTGGTGACACTTCCTAGGTGCCCAGCATAATCCTCACTGATTTGATTTGACAGAAACAATGTACAATATTTTGCTGTATGTTGTTAAATTTGAAGATTTGCTTTATTTGTGATATGCACATGGAAACCTTGAAACATACAGTGAAATATACTGTTTGTGTTAATGGCCAACGTTGTCCTCAATAACTTCTGGCAGCTCCTTCCATGTGCTCATCCCCCTCTGTATGAAGAGGCTATCTTTCAAAGTTCAAAGTAAGTTTATTGTCAAAGTACATATATGCCACCACATGCAATCCTGAGATTATTTTTGTTACAGGCTTTCAGAGTAGGTACAAAGAAATACAACAGGATCAATGAAAAGCCACCCAGAATAGCACCACAAACAACCAGTGTGCAAGAGACAACGAACTGTGCAAATACAAAAAATATTAATAATAAATAATTAAGCAATACCTATTGAGAACTTGAGATGAAGAGTCCCTGAAAGTGAGTGCATAATTCATGGGAACGGTTTACTGTTGGGGTGAGTGGAAGTTGAGTGAAGGTATTCCTTCTGGTTCAAGAGCCTAATGGTTCTATCTGTATAGAAATCTCTACAGTGACAGGTTTGCACTCCCAGTGTGATCATTTAGCTGTGTGAAAGAATTCCCAAGGGCAGAGAATTTGAAATTGGCAGCTGCTCCCAAAATAAGAGAATAGGAAACTCATTACTGTTACCACGAGGTAGCCGTGTGATGAGGGTGTATTATAACTGAACTTGGATGCTGCTCGGGAGGAATATGGAGGTGACAATTAAAAGCCTCAAAATAGTTCTGCCCTTCAGTGCAAGTATCCCCCACAGCCTTTGGCAGTTGAAAGATGATTCAGCCCAGAGTCATCACCATATGACTGGGGTACTGATGAGAAATATTAAGCACAAGGTGGAATAATTGGACCCATTAACTCTGGGTTACATTGAGTAAGCGGGGCAATGAATGGATGGCAGCAGGCTCATACGAATCTAACACCTGGATTAATCAAGTTTATTGTCATTCAGCCATACATATGAATACAGCCAAACGAAACAGTGTTTCTCCAGGGCCAAGGTACAAAACACAATATCAACAGTCACATATAGCACAGATAATTACAATAGCAGAAATAAATAGTGATAAGATATGTATATATACACATAATAAAAATAATAATGTAGCCCAAATTCTTGAGTGTCATTGTTTATAGATTGCTAGTGCATGGAATATTGTCCCGGAGCCATGTTTCCGCAAGAACAAACCTGGAACAGTTTCTCATCTCACACAAGTAAATGAACCCAATCCAGCCTATCTTCTACCAAGCTTCATACATTGGATGTAACTTGTGAAAAAGTCACTAATATTGATTCAAAGTTATTGGTGTATTATTGTCACAGATACCAAAATACAGTGAAAAGCTTTTGTTTTGCATGCCATTTATAATTATATTCATGATTAACTGTACTCTGAGCACACAATCATTTGTCAACCACACTTTATTTTGCTTGTGCACAAGGAGAACAGCGTGGTCCTGACACCTCAGTTTTCTGAAGTGAAATGATATTTTTATACAGATTTGACACACACTGACCATTTTGTAAACTATGTACAGTATGTTTCAACTCCTTACCCGCAAGATCAATCCATTCACTATGCAGCTGTTAAAAATCAATGGAAACAATGAACTAAAATCAATTGTCCCTTAGTTGGTGTCTGTGTCTCACATCCTTTTGTTATGCTCTTATCTTGCGTCCAGTAAGTGAAAATGGCTCTGGGAATCTGCTCTCCAAAGGGAAGCTATGCTCTTTAAAGACATTTCTTGCCTGGGCTGTCTGAACTCTATCTGAAATTGGTCCTTGCCTGGACAGTATATTAACCCATGCCTTACTGCAGCTTCCACAAAGTAATTAGATTGCGAGGGCACAAGAGCCCGAGTCACTGGAGTTGGAGGCTCATGCGAGTCTGGATGCTGTGAGATTGCTGAACACTGTCACCAGCCAGGTCTCATCACGTACGAAGAGCCAGCAGTGTTATACTGTTTACTTTTTAACTAGTGTTGTAAACGCACCTTATGCAAAATGTCAATCTCTGGAAGATTACAACAGTGATGTGCAGAAGAGCATCTCTGAATGCACAACACTCACTGGCCAATTTATTAGGTACAGGAGGTCGCGATTAAAGTGGTCATTGAGTTTATCTACAGTAAAAATGCGGTGCAGGTCAACAAGTTGCAAAGGCCATGACAGGGAACAGTTCTTATCCCTAAACCATCAGACACTTGAACCAGAGGGGAATTCTTCACTCAATTTCACTAACCCCATCACTGAAATGTTCCCACAACCCATGGACTCATTTTCAAGGACTCTTCATCTCATGTTCTCGATATTTATTGTAAATTGATTTATTATTACTATTTTATTTTTGTATTTGCACAGTTTGTTGTCTTTTGCATATTGGTTGTATGTCTGTCCTGTTGGGCGTGGTGTTTCATTGATTCTAATGTGAATGCCTGCAAGAAAATGGATCTCAGGGTTGTAAATGGTGACATACATGTACTTTGATAATCAATTTACTTTGAACTTTGAGGTATATTGAAGGATCAAAAGTTAATCTTTCTGTGAATACAAGGTTCATTCAGGAGCCTGATAACAGTGAGATAGAAACTGTCCTTAAGTTCGGAGAGATCGGCTCTAGAATTTTTATACCAGGCAGAGGAATGGAGAAGAGGGAATGTCTTGGAGGTGTTAATGGGACCTCCAAAATGCTAATGAAATATAGAATATAGAACATAGAACAGTACAGCAGAGGAACAAGCCCTTCAGTCCACAATGTTTGGCAGAAACAATTATATTAAATTAAATGGCCAACTAATCTCTTCTGTCTACCCAATGTCCATATCCCTCCATTTTAATTACATCCATGTGCCTTTTAAATGTCTCTTAAAAGCCCCTAATATATCTGCCTCTACCACCATCCCAGGCAGTGCATTCCAGACACCCACCACTCTCTGTGTAAAAAAACTTACTCCTCACATCTCCTTTGAAATTACCCCCTCTCACCTGGAGATTGGCAGGTTGACATCAAGTGCATGGTGCACTGTATGTACTTATTGACATTATTATAATAAAACAAGCAATCATGTAAATATTTATTGACAACTATTTATTTATGGAGATACAGAGGCGCTTCCAGCTCTTTGATCCGCGCTACCCAGCAATCCCCCTTTTTAACCCTCACCTAATCATGGGACAGTTTACGATGAGCAATGAACCTCTGACTGGTACGCCTTTGGACTGCGGGAGGAAACCAGAGCACCCAAAGGAAACCCACGCGGTCACAGGGAGAACACACAAACTCCTTACAGGTGGCCTTGGGAATTGACCCTGGGTCGCTGGTACTGTGAGGTGTTGTGCTAACCACTACACTACCGTACTGTGAAACAGCAGCACTAAAAGATTGGTGCAGGGTGAGGGTGTCTATGAGTTGGGGTGTGAGGGACGGGAGGTTGGCGACAGGGCATTCAGTCAGGGTGTACATGTGTCTGGGTGACAGCAGGACGTTAAGAAGTGTAGAATTCAAGTTCAAGTTCAGTTAACCACACACATCTATACCACCAAATGGTTCTCCAGACCAAAGAATACATCACAGTACATATAATGCACACACAACATATAAAGTAATATTACCACAAATAAATTAGCAATTAATAAAGTGCATTTATGACACAAGTTAAAAAGTGAACAGTATAATGCTACTGGCACTTCAAACATGAGATCTGGCTGATGACAGTAGTGTCAGAGCCAGGGGGAAGAAACTGTTTCCCATCGTAATATTCCTTGTCCTAATGCTGCAGCCAGGGGCGGGTGGGGGGGGCTCAAAGAGATAGTTGGATGGATGAGAGGGGTCATTGACAATGCTAAAGGGCCTGAGTACGCAGAGCTCCTCATAAATACCTCTGATAGGTGGAAAGAAGCCCCCCCAACACCACTGAGCTACGTACTGGGTTTTAGGCAGGGTAAGGGTACGGGTAAAGAAGTGCCGATGTGTTGAAGATCATGGAAGAGGAGATTGTGACTCTCTGACAGTTACACCTGTGGTTTACCTTCTCCTGGATGGTGGGAGCACTTTTTGAGTGTTTTTATTGTGACTGTGATACTCTCAGGTTCTTGAGAATCAAGGCTCTTCATTTATAACCCAAACTAGTGCTGCTGCTGAAGCAATAAATGAGAAGGCAGTAGATGGGATGTTGTGGTCGCTTCAGATTCAAGCTGTCAAACTCAGAATGGAAGACCAGCTGTTTAACAGGTAGGTCCCATTAGAGAAGGGGGACAATATCTGGGAACGTGGTCGGTGATTAAAAAGCAGAATGAAATGAATGATGAACATAAGGGATTCGGGATTCGGCAGATGCTGGAAATCCAGAGCAACACACACACAAAATGCTGGAGAAACTCAGCAAGTCAGGCAGCATTCATGGAAAAATTGACGTTTTGGGCTGAGACCCTTCATCAGGAGTGGAAAGGAAGAGGAAAATTCCAGTATAAAAAAGTGGTAGGGGGAGAGAGAAAGGAGTACAAGCTGGAAGATGATAGGTGAAGCCAAGTGGATGAGGAAGGGGAAGAAGCTGGGAGGTGATAGATGGAAAAGGCAAAGGGCTGGAGAAGAAGAAATCTGATAGGGGAGGAGAGTAGACCATGAAGAAAGGGAAGGAGGGGCACCAGTGGGAGGTGACAGGCAGGTGAGGGGAAGAAGTAAGGGGCCAAAGTGGGGAATAGAAGAAGAGACAAGGCAGAGGGAAAACAAAATATCTGAAGCTGGAGAAGTCAATGTTCATGCAATCAGGTTAGAGACTACCCAGACAGGGTAAAAGGTGTTGCTCTTCCATCCTGAGAGAGGCCTCATCATGGCAGCAGAGGAGGCCCTGGACTGACATATCAGACCAGGAATGGGTTTAGGAATTAAAGTGGGATGTCACTGGGAAATTCCACTTTTGGCCTCCTCAGCCGTCTGTGGGAATTAATTCCACAGATTTACCATCCACTTGCTGAAGAAATTCTTCCTCATCTCTGTTCTAAATGGATATCTAAGCCTTTCAATATTCAATAGCTTTCAATGAGATACCCCCTCATTTTTCTAAATTCCAGTGAGTACAGGCCCAGAGGCATCAAACGCTCCTCAAATGTTAGCCCATTCATTCCTGGAATAATTCTTGTGAACCTCCTCTGGATTTCTGGAATGCCAGTGTATCTTTTCTTTGATAAAGGGCCCGAAGCTGCACACAATACTGCAAGTGTGGTCTGACCAATGCTTTGTAAAGCCTCAGCATTGTATTCTTGCCTTTATAGTGAGACTGAGTTGTGGGAATGTTCTTGCATGTTACAAGCTGCACACTCAGCAGAATCCAGTGGTTTTGGTCTTGGACATGTTTTCAGGGGAAGCAGTTAGAAGTAGCCACTGCACCCCAACAATGGCAGCGTAGCTGCTGGCACGACACCAGTCTGAGTTTCGATTTCAGTCTCCGCGTCCCCTGGAAGAAAGTTTGTACGTTCTTCCTGTGAGTGAACAGCTTTCCTCCGGGTGCTCCGGTTTCCTCCCACCGTACAAAGACAAACCATACCGGTTGGTTGGTTAATTGATCATTGTAAATTGTTCCATGATGAGGCCAGGGTTAAATCTGTGGGTTGCTGGTGGAGCAGCTCAGTGGGCCAGTAGCACCTGTTCCACATTGTATTTCTGAATGAATACAACCAATAACTAAACCCACTCTGTTTCCCAGGAGTAGGATTTCAGAATCAGCGTTGTTATTATTGACATGTGTCCTGAAATTTTACATTACAGTGCAATACATAAAATATACCATATATTGCAATCAGAAATACACATTATGTAAAAAAACACATAAGTAGCACTAAAAGAGAGCAAACATGGTGAGGTGGTGTTCATGGTTTCATTGAACGTTTAGAGACCAGATGACTAAGGGGAAGAACTGTTCCTAAAACGTTGAGTGTGTGTCTTCAGGCTCCTGTGCCTCCTCTCTCATGGTAGCAGTGAGGAGAGGGCATATCTTGGGTGATGGGGGCTCCTAATGATGGATGCTGCCTTTTGAAAGTGTCCTGGATGCTAGGGAGGCTGGTACCGATGATGGAGCTGGCTGAGTTTACGTCCCTCTGCAGCTTTTTCCAGTCCTGTGCATTGGCGTCTGTGTACCAGACGGTGATTCAGCCAGTCAGAGTACTCCCCACGGTACATCTGTAGAAACTTGCGAGTGTGTTTAATGACATACCAATTCTCCTCAAGCTCCTAATGAAATATTGCCACTGTCGTGCTTTCTCTGTAATTGCATCAATATGTTGGGCCCAGGTTAGATCTTCAAAGATGTTGACACCCAGGAACTTGAAACTGCTCACCTTTTCCAATGCTGATTGCTCAATGAGTACTGCTGTGTGTTCCTTTGACTTTCCCTTCCTGAAATCCACAATCAATTTCTTGGTCATACTGATGTAAAGTGCAAGGTTAGTTAAAGGCTAAATGTGGGGCCAGGGACAACCATCCTCTTCATCAATATCATTGTGAACTGTTCTGCCATCAGCTCAGAGGGTGACAGATGGCTCACTCAAAGGCCTTATTCAAAGGAAGCAGGCCATTCGGCCCAACTTGCCCATGCTATCCAAGAGGCATTTGACTCATGGTAGCATATTGTTGTACTGCACTGGAATTCGGGATTCTATTCTCACCGCTGTATATAAGGAGTTCGAGATTTTAGTCCCACACTGTACATAAGGAGTTTGGGATTCTGTTCTCACTGCTGTACATAAAGAGTTTGAGATTTTATTCCCACGCTGTACATAAGGAGTTTGGGATTCCCAGGGCTGAAATGGCTAACATGAGGGGGCATAGTTTTAAGGTGTTTGGAAATAAGTACCGAGGGGATGTCAGCAGTACATTTTTCGCACAGAGCGTGGTGGATGTGTGGAATGCAGTGCCGGCAGCGGTGGTGGAAGCAGATATAATAGGGTCTTTTAAGAGTTTCCTAAGTAGGTGCGTGAAGCATAGAGGGCTATGCACTAGGGAAATTCTAGGCAGTTTCTCGAGTAGGTTACATGGTCGGCACAACATTGTGGGCCAAAGGGCCTGTAATGTGCTGTAGAATTCTATGTTTTATATTCTATGAAATCTTTTCCCTCTCACCTTTAACCTGTGCCCTTGAATTCTTGATTCCCCGAGGCTGGGATAAAGGATCCAACTCAGACCGGCTGGGTTCAGTGCACTATATAAACACAAGAGATTCTGCTAATGCTGGGAATCCAGAGCAACGCACACAAAATGCTGAAATTCCTCCAGTATTAGAGTGTGCTGCTCAGTTCCCTGCTTTCTCATTCTCAATTCGCAGGATTGTTTCATGTCATTTCCAGTACACAGTGTAAAGGGAAACAAAATAATTGTTACTCTGGATCTGAAATGGCACAAAAAACACAATAAGATAAAGAATATAATAATGATTTAAAAAACACAATAAATATATATAAATACTTAGCTTGGCGTAGTCTGTATATCCTTAAAGTGATGCTAGACACAGGAGTGTCTGTACCGAAGGTGACTCTGACAGGAAATGAAGTAGTGGTGGCTGGGGGAGTGGAAATGCCAGAAGCATGACGACATTTGCGGGCTGCCCAGCACATCGTTGACTGTGTTGGTTGTTGATGCAAGCAACACATTTCACTGTATGTTTCGATGGTTCAATGTACATATGACAAATAAAGTTAATCAGTAATCTAGGGAGTGGTTAACAGAGACTACGTGCATCTGATTTATTTGATTAGATTATGAGGACATGCAGTCCTCTTTTATTGTCATTTAGTAATGCATGCATTAAGAAATGATACAATATTCCTCCGGTGTGATATCACAGAAACACAAGACAGACCAAGACTAAAACTGACAAAAAACACATAATTATAACATATAGTTACAACAGTGTAAAGCAATACAATACTTATTTACATTTTGTTAGGCCAACTGAGAGTAGCAATCAATTCTCCCCTTTGGATGATCCTGCAGGTACTGAGAGCAGTTAACATAGCTCCTCCAAGCTCTGGGGGTGCTGTGCTGCCAATCTTTCTCTCACAGGGCCTCATGGGCATAATTCCCTTTAAACTGAGCGCGTGTGCGTGCGCACGCAAGTTTTTCAACCAGCGCACAAAGGAAAGTAATGTGCATGCAAAAGATTAGTTACCTAAAATAATGTAGCAGGTAATAATTATACTTACTGAAAATAATCTTTTAGCTATCTGTTTCTGTTAACTAGTTAGTCAGTTTTTCAAATACCACAATGCACGTCACTAATTTACGTCACCTCACCTATCCTGTTCCGGTTTGTACAGCTGCATCACGGTGGCAGCCATGTTTGGCAGACAGTGTTCATATCGTAAAGTTTACAAAGATCTGTTTCAAATCCTGTAGATAGCTTACTAAGTTTTTATTGGAAAAAATATTGAGTCACTATGTTGAATTCAAAAGAAGCGAAGGGCGTGAAGCGCAAAAGATCTGCAAATTTGTTTAAAGTTGAATGGCTTAACAAAATAGTAGAAACTGTTACATAGAAAGCTCATGAGGTCATGAACGTTCAGCAAAGAGAAATATTTATGTACGATTCGGAAACTGGAGTTATCCGTTTGTATTGTCGTGATGCAAAAGTTGCTGGAGAATTTGCTAGTGGAAAGAAGTGGGATGATATTTGGAAACTTGACCTTTTGAAGCATCATTTGGCAAGTAAATTGCATTTGGACGGTGTACAAAAGCTCAGGCAACAGAACCCATCATTACCCGTTACAGGAGTGCTACGCATGTTACGGTTGAGTGCAGATGAGCGACAGCGAACACGATCAAACCCAGAGGAGATCAAAGTTGAGGTACAACAATGGTCAGCTTTTGATTTCTCCGCAATTGCAGATTGTGACTTCGCATTTGGCGATGAACAAGTTCATGCCATATGTCTAAAATATCATGATTTTCTAGCTAAAAATATTGTAATAATTAAACCATTTAATGATTTCAAATTTTCCATGCAAGAAAAAATTAAATCCAAACCGATTTCAAACTTTGCTGAAATGGTGGCATTTGTACTTCAAAATGAACAGTTTTGCGACCTTGCACAGTTGATGGACATTGGGGAGACACTTCTTGCGTCTAGTGCGGACTGTGAGCGAGGTTTTAGCCTAATGAATCAACTGAAAAACAAGCTGAGAAACCGTTTAGGTGAATGTCATTTGGATATGTTAATGAGAATCAAAAGCTATCAATGCGATGGAAGTTCTATTAGTCGAGATAGAGTTTACAAACAATGGGTAAATGCCAAAGACAGGAGAGAGAAAAAATAACTGAGTGACACAAATATGATAAAAATTAAATATCTCCAACCTAATGGCATGAACTTTGACTTCTCTAACTTCCATTAATGCCCCTCCTCCCCTTTGTACCCCATCTCTTATCTATCTATCTATTTATTTATTTATTTATTTATTATCATTATGATTTCTTTCTTTTCCCCCTTTTTTCCTTTTTTTTTCTCCCTCTGTCCCTCTCACTATACTTCTTGCCCATTCTCTGGGCTCCCCCCCCTTCTCTCTCTCCCCAGGCCTCCCGTCCCATGATCCTCTCCCTTCTCCAGCCTCGTATCCCTTTTGCCTATCACCTGTCCAGCTCTTGGCTCCATCCCTCCCCCTCCTGTCTTCTCCTATCATTTCAGATCACCCCCTCCCCCTCTCACTTTCAAATCTCTTACTAACTCTTCCTTCAGTTAGTTCTGACGAAGGGTCTCAGCCCAAAACGTCGACTGTACCTCTTCCTAGAGATGCTGCCTGACCTGCTGCGTTCACCAGCATTTTTTTTGTGTGTGACTTAAATATGTATGTTATTTTGTTGTTATTCCATGCAGTTTTATGTCAAATATTTTGTAAACCTACATAGACTGTCCCATGTGTGCATTCAGTGCACATATTTTTGTCACAGGAAAAAAATTTGCACAACGTAAGATTTTTGTGCACATTGACTACTAAAAACTAGAGGGAACATTGCTCATGAGGTTCCCTGACGATAAGAGGTGAGGCAACCAACTGGTCACTTTGCCTGATCCTCGTTACTGCAGCATGTCATAAAAAACTCAGCCAGCTCCATCATGGGCACCAGCCTTCCCAGCACCCTGGACTCCTTCAACAGGAGATGCCTCAAAAAGGCGGCATCCATCATTCAGACCCCCATCACCCAGAACATGCCCTCTTCTCATCATTGCCATCAGAGTGAACGTACAGGAGCCTACGACCTTGCAGTCTTGTGCAGTGGCCCAGGGCTGGGTGAGGAATAACCTGTAGAAAATATTCCAGGTCTGTTTAACCCTAGGAACGTATATCTATTGTTCAGTCGTTAAGTCGAGTCTGACTCTTCATGGCCTCATGGACTCCGGCACACCAAGCCTTCTTGTTGGAAACTGCCTCTCTAAGATTCCCCAAGGTCATACACATTGTCTGAGTAATATTATCTGTCCATCGTAGCCTCCGTCGTTCTCTCCCTCTTTTACCTTCTGTTTTGCCTCCAAGGAATCCTGTCTTCTCATGATGTGGCCAAACTATTTGAGCTTTTGTCTTATAATCAACATATATAACAACACTCATATCTCAGTTTTGTCCCAACACCAGGTCACTGCTCCAACCAATTGACCCAGCTGCTCCCACTACGTTCAAGGGTCATCAAGGATCAGGGATCAACTTTATTCACCATATACATTTACATGTGTTAGAAATCTGCTGTGGTGTATTGGACAGGGGGTGATATGCAACAAAAAGCAACTCTTTTGAATAAGAATTATATAAAGAATAACATTAGAGAAATGTACATACATAAACACTAAATGTATTTACAATGTAAACAACTGTAAAAAGTGGCTTAATATATAAGCACAAGAGATTCTGCAGATGCTGGAAATCCAGAGCAACACACACAAAATGCTGGAGGAACTCAGCAGGTCAGGCAGCGTCTATGGAGATGAATAAAGAGTCACCTCTTTGGGCCGAGACCCTTCCTCAGGACTCAGTGGTTTAAAGAGTTTACAGTGCAGTGCAGCAACTGATGTGATAGAGGGGAGGGGGAGGAAGGGGCAGAGTCTAACTAGAATGATTGATCAGATTAACTGCCTGGGGGAAGAAACTTTTAAAATGGTGTGAAGATTTTGTTTTAAATCTCTGTGGTGCTTTCTGGAAGGAAGCTTATAGAAAAGGCATTTTGCAGGGTGGGTTATGTCCACAATGGTGGAAAATGGCAAGACGTGTTTAATTTGGACACATAGAAGGTGTCTCAATTTGGAAGCTTCCTATGCAAAAGGTATGTATATAGCATTTGGCAGGACCCCTAGGAGCCCTGATGTACAGAGGGATTTCATGGTCCAAGTCCACAGCTACCTGAATGTGGTCACACAAATGGATTGGGTGGTGAAAAAGGCATGTGGCAAATGGCATATTTGTCTTCATTGGTCAGGTGGTGAGTATAAAGTTGTCTCATCACGTTTAACAGTGCAATACATTAGTTATGCCATATTTAGAGAATTGTATGTAGTTTTGGTCACCACGTTATAGGAAGGATACAGAGGAGGTTCACTGGGGCGCTGTAACACAGGTTGAGTACCCCTCATCTGAAACGTTTGGGGTCAAAAGTGTTTCAGCTTTTGGAATATATAATGAGATACCTTGGGACCACCATCATTCCTGACTCGGAATTTATTTAAGATATCTTTGTTTTACACTTGTTCATCACACATATGTACTGATGCAGCTGTTCGGTGTGCTAGATTTTCATCAGCAATGATCTTGACACTCATCAATGAATTTCTCTGCTACTTCATGATCAATAAATGCTTTATCACCACAAATCTTTAAAAATTCTAAACTGTGCCTTTTCTTAGACTTCTGCAATCAGCCCGCTGAATATTCACAATTACCTTCAATTTTCAGTTTGTTGTGATGGATCTTTGCTTGTTTCATGATCAGCAGACCATTAAGTAGCATATGTTCACTCTGGCACTGACGAATTCACTTTTTCAATACACGATTCACATCTTGTCTTATGCAGAGTTTTTCTGTTTTTCATTAAATTTTCTTCATTACATATGAGAGATCACTTCTCAGAATTGTCAGTAGTGAGCAAAGACCTGTGTATCGCTGGGAACCTTCTCAGCACCTTGTGGAATTTTCCATTTCTGATGTTAGGTCAGCGCTAAAATGAGTTCAGATTTTGGAATTTTGAACTTGTGGTTAGAAAGACTGGTTGCTTAACTTTGGGCTGTTTTCTTTGGAGCATTGGGGGCTCAAGGGAGACCTGACATACAATTATAAAATGATGTGGTACATGAATAAGAGGGATAGTCAGTGTCTTTTTCCCTGTGTGGAAATGTTAAATATTAGAGGGTATAATTTTAAGCTGAGCAGGGGAAAGTTTAAAGATTTATAAAACAAGACGTTTACACAGAGAGTTGTGGGTGCCTAGATTGCTTTGAGGGGTGGAGCAGATACCATGACAATACTTAAGCAGCATTTGCAGACACATGCACAGGCAGGAAATGGAGAGATATGGATAATGCACAGGCAGGGAATGGAGAGATATGGATAATGCACAGGCAGGAAATGGAGAGATATGGACCATGTGCAGGCAGAGAATGGAGAGATATGAATAATGCACAGGCAGGGAATGGAGAGATATGAATAATGCACAGGCAGGGAATGGAGAGATATGGATCATGTGCAGGCAGGGAATGGAGAGATATGAATAATGCACAGGCATGGTATGGAGAGATATGAATAATGCACAGGCATGGTATGGAGAGATATGAATAATGCACAGGCAGGGAATGGAGAGATATGAATAATGCACAGGCAGGAAATGGAAAGATATGAATAATGCACAGGCATGGTATGGAGAGATATGGATAATACACAGGCATGGTATGGAGAGATATGGATAATGCACAGGCAGGGAATGGGGAGATATGGATAATGCACAGGCAGGGAATGGAGAGATATGGACCATGTGCAGGCAGAGAATGGAGAGATATGAATAATGCACATGCATGGTATGGAGAGATATGAATAATGCACAGGCATGGTATGGAGAGATATGAATAATGCACAGGCAGGGAATGGAGAGATGAATAATGCACAGGCAGGGAATGGAAAGATATGAATAATGCACAGGCATGGTATGGAGAGATATGGATAATGTACAGGCAGGGAATGGACAGATATGGATAATGCACAGGCAGGGAATGGAGAGATATGGATAATGCACAGGCAGGGAAGAGATATGGATAATGTGCAGGCAGGGAATGGAGAGATATGGACCATGTGCAGGCAGAGAATGGAGAGATATGGATCATGTGCAGGCAGGGAATGGAGAGATATGAATAATGCACAGGCATGGTATGGAGAGATATGAATAATGCACAGGCAGGGAATGGAGAGATATGAATAATGCACAGGCAGGGAATGGAAAGATATGAATAATGCACAGGCATGGTATGGAGAGATATGGATAATGCACAGGCAGGGAATGGAGAGATATGAATAATGCACAGGCAGGGAATGGAGAGATATGGATAATGCGCAGGCAGGGAATGGAGAGATATGGATAATGCACAGGCAGGGAATGGAGAGATATGAATAATGCACAGGCATGGTATGGAGAGATATGGATAATGCACAGGCAGGGAATGGAGAGATATGGATAATGCACAGGCAGGGAATGGAGAGATATGGATCATGTGCAGTCAGGGAATGGAGAGATATGAATAATGCACAGGCATGGTATGGAGAGATATGGATAATGCACAGACAGGGAATGGAGAGACAAGGATAATGCACAGGTAGTGAATTGAAAGATATGGATCACATGCAGCAGGGAATGAAGAGATTTGGACAATGTGCAGGCACATGGGATTAATTGAGATTGGCATTATGGTGAGCACAGACACAGACCTGTGGGCTGAAGGACTTGCCCCTGTGTTATTCTGTTTCACAGTTCTGTTGTGTAAAGAGGTAGGTTATTTCAGAGTTAAGTTGCAAAAGCAAACTCACTGTTCAGGAAATTTGGAACAGGTGTACAGGTTGAGAGGGTGGTTACAAGGGCTTATGATGTGTTGGCTTTCATTAGTCAGAGGACTGAGTTCAAGAATTGTGAAGTAATGTTGCGGCTCTGTATACATTTAGACCACACTTGAACCTTTGTGTTCAGTTCTGGTTGCCTCATTATAGGATGGATGGATGTGGAGGCTTTAAAGAGGGTGCAGAGGAGATTTACCAGAATGTCTTATGAGGAAAGATTGAATGAGGTAGGGCTTCTCTCTTTGGAGTGAAGGAGTTTAAGATCATAAGATGCAGATAGAGTAGTTAGCAAGAGATTTTATCCCAGGATGGAAATGGCTGATATGAGAGGACATATTTTAAGGTGATTGGAGGAAAGTATGGGGGTGATGTTTGAGTTATGTTTTCTACACAGAGAGTGATGGATGAGTGGAATGCCCAGCCAGGGATGGTGGTAGAGGCAGATTCATTGGGGTCATTTTAGGGACTCTTTAGATAGGCAATTGGATGTTAGAAAAATGGAGGTTACGTAGGAGAAAATGGTTGGATTAATCTTGGAATCAGTACAACTTAGGGCTGTACTGATCTGGACTGTACAATGTTCTATGTAGATATGGATTTGAAAATTCAGATTGGTTTGAGGGAGATCTGTGAACTCTGGAACACATCCACGGGTCTCACATTGAAGCTAAAAGGAAATGTGCCTTCAACTTGTTAGCTCCTCCTTAACAATGCACTTTTGTGCAATTTAACCCCTTTGTGTTGAGTGACGTCTGTCCTTAACATTCGCATCTGAAGTGGCTTGGGATGACATCAAACCAAAGTAAGTAGGTCACATTAGCCGCAGTAGGTTTCAGTACTTACTCTGGTCCTGCCTCAGAACACAAGATAAACAGCACATGGAATAGACTGAGGTTGTCAGAAAGACATATTTGCATTCAACCTCTCACTCAGTTCCACAACTCTAACTTTATTCCTTATATTCCTCACAACACGCTGGAGGAACTCAGCAGGTCAGGCAGCATCCGTGGAAAAGATCAGTCGACATTTCCGGCTGGAACCCTTTGTCAGGCTAAGTCTGCAAATGATAGAAAGATAGGTGGAGGGGCAGGTAGTGTCGGGGAAGCAGGGAGTCTGCAGAAGGACTTGGACAGACTGGAAGAATGGGAAAAAAGTGGCAGATGGAATACAGTACCGGGAAGTGTATAGTCATGCACTTTCAGAGAAGGAATGAAGGCTTAGTCTATTTTCTTATCAGGGAGAAATTCAAAAAATCAGATGTGCAGAAGAACTTGGGAGACCTTGTGCAGGATTCCCTAAAAGTTAATTTGCAGGTTGAGTCACTGGTCAGGAAGGCAAATGGAATGCTAGGATTCATTTTAAGATAACTAGAATATAAGAGCAAGGATGAAATGTTGAAATTTTATAAAGCACTGATCAGACAGCACTTAGAGCATTGTGAGCAGTTTTGGGCCTTTTAACTATGAAAATCAACACACATCAAAGTTGCTGGTGAACGCAGCAGGCCAGGCAGCATCTATAGGAAGAGGTACAGTCGACGTTTCAGGCCGAGACCTTTGTTTGTTGTTAACTAAGAAAATGTATGCTGGCATTGGAGACTATCCAGAGGAGGCTAACAAGAATAATTCCAGGAATGAACGGGTTAATATACAGTATAAGGAGCGTTTGATGGCTCTGGTCCTGTAATCACTGGAGTTTGGAAGAATGAGGGGAGATCTCATTGAAACCTAGAGAATATTGAAAGGCCTGGATAGGGTGGATGTGGAAAGGATGCTTCCTAGAGTGAAGGAGTCTAAGACCAGGGGACACAGCCTCGGAATAGAGGGGTGTCCATTTAGAACAGAGATGAGGAGGAATTTATTTAGTGAGAGTGTGGTGAATCTGTGGAATTCGTTGTCACAGGCAGCTGTGGAGGCCAAGTCACTGGGTATATTTAAAGCGAAGGTTGATAGGTTCTTGATAAGTCAGGCTATCAAAGGCAGAGGAATGGCATTGAGAGGGATGACAAATCAGCCATGATGGAACGATGGAGCAGACTTGGTGGGCTAACTGACTTTATTCTACTCCTATGTTTTATGGTCTTACAGTCTTATAATTGTGGAAAGCTGTTTTCGTTACATGTCGTGTGAACACACCACAGCAAATTCCTGATGCACCTGAATGTACTGCATTTGGGAAGTACCTAATAAAGTGGCCAGTGAGTGTATGACCATGGTCTTCTGCAGCTGTAGCCCTTCCACTTCAAGGTTCGATCTGCTGTGCGTTCAGATTTGTTCTTCTGCGCCCACTGTTGTAGCACGTGGTTATTTGAGTTACTGTCACTATCCTGTCAGCTTGAGCCAGTCTGGCCATTCTCCTCTGACCTCTCTCATTTATGAGGCATTTTTTGCCCACAGAACTGCCGTTCACTGGATGTTTTTTTTCAAGATTTAAGATTGTTTAATGTCATTTCTAGTATACATGCATAAAGGAGAACAAAATAATTGTTTCACTGGATCGAATTGAACAATAAAAAACACAATAAAATAAAGAACACAATAATAATGAAAAGCACAATAAATATAAATACATAAGATAGTTTATATACATAGGTTAATTGTATGTCCATAAAGTGACTCTAGGCACAAGGTGACTGACAGGGAATGACAAAGTAGTAGTGGTTGGGGTTGTGGAGGGGTGGGTTAGTGGTGGCTGATCGGGCTTACTGCTTGGGGAACGTAACTATTCTCTGTAAACTCTAGAGACTATTGTGCATGAAAATCTCAGGAGATCTGCAGTTTGAGATTCTCAAGCCATCCTCAATCATTCCACTAAGATCACATTTCTCTCCCATTCCAATGTTTGGTCTAATCAACAACTGAACCTCTTGACCATATCTGCACATTTTTACGCATTGAGTTGCTGCCACATGATCGGGTTTAGATATTTGCATCAATGAGCAGGTGTACAGGTGTGCCTGATGGAGTGGCCACTAATTATATGGTGAATAAAATTGATCCTTCCCGCTGTTTGCTCTGTATATTTGAAGGGAGAGTGGACAGAAACCCCCCCACATTCTCCCCCTGATCGCAAGCGTAACAATGAGGACTCTGCAATTTTCGTTCAGGTTTGCATCACTTGGCAACTTAAAATGATGGACTCACATTTGACATGAAACCTTGTTTGCTGCTCTGTTCAGCTTGCAGACTGAGTGTAACCTCCTGTTTAATAGTGCATCAATTTCTGCTTCAAGATTCCTCACTCATTTATGACTCAGCAATCTGATGTCACCTCACTTCATCTTCTTACTTCACCCACCCCCTTCCCCACCCACCTGGCTTCACCTATCACCTTCTGACTTGTCCTCCTACCCCTCCCCCACCTTTTTACTCCACTGTCTTCCTTTCCAGTCCTGCTGTAGGGTCTTGGCATAAAACACCGACTGTTGTTCATTTCCACAGATGCTTCCTGACCCACTGAGTTCCTCCGGCATTTTGAGTGTGTTCTCTCGATTTCCAGCATCCACAGAATCCCTCATGTTTATGACGTCACCTTTCCTCACCTCCGAAATCATTTCGCTTTGTAACACATCTCTTCACTGCTCTTTGCCCAGGGTAGGGTAGTGATGCGTCAACTCCCTGTCTGCTAATTTTAGATGCTCTTTAAGAACAGAGAGGCTGCACCAGAGAGATAATGAGAAGATCAGTCATGAGCAAACCTGACACAATTGGCATTGGCAGTCGAGAGGGTTGAGCAGAGCTGACAGAACAGCTTACAATGGGGAACATGCAGCATTTGATACAAGGAGCAAAAAGCAAGGTAGTGTGGCTTATTACTATCTTCCAGGCTGCGGACGGCATTGACCCTTCATGGCATCTTGTAGACAAAGAGATATTTTTAGAATCAGCTTTAACATCACTGCCATATGTTGTGAAATGTGTTCTTTTGTGACAACAGGACATTGCAAGACATAACTTATAGTTGAAAGTTCAAAGTAAATTTACTATGGAAGTATATATATGTCAGTACAGCCCCGAGATTTGTTTTCTTGTGGGCATCCACAGTAAATGCAAAAAACACGACGGAATCAGTGAAAGAACACACCCAACAAGACCTCTTCTCACCCGCCTTTCACCTCCTTCCCTTTCTCCTATGGTCCACTCTCATCTTCTGTCAGATTCCTTCTTCTCCAGCCCTTTACCTTACCCACCCACCTTGTTTCACCTACCACCCTCCAGCTATTCTCCTTCCTGTGCCCCCACCTTTTTATCCTGACGTCTTCCCCCTTCCTTTCCAGTCCTGATGAAGGGTCTTGGCTCCAAACGTCAACTGTTTATTCATTTCCATAGATGCTGACTGACCCACTGATTTCCTCCAGGATTTTGTGTGTTGTTGTTTATTTATATTTATTGTGTTTTATTTTCATTATTATGGTGTTCTTTATCTTATTGTGTTTTTTTGTGCTGCATCAGATCCAGAGTAACCATTATTTTGTTCTTCTTTACACTTGTGTACTGGAAATAACGTTAAACAATCGTGAATCTTGAACGTGGTCTCTCTGGGGAGAGTGAGAGTGATCACCTTGGTAGGATGTGGATTTCTTCTGGCTCCTGTCTAGATCAATCAGTAAGACCATAAGACCATAGATATAGGAGCAGAATTAGGCCATTTGGCCCATCATGTCTGCTCTGCCATTTCATCATGGCTGATCCAATTTTCCCTTCAGTCCTGATCTCCTGCCTTCTCCCCGTGTCCCTCCATACCCTCACCAGTAAATAACCTATTAACCTCTGCCTTAAATACACTAAAAACTTGGCCTTTACAGCTGCCTGTGGCAAAGAATTCCACAGATTCATCACTCTCTGTAAAGAAATTCTTCCTCATTGGTGTTCTAAAAGGATGTCCCTCTATTCTGAGGCTGTGTCATCTGGTCTTAGACTATCCCACAAGAGGAAACATCCTCTCCTCATCCACTCTATCAAGACCTTTTCCCATTCGATAGGTTTCAATGAGGTTGCCCCTCATTCTTCTGAATTAAAGTGAATACAGACCCAGAGCCATCAAACGCTCTTCATATGACAAGACATTCTATCCTGGAATCATCTTCCTCACGCTCCTTTGTACCCTCTCCAGTTTCAGCACATCCTTTCTAAGATAAGGAGCCCAAACCTGCTCGAAGTACTCCAAGTGAGGCCTCAGCAGTAGTTTATAAAATTTCAACATTACATCCTTGCTTTTATATTCTAGTCCTCTTGAAATGAATGCTAACATTGCATTTGCTCTCCTCACCACCCATGGAGGGAGGAAGGCCCCAATGATCCTTTCAGTGGTTTTGTTGTCCTCTGTAGATCTTGCGGTCCGATGCCTTGCAGCTTCTGTACCACACAATGATGCAACCAGGCAGGTGGTGCTCCTGTAAAAAGTTGTTAGAAAGGGGATAGGGACATCTGAACATCTGTACTTTACCCTCTCTGTCAGAGATGTGGTAAGTCATTTTCCAAGACTTCTCATACCTCAGGCTGAAAATAACTCCTTTACCTTTATCTCAACCAAGTAGTAAGGATTTGAGTCTGAGAACTGAACTTTGATGCTTTCCTTCTCACTTTGAAAAGAAATATCAAATTTTCTTGAAAATGAAAGGAAAAAGATCTGCGGATGCAGGAAATCTGAAATAAAAGCTGAAAATGCTGGATGCACTCTGCAGGTCAGGCAGAATCTGTGGGGAGAGAATGAGAGTGAAAGCAAGGGCAAAGACTCTTTGTCAGAAGTGAAATTTTAGCTGTTTCTCTCTTCACACATGCTGACTGAGTGTTTGTGAAACGGAATCAGGTTTATTATTGTCACTTGTACCAGCATATCGTGGAAACTTGTGTCCTCTGTTCCACCCAGACCGATCCGAATTATTTTTACTGATTTATGTCATGACATTTTTTGTTTTGTGGTACCAGTACAGTGCGAGATATAAACATTAACTTATGCTAGATAGATAGTTAAATAGATAGACTGATAGATAGACTGATAGATAGATAGACAGATAGATAGATTGATAGGTAGGTAGATAGACAGATAGACTGATAGATTAATAGATAAGTAAGTAGGTAGATAGATAGGTAGGTAGACAGACAGATAGATTGATAGATTGATAGATAAGTAGGTAGATAGATAGGTAGGTGGATAGACAGATAGATAGTACAAAAGAGGATTGGTGAGGTAGTGTGCATCGGCTCATGGACGGCTCAGAAATCTGATGGTGGAGGGGAAGAAGCAGTTTCTAAGATACTGAATGTGTATCTTCAAGCTCCTGTACCTCCACTCTGATGGCAGTAATAAGAAGAGGGCATGTCCGATATGACTAAGGTCATTGTGTGGTACAGAAGCTGCAAGGCATTGCACCACAAGATCTACAGAGGACAACAAAACATCCTTTCTAAGATAAGGATAAATTTCGAGAACATGAGATGAAGAGTCCTTTAAAGTGATTCTATAGGTTGTGGGAACAGTTCAGTGTTGGGGTGAGTAAAGTTGAGTGAATTTATCCCCTCTGGTTCAAGAGCCTGATGGTTGAGGGGTAATAACTGTTCCTAAACCAGGTGGAGTGGGTCCTGAGGCTCCTGTATCTTCTTCTTGATGGCAGTAGCAAGCAGAGACCATGGCCTGGGTGGTGGGGGTAGCTGATGATGAATGCTGCTTTCCTACGACAAAGCTCCATGTAGATGTGCTCAGTGGTGTGGAGAGCTTTACTGGTTATGGACTGGGCCGTATCCAGTACTTTTTGTAGGATTTTCCATCCAAGGGCATTGGTGTTTCCATTGCTTCACCAGTGTTGCACTTCATAACTGTGAGGCATTTTGATTCACACATATCTACAGTACTCTGCAAAAATGTCAGGCAATGTGGAATGGAGAGCCAGTTTGTAAATCTGGTGGGAGCAACGAATGTTGGGAATAGTGAGAGTGGAGTGCTGTGGGAGGGGTATGGGACAGGTGGTAGAGGAGTATCAGGGCTGTGGATCATGGGTGCAGACATACCCAGCCCTCAGATACCAGGGAACATCATTTAATTCAAAACAATTGGTTTATTGATCATTACAGAATGTCTCTCTGGTACTTCCTGCTCCCTCCCCTCTACCTTGCCCTTTTCCCCTAACATAATTCTTTTCTCCCTGCCCCCTTCCCACTCTCAGCAGTACAATGCAATAGATAAAATTACTACAGTACTGTGCCAAAGTCTTAGGTACCCATTGAAACCTACCTAATATTGAAAGGCGTAGATAGAGTGGTCGTGGATGAAGGTAGGAGAATAGGATTGAGGTGGATAATAAAACAGCCATGATGAACTGGCAGAGCAGACTCAATGGGCCGAATAGCCTAATTCTGCTCCTATGTCTTACGGTCTTCCAAGTAAGTTACCAGTCCAAGGTAGGAGACATGAGAGAGAGAGAGAGAGCAGTTGCTGGAATCAGGCCCTCATGCTGAGGGTCACCTGTTGCAGCCATCCAGGTGAGAGACGTTGGAGATGGTGTGGGAGAGAGCAGAGGGTGGTGTCTGGAATCTATTCAGGTTTCGGGTTTGGTGTTGAGTCCATGCAGGTTTGGGGTGTGGAGTCTGGAATCTATGTGGGTTCAGGGTGTGGAGTCTGGAATCTATGTGGGTTTGGGGTGTGGAGTCTGGAATCTATGTGGGTTCGGGGTGTGGAGTCTGGAATCCATACAGGTTTGGGGTGTGGAGTCTGGAATCTATGCAGGTTTGGGGCCGGACCCCTTATTGTGTGCTGCTGTCTAGTATTTGCTCACTGGAAGGCAAGCTGGATTGCGTTCAATTGCAGATGCACTTGCGTGTGATGAATGGAGTGCTGTTGACTTGTTCTCACTTCAGTATCTATGCACCACCAATCTACAAGACTTCATACTCAGAGACTTGGGCTATATTATACTTCTTTTGTGTGGTTGTGTGTTTACTGCTACTATATATGTGCTATATCTGCCATGTGCTGTGTGTGACTGTAGGTACTGTGTGTGACTTGTGCTGTGTGTGACTGTAGGTACTGTGTTTTGCACCTTGTTCCTGAAGTAACGCTGTTTCATTTGATGTATTCATGGGTATTCATGTACGGTTGAATGACAATTAAATTTGAACTTGAGCAAAAATATAACCTGCTGGAAGGAGTTAGCAGGTCAGGCAGTATCGGTGGAGGCAGAGACAGCCGACGTTTCAGATCAAGACCCCACATCAGGAGTCATAGAGAGGAGGTAAGCTAGCAAGTGTAGGGAGGGGTGAGATTGCTGATAGGTGGGGATGAGGGGTAACAAGGGGAGCTGATGGAGCCAGCTGGGACAGAGAGAAGGGTCAGGGAGTCAAAGGCATTACGTGATTGGCAATGAAGAGCACTGGGATTGGAACTGGTTTATGATTGTCACATGTAGGAGGTAGAGTGGAAAAACTTGTCTTGCATACTGCTTACACAGATCAGGTTATGTCATGCATAGAGGTAGAAGGTAAAACTATAATAGAATACAGAATGAAGTGTAAAAGCAGTTACACTTTACAGTGCATTGTTATCCTTTTACCATGTTCTACTTCAGAGAAATTGCAGTGTAGGCAAACATAAACAGTGTGAAGTCTAGATTCAATCTTATCATACTGGGAACCATTCAATAGTCTTTTAACAGCAGGTTTGAAGCTGTCCTTGAGCCTGTTGGTACAAGCTTTCAGGCTTTTGTATCTTCTGCCCGATGGGAGAGAGGAGAAGAGAGAAAGTCTGGGTTGGGTGGGGTTGTTGATTATACTGGCTGCTTTAATGAGGGAGGGAGAAGTGGAGGTGAGCCTGGGATGTGCTGAGCCATATCCACAATTTTCTGCAGTTTCTTGTTGCCTTTTGCAGAGCCAATGCACTACCAAGTTGTTACAATCCAGACAAAACGCTTTCTGTGGTGCATTGACAATGATTGGTAAGGGTGGTTGGGAACAGGTCTGATTTCTTTAGCATGTTGAGGAAACAGAGTGTTGGTGGAACCTCACCTATACTTACTGGTATCGCACACAGGTTGTCCCTAATGGGCCCTGCATTTTTCCTGGCTATTCTTCTGTCTTCAATATACTTATAAAACATCAACACGAGGACATCTGCAGATGCTGGAAATTCAAGCGACACACATCAAAGTTGCTGGTGAACGCAGCAGGCCAGGCAGCATCTCTAGGAAGTCGACGTTTCGGGCCGAGACCCTTCGTCCTGTACCTCTTCCTAGAGTTGCTGCCTGGCCTGCTGCGTTCACCAGCAACTTTGTTGTGTGTTACTTATAAAACATCTTCAGATTTACCTTAATGCTGCCTATCTGTGATATCTTTTATCATAACCACGTTAAAACACCACAGTAAATTCCTAACAAATGTAAATGTACATGGTGAATATAGTTGATCATTGATCTTTGAAAGGGAAAGAGGGGTAGTTATGGTTGCTATCTCCATAATGCTCCTCTACTGACATTTTCTCTGTCTGACTGCCAACACTGCCCAGGACAAGGTCCTTCATTGGTCTATATATACATTGTGTCAAAAAAATCTCCTGGACACATTTTCAGGTTAGGGTTGAGGAGTTAGTACAGGGGGCAGGATCATTGGGATCTCTTTTGAGGAAGGTATGATCTGTACAAAAAGAATGGGTTACACTGAAGCCGAGGGGGACCAATATCATTGTGAGAAGGTTTGGTAGAGCTGTTGGGGAAGGTTGAAACTAATTTCACAGGGAGATGGGAACAGGAGTGATAGGGCCTCTGAGGATGGAGCAGTTGATACAAGTAGCTGCAGTGTGCAGTGAGATGTGAGGAAGAACAGTCTGATGGCAGGACAAAATTGCAGTCAATGGCATGAGTTGAAGTGTAACATGGGGGCAAAGTGGAAAAGAGTGATGAAAAGAGGACTGAAGGTGTTATATTTGAATGTATGCAGTGTACGGTGTAAGGTACATGATCTTGTAGTGCAGGTAAAGATTGGCATGTATGATGTGGACATCACTGAATCATGGCTGAAAGAAGATCATAGTTGGGAGCTTAACATCCAAGGATACACATTGTATCAAAAGGACAGGCAGGTGGGCAGAGGGGATGGGGTGCCTCTGTTGGTAAAAAATGTAATCAAATCCTTAGAAAGAAGTGACATAGGAATGGAAGATGCAGAATCCATGTGGGTAGAGTTGAGAAATGGCAATGGTAAAAAGGCCTTGATGGGAGTTGGATTCAGGCCTCGGAACAGCAGCCAGCATGTGAGATACAAATTACAAAGGGAGACAGAAAAGGCATGTAAAAAAGGCAATGTTACAATACTTGTGGGGGATTGCAATATGCAGATAGATTTGGAATATCAATCACAAACAAGAGAAAGTCTGCAGGTGCTGGGAATCCAGAGCAACGCACACAAAATGCTGGAGGAACTCAGCAGGCCAGACAGCATCTTTGGAAATGAGTACAGTCGATGTTTTGGGCTACGACCCTCCATCAGACCCTTCTGTCCTCTCCTATCAGATTCTCCCTTCTCCAGCCCTGTATCTCTTTCACCAATCAACTTCCCAGCTCTTTACTTCACCACTTCCCCTCCCAGTTTCACCTATCACCTTGTGATTCTTCCTCCCTCCCCCCACTTTCTTACTCTGACACCTCACCTTTTAATCCAGTCCTGATGAAGGGTCTCAGTCCGAAATGTTGACTGTACTCTTTTCCATAGAAGCTGCCTGGCCTGCTGAGTTCCTCCAGCATTTTATGCATCTTGTTTGTAATATCAAGTTGGTGCTGGATTCCAAGTGAGTGAACTTGAAGAATGTCTATGAGATAGCTTTTCAGAGTAGCTTGTGTTGAACCAACAAGGGGAAAGGCAATTCTGGACTGGGTGTTGTGCAATGAGCCAGATAGGGAACTGAAGGTAAGGGAACCCTTGGGAGGCAGTAGGCAGTGATTATAATATGATAGAATCCACCCTGCAGTTTGAAAGGGGGATAAAGTTAGATGTATCAGTATTACAGTGGAGTAAAGGAAGTTACAGAGGTATGAAAGAGGAGCTGGCCAAAGTTGATTGGAAGGGGACACTAGCAGGGACGATGGCAGAACAGCAATGGCTGGTGTTTCTGGGGGCAACTCAGAAGGTGCAGGATAGATACATCTCAAAAATGAAGAAATATTCTAAAGGGAGAATGAGGCAAACATGGGTAAGAAGGGTAGTCAAAGACAGCATAAAAGCAAGAGAGAGGGCATATAATAAAGCAAAAATTTGTGGAAAGTTAGAGGATTGGGAAGCTTTTGAAAACCAACAGAAGGCAACTAAAAAAACCACAAAGGGAAAAAAAATGAAGTATGAAGGTAAGCTAGCCAATAATATCAAAGAGGATACCATAAGTTTTTCAGATATACTGTATAAGTAGTAAAAGAGAAGCAAAAATCGATATCAGACCACTGGGAAATGACTCTGGAGAGGTAGTAATGGGAGACAAGGAAATAGTGGATGAATTGTATAAATATTTTGCATCAGTTTTCACTGTGGAAGACACTAACAGTAGACCAGAAATTCGAGAGTGTTGGAGGCTGAAATGATTGTAGTTGCTATTAGGAATGGGAATAGGAATTAGAGAAGGTAATTAGGAAGCTGAATAGCCTGAAGGTAGATAGGTCACCAACACCAGATGGACTACACCACAGAGTTCTGAAAGAGGGAACAAACGAGATTGTGGAGGCATTAGTAATGATCTGTCAAGAATCACTTGATTCTAGAACGTTTCTGGAGGACTGGAAATTTGCAAATGTCACTCCATTCTTTAAGGGAAGGAGGGAGGTAGAAAAAGAAAATTATAGGCCAGTTAGCCTGTCTTTAGTGGCTGGGCAATTGTTGGAGTTTATTATTAGGGATGAAGTTTTGGGGTACTTGGAGGCACATAATAAAGTAAGTCAAAATCAGCATGGTTTCCTCAAGGGGAAATCTTGCCTGACTAATTTTGCGAAATTCCTTGAAGAAATTACAAGGAGGATAGACGAAGAAGAATCAGTGGATGTTGTGTATTTGGATTTTCCGAAGGCTTTTGACAGGGTGCCACACATGCTACTGCTTAACAAGGTAAGAGCCCATGGTATTACAGGAAAGACACTAGCATGGATAAAAGATTGGCTGACTGGCAGGCAGGAGGCAAAGAGTGGGAATAAAGGTTTTCTGCTGGTGTCTAGTGGCGTTCCACAGGGGTCAGTGTTGGGATTGCTTCTTTCCATGTTATATGTCGATGACTTGGATGACTCCATTGAAGACTTTGTGGCCATGTTTGCAGATAAGACAAAAAAGGTGGAGGGGCAGGTCATGTTGAGGAAGCTACAGAAGGACTTACACAGATTGGGAGAACGGACGAAGAAACGGCAGATGAATACAGTGTCGGGAAGTATAAGGTCATGCACTTTGGTGGAAGCAATAAAAGTGCAGAATAATTTCTAAATGGGGAGAAAATTCAAAACTCAGAGGTGCAAATGGACTTGGGAGTCCTCGTGCAGGATTCCCTGAAGGTTAACTTGCAGTTGTATGGGTGGTGAGAAAGGCAAATGCAATGTTAGCAATCACTTCAAGGGAACTAGACCATAAGAGCAAGGATGTGATTCAAAGGTTTTATAAAGCAATGGTCAGACAGCACTTGGAATATTGTGTGCAGTTTTGGGCCAGTTATCTAAGGAAATATGTGTTGACATTGGACAGGGTCGAGAGGAGGTTCACAAAAATGATTCTGGGAATGAAGAGGTTGATGTATGAAGAGCCTTTAATAACTCTGGACCTGTACTCACAGGAGTTTAGAAAAATGACGGGGTCCCTTTGGAACTTTTTTGAATATTGGAAGACCTAGATAGAGTGGATGTGGAGAGGATGTTTCCTATAGTGGGTGAGTCTAGGACCAGAGGGCACATCCTCAGAATAGAGGGGTATCTATTTAGAATAGAGTTGAGGAGGAATTTCTTTAGCCGGAGGGTGTAAATCTGTGGAATTCATTGCCACAGACAGCTGTGGAGGGCAAGTTACTGAGTATATTTGAAGCGGAATTTGACAGGCTCTTGCTTACTCAGAGCGTAAAAGGTTACGAGGAGAAGGCAGGAGAATTGGATTAAGAGGGGTAATAAATTAGCTGTGATAGAGTGACAGAACAAACACAGTGGGCCAAATGGCCTGATGCTGCTCCTTTGTCTTAACCATTCTTTTCCATATGAGCCTTTTACACAAAGGCAGTCCATTGGAAGTGAAAGTTTTGAGGTTTGAAGGGAAAGTCTTGTGATAATTTATGATGATTCATTCTCGGGTTAGTATTCCATTAGCGAAGACGCGACTAAATTAAACAGTGTTTAAGACTCTCTTGTACGGCACTAATAGTACTCCTGCAATATTCCATGTTCTGAAATATAGCTGTGACAATTATTATGGCAAAGAGAGGATTAGATGCTCTATAATGTGTCCGTGTGTTGTGTACAAAGCTAGCTGTGTCCTCGAAGTAAGGTGTTTTTTATAGAAGAGAACACACCTTCGATCTTCACTATACTGATATTCAAAGTAATTTTCTTTTATCTAAAAATAATCTGAATTGTGCTGATGGAGAGCTATTCTCTTCAATCAAAATTAATTGTTGTTTGGCTTCAGCTCAATTATGGATGCCCAGGCAACAACAGGTGTGGTAGGTATGTTAACAAATACCTCAACCTGATGATATCATTGTACCTTGAAGGAAAGAAAGAAGTATATTTATATAGTTTCTTTCTTGAGCCCTATTGTGCTTTTCAGACAATGAATTACGTGTTGGAGTCAGTGGTTCTAATGTAAAAAATATGACAGACACTTTCTGCTCAATGTGATATGTGACCGGACAGTAACCAATAAATAGAATATAAAATGTAAAGTATGATCAAGGACGTAGATTGAGTGGACAGCTGGAGACTTTACCCCAGGGTGAAATGACTAATACAAGGGGACCTAATTTTAAGGCGATTAGAGGAAAGTGTAGGGGTGATGTCAGAGCTAAATTTTTTACACAGAGAGTAGTGGGTAGGTGGAATGCATTGCTAGGGGTGGTGGTAGAGGCAGATACATTATGGACATTTAAGAAACTCTTGGATAGGCATATGGATAATAGAAAACTGGAGGGCTGTGTAGGATGGAAGGGTTAGATTGATCTTAGAGTAGGTTTAAAGATCAGCACAACATCTATGTAAAACTTTATAGGAACAGGCCATTTAGCTTACAATATCTGAACTGACCATAATGCCAGTTAGCTTAAGTTAATCCACCTGCCTCGGTAAAGCTGCTAGCATAGTCAAAGACCCCACCCACCCAGAACATTCTGTCACATCAATTCTCCTCAAACTCCTAATGAAATGTAGCCACTGTCGTGACTTCTTTGTCATTGCATCAATATGTTGGCCCAGGATAGATCCTCAGAAAAGTTGATACCCAAGAGCTTGAAACTGCTCACCCTTCCTTTCTACTTCTGATCCCTCGAGGCGGACTGGCATATGTTCCCTCTACTTTCCCTTCCTCAAGTCCACAATCAATTCTTTGGTCTTATTGAAGTTGAGTGCAATATTCTTGCTGTGACAGCACTCAACCAGCTGATAGATCTCACTCCTGTATGCCAACAATAGTTGTGTTGTCGGCAAATTTATAGGTGGCATTTGAGCTATGCCTAGCCTCACAGTCATGGGTGTAGAGAGAGTAGAGCAGTGGGCTAAGCACACATTCCTGAGGTGCATAATGTTGATTGTCAACAAAGAAGAGATGTTATTTCAGATCTGCACAGACTCTGGTCTCCTGATGAGGAAGTTCAGGATCCAGTTACAGAGGAAGACACCGAGGCCAGGTTTTGGAGCTTATTGATTAGGACTGAGGGTATGATTGAGTTGAGCGCAGAGCTGCAGTCAATAAACAATTCTGTTTATTGTTTTACCTTGTTCTACCTCTATGCACTGTGGAATTGACATAGATGCTGCTTGACCTGAGTTCCTCCAGCATTTTGTATGAGTAACTCTGGATTTCCAACAACTGTAGAATTATGATGCACTGTGTAGTGATTTGATCTGTTGAACTGTATGCAAGACAGGTTTTTCACTGAACCTTGGTAAACTGGAGAGAAAAAAAAACAATTGACCAATTTATGTACCTTTTCCCTGCACTGGTATAACACTGTACAAACCTGACTCTCCTATTCACCACACTACTGCCTCTTGCCGTTCCCCATCTGCCCAGCCCAAGCAATTTGACACTCCTGATCAACATCCCTGTAAAACAGGTCTTTTTGGGCCCTTGACCTTCATGGTCCCAAATCTGGGTTTAGGGAAGAAAGAGTGAGGGTGATTTACCTCTTGCAATTGCCCAGTCTGCAACCCATCCATCTCAGTCTTGAGGCAAAACTGAATTTTACTGACTGTATTTGTATCCTTAGGTACACTTGGGTCTTATTAGCTGCCCCTCTCCACTTGCCTCTCAATGGGGGCTACTGTACACTTCTCATTGGTTTGGTACTGTAATACTGCCTCTCATTGACTGCCGCTGTTCACTAGCCTCTCATTGGCTGGCACTGTATGTCTGCCCTTCATTGATTGGCCCTTTACACCTGCACGCCATTGGCTGTGGCACTGTGGTGTAATATTTTACATTGATCAGTGACTGGGGTTCAATTCCTGTCACTGTCCATATGGAGTTGTATATTCTCCCTGTGACCACATGTATTTCCTCTGGGTGCTCAAGTTTCCTCCCACACTCCAAAGATGTACAGGTTAGGGTTAGTAAGTTGTGGGTTTGCTATGTTGGCGTTGGAAGTATGGTGACGGCTGTGGGAAGCCACTAAAACATTTTTGGACTGTGTTTGGAACTGGCACACTCTCGGCTGCAGGAGTACGTGCTGAGGGACGCACTGAAACTTGGTGCAGCCACCGCAAGGGCCCGGTGGGGAAGGACCACAGTATAGGTTTTCTCCACCCGTGGGAGTGGGAGGGGTCGGTGGGCGAGGAGTATACCTCTCAACAATGAGATGCTAAGCTGAAGTACTGGAGTGCCACGTGGGTGGCTATAAACACGGATATTTTACTGAGTATAATGGAAACGTATGTAAAGGATGAAAAGTTATTGAATGGCTTATTGTATATATTTATTTTTGAATAAAGTATATTTTGAAATAAAAAATTTAAAAAAAAATTTTTGGACTGTGCTGGTTGTTGACACAAACAATACGTTTCGCTGTATGTTTTGATGTTTTGATGTACATGTGACAAATAAAGCTAATCTTTTATTCAATGTTTTCTTGCCTCTGATTGATTAGCACTGATCTCCTTTATTAGAGGATACAGTGCCTCAGAGTCTGAATCAGGTCTATTAGATAGAGAGATAGATTGCTTTATTGATCCCAAGGGAAATTGGGTTTCATTACAGTTGCACCAGCCACATATCACTGATATGTGTCGTGAAATTTGTTTTGCGACAGTAGTACACTGCAGTACATAATAATGACAGCAGATCTATAAATCACAATAAGAAATATATTTATAAAATATAAATTAAACAAGTAGTACAAAAAGAGAGCAAGAAAAAAAGAAAAAAATATACATGGGTTCATCGTACATTCCAAAGTCAGATGGTGGAGAAGAATCTGTTCCTGAAATGTTGAGTGTGTGTCTTCAGGCTCCTGTACCTCCTCCCTGATGGTAGCAATGAGAAGGGGGTATGTCCTGGGTGATGGGGGACCTTAATGATGGATGCCTGTGTACTGTATCTATCTCCCATTGTCTGGCACCGTGAATTTGTCTGTCACTAGCAGACTCTTATCAAATAGGCTTTGCCACTTATTTTACAAATGAATGCACTCAATTAAAATTAAAAATGCAAATAATAATTTGTTAATGGTTATTTTCTCCTAGGTCCTTGCTGGTAAGAGTGGTGGAAATGAATCTTTAATTCCTGGATATTCCAGGTTTTCCTTCAGGGCTGGCAGTAATTTATGGGCTGTGATTGGACGATAAATTATCTTTCAGCCTTTTACAAGATTTCCTTTATGTATATTTTTAGGAACATTCAGTCCATGTAAGTGGAAAGTCTGATGATTGCGACCCACACAACTTTACACCTATTTCTGGAAGAGCTAATAATAGTAATAGTTCCACACTCCGGAGAAGTGGTGTGAATTCACTGGGGATAACTCCTGTGGAGGTAACACCCTTCCCTCATTAATACCATCAGAGAGAGGTACAGGACACCAAAGACACACACTTGCTGCTGCAAAACAACAAATGTTTGACTGTACTGCTGCCGCAAGACAACAAATATGCCAGTGATAATAAACCTGATTCTGATTCTGGTGTGTGAAGGAGCCTACTTTCTTGAGAGAGGAGCTGTATTCAACGTGCCTGAGCACATTCTGATGAATGGGGGTGGTAGTTTATCAAAGATCAGCCACTCACAAGTCCCAGCCTAGAATAAGAAATGGAAACGCGACAAAAGTACCACGCAAATGGCATCGTGCAGAGCGCTCTCCTCAGTTTAATTTATTTACTTTTCAACTCAAGACACGCTTTATTATTTGCAGGGTTTGCCTTCTCTTGTACTTCGTTTTTTATCAGTCATTGTTATTTATAGTGTTTCATAAACCGTTCAGGCTGACCGGAAGTGCACTGAGAGCGGTAAGCGTAAAGGAGTTGGGGGCTTGCTGTTCTGGTTAACAACAGATGGTGCAATCCAGATCATATTACAATCGAGGAACGTGTTTGTAACCCGGATATTAAACTTTTTGCTGTTGGACTCCAGCCATATTCCACTGAGATACAACACTGGGCGGCACAGGAGGACGTTCCTGCCTGTGGCCATCGAACTTGCAGCTCCTCTGTGGAGGGTCAGACACCCTGAGCCAATAGACTGGCCCTGGACTTATTTTCCATCTGGCATAGTTTGCATTTTGTTGTTTGATTGTTTGTGGTTTTTGTATTGCTATATTTATGCTCTATTCTTGGTTGGTGCGGCTGTAACGAAACCCAATTTCCCTTGGGATCAATAAAGTATATCTATCTATCTATCTATCTAAATTCTATTGTATTTCTTTATATTTTTGTAAATGTGTGCAAGAAAACCCATCTCTCGGTACTTACTTTGAACTTTGGTGCCACACTGTCCAGCCCCCCATGCAGTCAGTGAGTGTGAGTGTGCTTTTAAGAGTGGTGCGAGTTCCAATCCATTATAGTACCAGTGACTGGAAGTTGCATGAAGCCTACCTTCGAAAAGCCACAGAAGTGCACAGGAAAGAATGCAAACCCTTTGGACCAGCTGGTCCAAGACAAGCAAGGTGCCTGCGTACATGAGTGACCTGTAGAGTTGGACAGTGCAGAAACAGGCCCTTTCGCTGAGCTAGTATACATGATGCTGGGTATGGATAAGGTAAATGCACAGTTCGAGAGGACATAAAATAACTGAAGTGAACAGAGAATTCTGCCTTCTGCTGACTCGGAAATCTATCAGGAGTTTTCCCAGAGACTTTAGTGACCCTGCCACTTGAGGCTGTGTGTTATTCAGTAAATGCAGTGAAAGGGAGAATACAACTACAGCTGTGAAGATCCCTGCTGCACCTGATGACCCTGTGACCTCTGTCTCAGAGGCCGATGTTAGGCTGTCTTTAAAGAGAGTGAACCCTCGCAAGGTGAAAGGTCCCGATGGAATACTTGGTAAGGCTCTGAAAACCTGTGCTAACCAACTGGCGGGAACAGACAAGGACATTTTCAACCTCTCACTGCTGCGTGCGGAAAAGACAACAATTATACCAGTGCCTAAAGAACAATGTCAGCTGCCTTAATGCTTCAGTATTCACTACGGAAAAGGATCTTGGCGATTGTAGGGATGACTTACAGCGGACTGAAAAGCTTGAGCATGTAAATATTAAGAAAGAGGATGCGCAGGGGCTTTTGGAAAGCATCAAGTTGGATAAGTCACTGGGACCGGATGAGATGTACTCCAGGCTACCGTGGGAGGTGAGGGAGGAGATTGCTGAGCATCTGGCGATGATCTTTGCATCATCATTGAGGATGGGAGATGTTCTGGAGGATTGCAGGGTTGTGGATGTTGTTCCATTATTCAAGAAAGGGAATTGAGATAGCCCAAGAAATTATAGACCAGTGAGTCTTACCTCAGTGGTTGGTAAGTTGTTGGAGAAGATTCTGAGAGGCAGGATTTATGAGCATTTGGAGAGGCATAATATGATTAGGAATAGTCAGAATAGCTTTGTGAAAGGCAGGTCGTGCCTTACAAGCCTGATTGAATTTTTTGAGGATGTGACTAAACACATTGTAGATGTAGTGTATGTGGATTTCAGCAAGGCATTTGACAAGGTACCCCATGCAAGGCTTATTGAGAAAGTAAGGAGGCATGGGATCCAAGGGGAAATTGCTTTGTGGATTCAGAACGAGCTTGCCCACAGAAGGCAAAGAGTGGTTGTAGATGGGTCATATTCTGCATGGAGGTCAGTCACCAGTGGTGTGCCTCAGGGATCTGTTCTGGGACCCTTACTCTTTGTGATTTTTATAAATGACCTGGATGAGGAAGTGGAGGGATGGGTTAGTAAATTTGCTGATGACACAAAGGTTGGGGGTGTCGTGGATAGTGTGGAGCGCTGTCAGAGATTACAGAGAGACATTGATAGGATGCAAAACTGGGCTGAGAAGTGGCAGATGGAGTTCAACCCAGATAAGTGTGAGATTGTTCATTTTGGTAGGTCAAATATGATGTCAGAATATAGTATTAATGGTAAGACTCTTGGCAGTGTGGAGGATCAGAGGGATCTTGGGGTCCAAGTCCATAGGTCACTCAAGGCTGCTGCGCAGTTTGACTCCGTGGTTAAGAAATCATACGGTGCATTGGCCTTCATCAATCATGGGACTGAGTTTAGGAGCCGAGAGGTAATGTTGCAGCTATATAGGACCCTGGTCAGACCCCACTTGGAGTACTGTGCTCAGTTCTGATCGCCTCACTATAGAAAGGATGTGGAAACCATAGAAATGGTGCAGAGGAGATTTACAAGGATGTTGCTGGATTGGGGAGCATGCCTTATGAGAAGAGGTTGAATGAACTCGGCCTTTTTTCCTTGGAGTGATGGAGGATGAGAGGTGACCTGATAGAGGTGTATAAGATAATGAGAGGCATTGATCGTGTGGATAGTCAGAGGCTTTTTCCCAGGGCTGAAATGGCTAGCATGAGAGGGCACAGTTTTAAGGTGCTTGGAAGTAGATACAGAGGAGGTGTCAGGGGTAATTTTTTTACTCAGAGAGTGATGAGTGCGTGGAATGGGCTGCTAGCAATGGTGGTGGAGGTGGATACGATAGGGTCTTTTAAAAGACTCCTGGATAGGTATATGGAGCTCAGAAAAATAGAGGGCTATGGGTAACCCTTGGTAATTTCTAATTTAAGGGCATGTTCGGCACAGCTTTGTGGGCTGAAGGGCCTGTATTGTGCTGTAGGTTTTCTATGTTTCTATTTCCATCTGGTATTCGTGGTGTTTACTGCACAGGATCAAAATAAGCTCAAGAGTTGTAAACTTACTCAGCTCCATCATAGGCACTAGCCTCCATAGTATCCAGGACATCTTCAAGGAGTGATGCCTCAAATAGGTGGCATGCATCATTAAGGAACCCCATCACCCAGGTCATGCCTTGTTCTCATTGTTACCATCAGGGAGGAGGTACAGAAGCCTGAAGACAAAATTCAACAATTGTATAAAAATGGGCTGAAAAATGGCAGATGGAGTTTAATACAGACAAGTGTGAGGTATTGCACTTTGAAAGGACAAACCAAGGTAGAACATACAGGGTAAATGGTAGGGCGCTGAGGAGTGCAGTAGAACAGAGGGATCTGGGAATACAGATACAAAATTTCCTAAAAGTGGCATCACAGGTAGATAGGGTCGTAAAGAGAGCTTTTGGTACATTGGCCTTTATTAATAAAAGTATTGAGTATAAGAGCTGGAATGTTATGATAAGGTTGTATAAGGCATTGGTGAGGCTGAATCTGGAGTATTGTGTTCAGTTTTGGTCACCAAATTACAGGAAGGATATTAATGTTGAAAGAGTGCAGAGAAGGTTTACAAGGATGTTGCTAGGACTTGAGAAACTCAGTTACAGAGAAAGGTTGAATAGATTAGGACTTTATTCCCTGGAGTGTAGAAGAATGAGGAGAGATTTGATAGAGGTATATAAAATTATGATGGGTATAGATAGAGTGAATGCAAGCAGGCTTTTTCCACTGAGGCAAGGGGAGAAAAAAACCAGAGGACATGGGTTAAGGGTGAGGGGGGAAAAGTTTAAAGGGAACATTAGGGGGGGCTTCTTCACACAGAGAGTGGTGGGGGTATGGAATGAGCTGCCAGACGAGGTGGTAAATGCGGGTTCTTTTTTAACATTTAAGAATAAATTGGACAGATACATGGATGGGAGGTGTATGGAGGGATATGGTCCGTGTGCAGGTCAGTGGGACTAGGCAGAAAATGGTTCGGCACAGCCAAGAAGGGCCAAAAGGCCTGTTTCTGTGCTGTAGTTTTTCTATGGTTTCTAATTCAGATACAGCTTCTTCCCCTCTGCCAACCGATTTCTGAGTGGATATTGAACCCTGTACACCACCTCACTTCATTTTCATTTCTATTTTCCACTACTTATTCAACTGAACCATTAAAAAAATATATATTTATATACACTTACAGTAATCCACATTTTTCTGTTGGTATGTATTGCATTGGACTGCTGCCACTAAGACAATAAATTATGTGCATTATGCGGGTGATGTTAAACATGATTCTGACTTGGGTTCGAGTTCAACATTTAAGAGAAATTTGGAAAGCACATGGATGGGAGAGGGATGGAGAACTATGGTGGAGCTGCAGGTTGATGGCTCTAGGCAGAATAATAATTCAGCATGGACTAGATGGGCAGAAGGGCCTGTTTCTGTGCTATTCTTCCCTATGACTCTCTATTCCTATGGTCCATGCTGACCAGCATTCCATTTAAGGGTAGTTTCCATTGACCAGTGTTTTACCCATACCCTTCTCAGCTATTCCACTCCATGTACTCCTCCAAACATCTTCAGAAAAGGATGCTTTACTGAACTGTTACATCATGTAGCCACAGTCACAGCTTTGTCCTGAAACCTCGGGTGTCCCTGCTTTAAGGGCTGTCATGTAGGTTGAAGTGGTAGCGTTCTAGGCTCTGAGGGTAAAACCGTGGTGAACAGCAGTCAGTGGACATGAGTTCACTATGTAACTGGGCTCAGCAATCAAAACAGTTTATAGGCACCGTATCTATGTGCAGTAGAGAGCATCTTAACATGCTGCATCACTGTGTGGTACAGAATCCGCACTGTGATGGACATGAGGGCTCTTCACTGGGTAGTCAAAACTGCCCAACACATCACTGGCACCAGTCTACCTGCCGTTAAGAACATATCTCCAGGAAGTGCTGAAGAAGGGCCAGTAACATCATGAAGGATTTATACACGGACCATTTGCATCAGCAAGGA
This sequence comes from Mobula birostris, assembly GCF_030028105.1. Classification (NCBI taxonomy): domain Eukaryota; kingdom Metazoa; phylum Chordata; class Chondrichthyes; order Myliobatiformes; family Myliobatidae; genus Mobula; species Mobula birostris. The sequence goes on from NC_092379.1 coordinate 145,508,783, forward strand.
GGCTACATAGCATCCACGCCAGGACGACCAGACTCAAAAACTGTTACTTTCTCCAAGTAATCAGCCTCCACCACTGAACCACTCTCCCATCCCAACCACCACTGCATTATCATTTTCTGACAATCACCTTATGTACAGACACTTATGTATTTATATTTATTAGATTTTTTTATTATTATTGTGTTCTTTATCTTATCATGTTTCTTTTGTTCTGCACCGGATCCGGAATGACAATTATTTCATTCTCCTTTACACAATCTTGAATCTTGAAATAACTGGCTCGGTGGTGTTTATGGTGTCTGGTTCTGTCCTGAAGCTGTCTATAATTGTAAGTGTGGTGGTGTTTTTAGCCTGTATCACATTCAGTCACGTTTCTGTTGATTTCCAGGAAACATTCAATATATTTACAGATATACAAATTTAATGTGACAATAATAATTCGGAGGCAAGATTAGTCTGTGCGAACCTAATCTGGAGAAATGATTTGCGGTAACTACCAATACCTAGACTGAACGCTGTAGAGGTGTAAAGTCAGCTTGTGGGATGGAGTTTCTTTCAGACAGGAATTGTACCATGAACAGATTGATGCATGGTAGATTGTGTAGATATAAATGTCTTCATGAATATTTAGTTAACTATTTAATTTTATGTACATGGATAGTAGAATGCTCATATAATTTAGCACAAGTAGATAGTTGCTGGTTACGATCTCCCCTGTCACTGTGCTGCAATGTAAACATTTCGAGCCACTGTTTGTAATGCTGTTTACATTGTAAATACATGCTGTTATTTATATATTTATGCAGTTTATTGATTGGTACATTAAAGATACATCAGTTAGTTGAGTAGTGTCAAAGGAACAACCTCGCACTCAACGTCAGCAAGACCAACGAGCTGATTGTGGCCTTCAGAAAGGGTAAGATGAGGAAACACAAACCAATCCTCATAGAGGGATCAGAAGTGGAGAAAGTGAGCAGTTTCAAGTTCCAGGGTGTCAAGATCTCTGAAGATCTAACCTGGTCCCATCATATTGATGTAGCTGCAAAGAAGGCAAGACAGCAGCTATATTTCATTAGGAGTTTGAGGAGATTTGGTTTATCAATTAAAACACTCTGAAAACTCCATCATGGGTACCAGCCTCCGTAGTATCCAAGACATCTTCAAGGATTGGTGCCTTAGGAAGGCGGCGTCCATTATTAAGGATCCCCACTACCCAGGACATGCCCTCTTCTCACTGTTACCATCAGGTAGGAGGTACAGAAGCCTGAAGGCACGCACTCAGCGATTCAGGAACAGCTTCATCCCTTCTGCAACACACATCAAAGTTGCTGGTGAACGCAGCAGGCCAGGCAGCATCTCTAGGAAGAGGTACAGTCGACGTTTCGGGCTGAGACCCTTCGTCAGGACTAACTGAAGGAAGAGCTAGTAAGAGATTTGAAAGCGGGACGGGGAGGGGGAGATCCAAAATGATTTTGGTGAGACCAAATTTGGAGTATTGTGTACAGTTCTGATCACTGAATTATAGGAAAGATGTCAACAAAATAGAGAGAATACAGAGGAGATTTACTAGAATGTTACCTGGGTTTCAGCACCTAAGTTACAGAGAAAGGTTGAACAAGTTAGGTCTTTATTCTTTGGAGCGTAGAAGGTTGAGGGGGGACTTGATAGAGGTGTTTAAAATTATGAGGGGGATAGATAGAGTTGACGTGGATAGGCTTTTTCCATTGAGAGTGGGGGAGATTCAAACAAGAGGACATGAGTTGAGAGTTAAGGGGCAAAAGTTTAGTGGTAACACGAGGGGGAACTTCTTTACTCAGAGAGTGGTAGCTGTGTGGAACGAGCTTCCAGTAGAAGTGGTTGAGGCAGGTTCGATTTTGTCAGTTAAAAAAAATTGGATAGGTATATGGACAGGAAAGGAATGGTTATGGGCGGAGTGCAGGCTGGTGGGACTAGATGAGAGTAAGCGTTCGGCATGGACTAGAAGGGCCGAGATGGCCTGTTTCTGTGCTGTAATTGTTATATGGTTAAGTAGTGCAAAAAGAAAGTGAAAAATATAGTAGTGAGGTGGTGTCAATGGGTTCATTGTCCACTCAGAAATCTGATAGCAGAGGGGAAGATTCTGTTCCTAAAATGTTGAGTGTGCATCTTCAGGCTCCTCCTCCTTGAATGTAGTGTAGTGTAGTGTAGGTATTCATCAGTAAAACACGGTAAGGTGTTTTATGTTTAAGGAAAACTGTCAACCATTTTATTGAACTACAAAACTTGAACAATAAACTGCACTAAAATCCCTTTACGTAATTACATCATCCTGTCAGACCAGCCTCTTAAAATGAAACCCCAATTCAATGTCAGTGATTGTGAATTATGTATATTTTCCCCAATTATGTTACCCTATAGTGGCACTGAGAAGAGGGCATGTCCTGGGTGATGAGGATCTTTAATGATGGATGCTGCCTTTTCGAGGCATCTCCTTTTGAAGGTGTCCCAGATGCTGGGGAGGCTATTGCCCATGATGGCTGAGTTTGCAACTTTCCAATCCATTGCAGTGTCCCCTCCATACTAGATGGTGATGAAACTAGTTTGTATGCTCTCCATGGTACATCTGTAGAAACTCGGCTGCTGCATCTTCCACCCTTAACAAGGAAAACAACTTGGTCTCAACACCAAACTGAAATCCCGGTGATTCACCTTGGAAACCCCATTGGAGAGTGTGCTCTCATTGAAAGTAATTTTTACAGAACTATGAAATAAGGTTGGGACAGTGTTACACTCTCTCAGTACTGCCACAAGAATTATGGGACAGTTACATACATGGATAGAGCGTTGGCTGATTGGCAGGAAACAGAGAGTGGGAATAAAGGGATCCTATTCTGGTCGGCTGCAGGTTACCAGTGGTGTTCCACAGGGGTACGTGTTGGGGCGGCTTCTTTTTACATTGTATATCAACGATTTGGATTATGGAATAGATGGCTTTGTGGCTAAATTTGCTGATGATATGAAGATAGGTGGAGGGGCTGGTAGAGCTGAGGAAACGGAGAGTCTGCGGAGAGACTTGGATAGATTGGAAGAATGGGCAAAGAAGTGGCAAATGAAATACAATGTTGGAAAGTGTATGGTTATGCACTTTGGCAGAAGAAATAAACGGGCAGACTATTATTTAAATGGGGAAAGAATTCAAAGTTCTAAGATGCAACGGGACTTGAGAGTCCTCATACAGGATACCCTTAAGGTTAACCTCCAGGTTGAGTCGGTAGTGAAGAAGGCGAATGCAATGTTGGCATTCATTTCTAGAGAAATAGAGTATAGGAGCAGGGATGTGATGTTGAGGCTCTATAAGGCGCTGGTGAGACCTCACTTGGAGTACTGTGGGCAGTTTCGGTCTCCTTATTTAAGAAAGGATGTGCTGACATTGGAGAGGGTACAGAGAAGATTCACTAGAATAATTCTGGGACTGAGAGGGTTAACATATGAGGAACGTTTGTCCGCTCTTGGACTGTATTCCTTGGAGTTTAGAAGAATGAGGGGGGACCTCATAGAAACATTTCAAATGTTGAAAGGCATGGACAGAGTGGATGTGGCAAAGTTGTTTCCCATGATGGGGGAGTCTAGTACGAGAGGGCATGACTTAAGGATTGAAGGGCGCCCATTCAGAACAGAAATGCGAAGAAATTTTTTTAGTCAGAGGGTGGTGAATCTATGGAATTTGTTGCCATGGGTGGCAGTGGAGGCCAAGTCATTGGGTGTATTTAAGGCAGAGATTGATAGGTATCTGAGTATCCAGGGCATCAAAGGTTATGGTGAGAAGGCGGGGGAGTGGGACTAAATGGGAGAATGGATCAGCTCATAAAATGGCAGAACAGACTCGATGGGCCGAATGGCCGAATTCTGCTCCTTTGTCTTATGGTCTTATGGTCTAATCTGACCTGATGTTAGCTATGAATGTGTCACAACCAATGTAAATTTATCAATGACCATAAACAAACCCAAATGCCTCTAGCGTGTCCTGATGTTATCTACCAATGTTTAAGGACATTGTCTGCATCCTGAACTTAATAAATTCAAATGTTTAAATATACTCTGTGGCTATTTATTAGGTACATCTGCACACTTGCTCATTAATGCAAATATCTAATCAGCCAATCATGTAGCAGCAACGTAATGTATAAAAGCACATGGACAGGTCGACGTTGAATTGTTGTTCAGACAAATCATCAGAGTGGGGCAGAAATGTGATCTAGGTGACTTTGATTGGTGCCAGATGGGGTGATTTGAGTATCTCAGAAATTGCTGATCTCCTGGGATTTTCACACAACAGTCTCTAGAGTTTACAGAGAATGGTGCAAAAAACAAAAAGCATCCAGTGAGGGGCAGTTCTGTGAGTAAAAATGCTTTGTTAATGAGAGAGGTTGGAGGAAAATGACCAGACAGGTTCAAGCTAACAGGAAGATGATAGTAACTCAAAACATGCATTTCCACAGTGGTGTGTAGAAGAGCACCTCCGAATGTACAGCACATTGAAGTGGATTGGCTACAGTAGCAGGTGGCCACGAATATACACGCAGTGGCCACTTTTTTAGGTACAGGAAATACCTAATAAAGTAGCCTCTGAGGGCATAATATTTTTAAGATTGGAAAGTGAATTGAGGCAGCTTGGAAAGTGAAAAGGACTGTGAGGCCTTGATCAAGGCAATTATTTGGAAGGTTGTGTTAAATGAAGCAGAGTCGCAGTTCAGATGTCAATTTAACAGCTGGGCTCTCCAAACACTCAGCATGCAAGTCCCACTAACCATCTGAACAGAATGAAATGAGTGAGCATCCCACAGGAGAGAAGACACGGTGTCACGGCAACCAGTGCACCAGGGCAGCTTTCATCTGTGGTGTAGTGGGACAGGCCCATTGCTCCGAATTTACCAGTGTGTGTAGATGGGTGTGACGATCGCCCCAGTCGATACCTGGGTCATCAGGTATTGGGGTGGAAACAATTGTTTATGTTTTCTTCATTTTATTTACACTTGCAGAAATAATGGTGGAACAGATCCCTCCTGCCCAATGAGCCACGCCCAGCAACCCACCTATTTCACACTAGACTAATCACAGGATAATTTACAACCAACTAACCCGTATGTCTTCGGACTGTGGGGGAAACGTGAGCACCTGGAGTAAACCCACGCGCACGTGGGACGGCGGAGTCCGAAGTTCAATTCCGGCATGCTCTGTAAGGAGTTTGAATGTCCTCCCCGTTTCCTCCCACAGTCCAAAAATGCTCTGGTTAGTAGGTTAATTGGTCATTGTAAACTGCCCTGTGATTAGGCTAGGGTTAAATCGGTGGGTTGCTGGGCAACGCAGCTCGTTGGGCTGGGAAGGCCCGTTCCACGCTCTAGCGCGAAGTAAATAAATAAATAAATCTGTCATTCTGCCAGGTCCCATTGACATGCACCTGTAGCATAGCTGTGCATACTCCTCCCGTCTATGTAGCCGTCCAGACTGGGTCCAGGCCAGGATGTGTGTATCCAACTGGCCACGTAAGGCGAGTAGCCCTGTCCTGCTCACTGGGAGACTGAGCAGATGACAGCCAGAGCAACACTGCGAGGCGAGCTAGTTCAAATAGCAAACTGCTGCATCGTTTGGATATGAAGTTAACCTGCACGAGATAATACTGAATTTCACATTATCAGAGGTATTTAAAGGGACCCGTGGCTCTGGAGTTTCTCCTCACACACAAGGCAGTCAAAGGAGAAGGGATGGATACGATACGTATGAGTTCCCAGCCCTGGGTGCTTCCCTGGAACTTTGATGGGATGTGGCAGTGTGACCTGGTGGTACACTATCAGGCTTGCCGTGAGGGGCGTGCTGATGGGCATAAGTCATAGATTATTGAGAGATATTGCAGCAAAGCAGGACATTCACCCTATCAAATCCATCAGATGTACGCTTACACTAATCCTACGTCAATCCCATTAGTTACTTTCCCATCAATTCCCGTACATTCTACCATTGCCAACTAAAATATCAACCCACAAATCTGAGGGATATGGGAGGAAACTGGAACACCCAGAGGAAGCACATGCAGCCACAGCGAGAACGTGCAAACTCCACACAGACAGGCTAGGACAGGAGGCAGATGTTGAAACCTGGAGCAAGAAAACAGTCTGCTGGAGGAAATTAATGGGTCGAGCAGCAGCCATTGGGAGGAAAGGAACAGCTAGCACTTTGGGTCGAGGCTGACTGGGAAAAGGAAGATATCCTATCCAAAGGGAAGAGGGGAAAACTAGGGGGTGGAAGTCTAGGAATCAGAGACAGGCCAGGGGAGGAAAGGCAGAAGTAGTGGAGCAAGGAGCTGTGTGGGTGGCAACCTTCAGTCTTGTGGAGCTTGGTACAGCACAGGAAACAAGTCGGAATCTTTCAGGACCAGAACCCACTATGACTTGAGGAGACTTGATACAGGTGTACAAGATGACAAGAGGCATAGACTGAGTGGGGATTCGAAGTCTGTTCCTAGGGAGGAAATGTCAAATACAAAGGGACAGAACTTTAAGGTGATTGGAGGAAAGCAGGGAGAGAAGTCAGAGGCAAGTTTTTTACACAGAGAGTTGTGGGTTTGTGGTAGGGACTGATATGTTAGGGACATTGAAGAAACTCTTACATAGGCATGTGGATGAAAGAAAAGTAGAGGGTTATGTGGGAGGGAAGGGTTATATAGATCTTAGAGTAGGTTAAAGATCAGCACGACATCGAAGGTCAAAGGGATTCAAAGCTCAAAGTAACTTCATTATCAAAGTGCTTATCTATCACCAAATACAAACCTGAGATTCAGTTTCTTGTGGGCACTCAGAGTAAATACGAAAGCACAATAGAATCAATGAAAGACCACACCCAGTGGGGCGGACGAACAACCAAAATGCCAAATACAGCAAATTGTACAGAAAGAGAAAAATAATGGTAAATAAATAAGCAATAAGTATCGAGAACATTAAATGAGTCCGTGAAAGTGAGTGCATAGGTTTTGGGAATAGTTCAGTGTCGGGGTGAGTGAAGATACTCCCTCTGGTTCAAGAGCCTGATGACTGATCCTGAAGATGGTGGTGTGAGTCCTGAGTCTCCTGTACCTCCTTCCTGATGTATTGTAAAGCTCTATGTTCCATATAGGTTTCACATGGAAAGAATTAAAAACCTGTATTTCTCTAGCATCTTTCACATCTCTAAAGACAACACGGCCACTGAAGTGTAGTCAGTTTGTACCTTTGAGACCTATCAGCCAATTAATTCACAGCAAACTTCCACACAGAGCTGTGAAGTAATCTATTTTGTGAGGTTGTTCAAAGATAAGTACTGGCCAGAACACTGGGGAGAAAGTTTCCCTACCCCCAGGACGTTGCCATTGGATACTTAACATCCACCTGACCGGAAAGGGACATGAGCTCAACTGTTTTTACCTCCGAGGACAGTCCATACTGGAAGTAAACATGAGCCACAAAGTTCAGCATCTGTGATGTCCTGAGGGCATTCTGCTTCTTGGAAAAGGTTTGAACTATTTCCTGGAACAGTGAGACCGATTGGTTGATAACATAGTCCGTCCAAACTAACCGCTATAAGAATGTGATAATATATTCAATTGGAGCTGGCATCAAACAACAGACATTATTAGTTGTGTCTCTGTTGGCAGTCAGTTTCAACCCAGGAGCACAAAGAGATTCACAGCCAACTCTGTGTATGGAGCATTGAGACCAGGTAGATACCAGTCAGGGAGAATCATGCTATGGGAGGGGTGGTACTGAGGGAGGGTCACACCGTGGGAGGGATGATACTGAAGGAGGGTCACACTGTGGGAGGGGATGTACTGAGGGAGGGTCACACTGTGGGAGGGGCTGTACTGAGGGAGGGTCACACTGTGGGAGGGGTGGTACTGAGGGAGGGTCACACTGTGGGAGGGGTGGTACTGAAGGAGGGTCACACTGTGGGAGGGGCTGTACTGAGGGAGGGTCACACTGTGGGAGGGGTGGTACTGAGGGAGGGTCACATTGTGGGAGGGGTGGTACTGAGGGAGAGTCACACTGTGGGAGGGGTAGTACTGAGGGAGAGTCACACTGTGGGAGGGGTGGTACTGAGGGAGGGTCACACTGTGGGAGGGGTGGTACTGAGGGAGAGTCACACTGAGGGAGGAGTGGTACTGAGGGAGAGTCACACCATGGGAGGGGTGGTACTGAGAGAGAGTCACACTAATCAGTCCTATAGAATTTTTCGAGGAAGTTACCAGGAAAGAGGATGAGGGCAAGGCAATGGATGTTGTCTATGGGAAGCTGGTCAAGAAGGTTCAGTCACTCGACATTCAGGATGGGGTAATAAATTGGATTAGACATTGGCTTTGTGGGAGAAGCCAGAGAGTGGTAGTATGTGGTTGCCTCTCTGACTGGAGGCCTGTGACTGATGGTGTGCTGCAGGGGTCAGTGTTGGTTCCATTGTTGTTTGTCGTCTAAATCAACGATCTGGATGATAATGTGGTTAAGTAGATCAGCAAATTTGTGGATGACACCAAGAGTGGGGGTGTAGTGGACAGTGAGGAAGACTATCATGGCTTGCAGAGGGATCTGCATCAATTAGAATAAAAGGCTGAAAATGGCAGATGGAATTTAAAGCAGACAGGTGTGAGTTTTTGTACTTCTGTAGGACCAACCAGGGTAGGTCTCACACAGTGAATGATAGGGAACTGAGGAGTGTGGTAGAACAAAGAGATCTGGGAATACAGGTCCATAATTTGTTGAAAGCTGTGTCAGAAGTAGATAAAGTTGTAAAGAAAGTGTTTGGCCTTT